>NC_047035.1:32808427-33110823 GCF_011762595.2 Tursiops truncatus | reverse complement strand
GGAGATTTCTTCCTGAGCCTGGGCCCTGCCATCCCTCGTCCCTTGGAAATCAGATTACTGGGCTGGCAGGGCCAGGGAAGAAGCTGAACTAACACAATTACCAGCCCCAGCTTGTCCATCTCAACCTGGGAAAAGGGCAGGGAGGAGGGGAAAGCAGAGGGGAGTCAGGCTCTCTCAGGAAGTTACAAATCCAGGAAAGTGGACAGGATGAGCCCAGCCCTGCTGCAGAGCCCCATCTCCACTATCCCTTCCTGAGATTAGTTGTCTCATCCCCATGCTGTTCCCACGGAGCACCAGTAACAGAGGCCTCTGTCCTCCCTTGGAAATCAGTGTGGTAATTCCTTTTATAGCTAGGATGCCATCAAGCCTCGGCTTGAATCTCCTTAGTGATGGGGTGTTTGCTTCCCATCAAGGTCTTCTATTCTATTATTGATTCAAAAGCAGCCAACTGTAGGCAAAACCACTGACATCTGGTCTTAGATTTGCCACAAACCAGATGTGGAGCCTTGGGCAAGCTTTGGCCCCCATATCCTCTCCTGTAAGTGAGATCTGTGACCCTGTGGGAAGCACTGTGTCCATGTTCTCCATGTCCTTCCACGCTCTCCCACTGGGAAGCGAGCTGTGATTTTCCAGGTGGATTCTGACTCATAGAAGCACATCAGCCCATCACGGTCTCAGGAGTTGACATGGGCGTTGCCCAGGCCGTGACGGTCCAGGCAGAGCCACCCTTTACAGACTTTCCTTCAGCGACTGCAGGAAGCTGCTCTTGCCTTATCCCCAGATGGGAACAAGGCAGTGTGTTGCTCTGACTGATGATGAGGGCTACCTCACCGCCATGGAGGCAGCCAGCCTGAGACAGAGCAGACACACATGGAGGGCAGAGCCGAGAGAACTGCAGGGAAGGGGATAGAGCCCTGATAAACCTTCAGGCCACTCTATCCCAGAACTTTTCAGTTACGGGAGAGCCAATAAGTCACCATCATTGTTCCATGCAGTTTAAGCCCCATTTTCTGTCACTTGCCACTACTAGTCTCCTAATGGGCAGAGACTCCTTTCAGGCTTAAAAGTGTGGAGATTTTTCCTGATAGGATATCGGCTTCTCTGCATTTCCATTCGACTGTAGTTACAGCACTGGACATACCCACTCTGTTTCCAAAGGAAGGGAGACTAGGAATCTGCTGAAAGATTCTCTCATCTCCCACCTAGGTCAGTAAGCTAGGAGGGATAGGAATTTTTCTCGGACCATCCACAGAAAATGATGCAGAGGAGAGGAGTCTCTACCACTCAGCTCATTTCTGAGCCACTGTATTCCCTTTTTCTGCTGCTGTCAGTTTAAGTTGGGTTTCTGTCATTTGTACCCAAGATACCTGACTCCTAAAACCATTCCACCCATCTTTGTTTCCCAGCACCCACCACTGTCTGGCACATAACAGACTCTCAATTAAGATTATGCTTTACTTCCCATGATCTGGAGCCTTCTACCAGTTTTGCCAAATTCAAGACTGTATTAGTATATGTGGTTGTCTCTTTGGAGGAACAGGTCAAATTTTTGGAAGGCAGGTTCAGTTTACTATCCCAAACTGCTCTAGGTAATTATATGCCCATTTCTCAGAGAGAGAAACTGAGGCTCAGAGAAGTTAAGTATGACAAAGCCAGGAAGGAAAGATATGTCTTCTTAGAGTTACACTGCTGACTGATGATAAACTTACTTTTAGTTAATAGAACACCAAAGGCCCTGAATGTCCCTTCCAACTTCCATTGTGAGGAAACCCTCCACCCCAGGCTGGCAGTGAGCCTCTTTGGGCAGTGGAGGACATGGTCTGCATGTAGCTGGTCAGTCCTGTCCTGGAGTCAGCTTTGACTCAGTTCCAGGGAGCCTTTGGCCAGTGCTGGGTTTTTGAGCCAGAAGGGCCAGAGGCAAATGCGCACATCTGAGGGCAATGGCCCATGGGCAGGGTTAAGGTAGGTGAACCTCACCCAGTTCCCTATGAAACCAGAAGCACAAAGAGGAAGGACCCACAGGCAACCACTTAAGCATACCCTCCCCCTCCTGTTTTTCTTTGTAAAAGTCTCTATTGAGATATAATTCACATACCATAAAACTTGCCCGTTTAATGTGTAAAACAATGGTTTTTGATATATATACTGAGCTGTACACCCATCACTACAATCTAAGTTTAAAACATTTTCATCACTCCAGGAGGAAACCTGACACCCATTAGCAGTCACTCCCCATTTTCCCTCAACCCCCCTGCCCCCTAGCGCTAGGCAACCTAATCTACTTTCTGTTTCTTTAGACTTGCTAATTCCGGACATTTCATAAAAATAGAGTCACACAATATGTGGTCTTTTGTGCAGGCTTCTTTCACTTAGCATAATGTTTTCAAAGGTCATCCACGTTGTAGCATTAATTAGCACTTTATTGCTGTTTATGGCCAAATATTACCCCATTGTATGGATATACCACTTTCATGTATCCATCAGTTCATGGACATTTGGGTTGTTTCCAATTTCTGGGTATTAGGAATCATTCTGATATGAACATTCGTGTACAAGTTTTAGTGTGGTCCTGGTTTATTTATATATTCACCTCTGTTCCCCATTCTCATGTTCCTTCCCACATAGGTAACTGTTCCAGTTTACATAATGTGTATCTTTTGTTTTATGTGTTTATGATAAATGTGTGTTCCTCTTGTGTGCGTGCATTTTTAATTTACACATGTGGTTGTATTATGTTGCAGTCCTTATTCTGTACTTTCTTCACTCAGCTCTGTGGTTTTGGGATGCATGTATGTTGCCATGAGCAGTACATCTGGTCCATTGTGCCGTCTGCTGTAGGTCCTCGGGGGTGGGCTACTACCACATTTTGGACCTCCACTCCCACTTTATTGCCCACTTCCCTGGCATTACATGCAAACCCACAGTGGAATCTGGTATGTGTCCCCTTCAGAACCTGGGTGAGAATGTCTAGAACGTATGTACAGGAGAGGATTGCTGGGACATATCAATAGAATATGTGCATACTTACTTTGAGTAGCGCCCGACTGTGAACAGTCTCCACTGCTGGCAGGCAACAAGACTGGGGCTGCAGGGAATCGGAATCGTTCTTTTCGTCCATTTTCCCCACATGGAAATAATAGCCAAAACAGATACTCGCCATCCTGATTTGCAAAGCCTCAGGACACCAGTACTGAGATGCACCGTGCCTACTGAAGGACAGAGATAGACACATCTTTTTATTTCATGTCTCACATCACTTTGCTAAGTTTCTAGGATACTGTCTACATTTAAACATCCTGGTCTCATAAAGTAAGGTTGTTCTTTATCTATCCCTTGTGGATGAAAATTCTGAAGAAAAACTACTCTTCCAAAAACTTTCTTTTGTTCTTGGGATGCAAAGATCTTTGACCCTACAGTGACCATTTTCGTGTTTTGTAACTGGGGAGGAAATGCTGGGAGGGAATTGGCTCCTTAAACCCTCCCCAGCACTAGGAGTACCAAGGAACTGAGAAGAGAAGGGAAGATTCAAGGGATCAGCTGGGAATTTTCCCTCGGATTTCTGGTAACTTCCTAGAGAGAGATTAAAATCCTTATGGATAATGGAAACTGTGAAATTTCTTCCCTGGGGAAACTTCCTATATTTTGGGAGGATCAACCATCTGGGCAAAGCTCAGGGCTAACACATCACTCTGGGTCTCCTGGGGGAGTGGTTTCTTTTTAAGGGACTCGCTCAGAGCTTACCCTACATCCCTACACCCAGGGGTGCCTCTTTTCACACAGCATCATCCGAAGTCTTTTGCCAAGAATCCATTTGTATGTAACGTGAATCCCTTTGTCCTCATTTTGGTTTGCTAAGTTTGGATTTCTCATTATTGTCTTTTCCTAAGTGAAGGCCATACTCCTACCAGACAGACCAAAGCTCTGCTGGACAATCCCAGTAAGTCACTGGAAGCGTGGGGCGGACAGCGGGGAGGAGTCGCGGTGGCTGTGAGGGTCTAGGCTCCCTCTGCCTGTGGCCACTTCTTTCCCCTCACTGGCTTCTGGTTTTCAAATTCTAGCTGTGCGGAGCGGCTTCTGTGGCTGGCTCTATTTGGAAGTATTTAGGACAAAGAAAGAACCCAGCATTTCAAAACACTGAGCTTTATTTCCATGTCACTTTCTCATAAATGCTGAGAGAGAATAGATTAGGAAGAGAAGAGGACACAGTTGGAGAAGTCACCAGGACTTCCTACTTCTATTTTTCCTTGACATTTCACTTAATACCGGCATCATGGACATGAAGCCAAAGGTCAGCAGGTCACTGGACCTGGAAGAAGACAAGATTATGATGACAATAATAGCAGCTCTCTTTACCCAGTGCCTACTTCATGATGGATGTTGTGCTAGATGATATATATATATATACACACACACACACACACACCCATATATATGTACATATGTATTTATATGTGTGTATATATATATATATATTTTTTTTTCCCCCCACTAACCCAGACAGTAACATTGCAAGGTAAGCCTCATCTCTACTTTGTATAGCCTACAACCCCAGGCTACCCTGGACCCTCACAGTCCCCCCTACCATGGCCCTCATCTCTCCCTGACTCACTGTTCTGCTATTCTAAGGTGGCTGGGCTCTGACTCAGAGCATGGGGGAAGGAGGTTTCTTGGCACCAGCAAGGGACACAGAGCTCAGGAGACAGTTGAGAGTTAGAATAAGCTTGTTAGTTCCCTCTCTGCTGGGACTGACGGGAAGCAGCAGCAGGAGAGAAATGCCCAGAAGTGGGCGGAAAGGGGCAAAGGAGGGTCTGATTACCAGAAGGCAGGGATGGTGCAGAAGCTGCTTCTCAAATCTCACCCTCTGATCTCACTGCCCCTCACAGAGCAGGACCCACAGCGTGTCCAAGTGGGGAGGACTGAATGTCAGAAGCAGCGTGGAAAACTGGGCAGCTGAAACTCTCCTAGGCCTTGAAGTCACACTGAGGACTGAGAAGAAGAAAATCCCTGTGACCGTCAGCTCAGCAGGTGTCACAGGTGTGTGCTGGGCTCAAGCTTTCCCTCCACCCCCCCTCTGCAGTGACCTGGTCCTTGAGCTAAATGCTGCTCATAAGAGGGGGAAGGAAGGGAGACTGGGGAGGGGAACGCTCTAGGGAGGGAGCCCATAGTGCACTTGGTGTGGCGGCAAGGAGAGCATGAAGGAGGAGACCCCGGGACTCACATGCCTCCTTTTCTGGACTGGGAGCTCCACTGGATGGCGCTGGCAGGACCACAGTGTGCAGCTGAGCAGGTGGTGCCTCCCATCGCGCTGGGAGGGGCCAGTCATGTGGACCACAGTGTGAATAGCAACCTCTAGGGTTAGGCACTCCACAGGCTGCAGGGTATAGTGGTCCTGCCCTCTGGGCCTAGAGAACACCTTAAAGAGGCTACCGGCTACTCTAGATTTTGAAGGTGGGAACACTCGGACTTGAGCACCGTCGGTCAAGTGTTACTGGCAAGGGCCTGGCCAGAGATCTTCCTGACTGCCAAGGCCTTGTCCCTGGCCCCAAAGGCACCCAGGGCTGAAATGGTAGAGTCCTTGATCTTTCCCTGCATCAGCAATCACAAGAGCCAATGCCCATTAAAAAGAGAAAATCTATGGATTTCCCTGGTGGCGCAGTGGTTAAGAATCCGCCTGCCAATGCAGGGAACACGGGTTCAAACCCTGGTCCGGGAAGATCCCACATGCCGCGAAGGAACTAAGCCCGTGCGCCACAACTACTGAGCCTGCATGCTGCAACTACCGAAGCCTGCGTGCCTAGAGCCCGTGCTCCGCAACAAGAGAAGCCACCACAATGAGAAGCCTGCGCACCACAATGAAGAGTAGCCCCCACTCACCGCGACTAGAGAAAGCCCGCGGGCAGCAACGAAGACCCAACACAGCCATAAATAAAATAAATAAATAACTAGAAGGTCTAACTGATCTCGGACACACATGAGCCAATCCTCTTGAATGAAGTCAGAGCTTTGCCTCTTAAGCCTGCTGCTCCAACGGTTTCATCTATTTCCTAAGTTTGACTGTTTTCCAAAGGAGACCCCAGAGGCATGCTAACCAGTGGTCCTCTGTCTTTTCACGCCCCCATCCCTCTTCCTGGTTCCCCCTGGCTCCTGTTGTCCAGGGTACCAACATCAGGATCAACCCAGCCAACCATCCTCTTCCCTCCCTTCTGAGTGGAATCCAAGAACTGTCTTTTCCCCGAATTCTTCATACATATTGACCTGAGAGATGAAGAGGTAAAAATAGCGTGGATGTTTAGCGGGCAGGGGCTCCTAACCCCCACCCCTCTGGGATACCTCCAGTGTACTCTCCTGTCTTAGGGGGAAGCGAGGTTGCCGACTGGATCCCAAATTAGGGGAGAAGAGAGAGGAGGTCAGCAGGTCAGATGTAGCTGCTGACTGGACTCAACTGACCTCACGAGGGAGACACAGAGCACCCCGACTCAGTAGGAGCCCAAGCCTAGGACATCTTCTCTGGTCTCTCGGCAGAAAGACAAGCTGGGGAAGTTGTAGGATTTGGACACTGGCCTGAAGAGGAGGACAAATTTGCCTTTGTGTCAACTCTTGCCCCCATGGTCAGCCAGATCGGAATGAGGCAGAGTCTCTGCCAGCTCTTCCACCTACTGGGGCTGCCCAGCCTTCCCCAGTAAGGCTAAACTAGGTAGCACCTGCCCATGGAATTCCAACCCAGGCAGGTGCTTGAGGAACAAAGTGCTGGAATTTCCTTTGAGCAGGGAAGTTTAAAACTCAGATAACAATGAAGGGATCTGAACGGTAAGCTGCTTCTCAGAGCTAGTTTAGGAAAAAGATCTTACCAGGACCCAGCAGCCAAGAGGAACACAGCAATTTGAACCAGTCTTCTTTGGCCTGCAGCTGGGCAGATTCCATTTAAGATTTGTTCCTTCCTCTTCTGGTCCTCGGGTGCTTACAACTGGAAAAGTCTTCTCCCGTTGTTGAGCGCCGGTGTACCTAAAACCTAACGACCTCAGTTCCCACACTCCGGTCCCTTTGATCTTTTCTTCCAGTCTCCCAACATGTTTATTGCTCCCCTCTGAAATTCACCCAAGAGATTTGTTGACATTTCTGGGCGCTGAAACATCAAGACGGCATTCAGCAACCTAGGAGCCTCCAGAGTTGCAGAGAGGTGCAGGGACAAGTCACGTTAGTCTGAGTTTAAGGGCCCTGGTGCTGATTTTCTGGGGGTGAGGGTGGTCCAAGCTCAGCGGACTCTGGTTTCCCTTTGCACAAGGCTCTTCCCTCCTTGCGCTTCCTCCTTACAGGCCATCTTCAATCCCTTGCTACAGCTGCATATTGTCATCAGAGCCCCCGCTGGAGTCACACTGGTTGAGGGTGGGAAGGTCAAGGAAAGAAGGTAAGCGCCCCCTCCAACCAAAGAACCACATCTAGAAACAGCAAGATGTGAGGAGAGCACCAGCCTCAGAGGCCAGGCCAAGCCACTAACTGGCCTTGGGCTCTCCATCTCAAAAACGAGGGCACTGGACCGGATGATACAGCTAAGCACCCCTACCTCCTTCAGGACCACTCTTCCCTACCCTTGTTCTAGCTTCTCTTCTGGCAGGTGTGTTTTATTTGAAAAGCTTTCCCCGCCCACAAGTATAATTCCACTGCCTCTTTTCCACCAGCAATTCAAACCCCTCCTCTCTCATATTCCTCTGTCTGCCCTCTCCAAGGCCGCACATGTGCTCTTAAATCTCTATTCCAGATCTGTCCTGAGGGTTTAGCGGGCCGGGACTGAACTCTTGACTCTTTTTCCCCTTGGCCTAGTCAGACTTCTGTTGGCTTTTTTACGGTTTAGCTTCTTCTTGAATCAGATGTTACAGAATATTTAACACACATACACATGCGAAACAGTCCTGCATGGAAACTCCGGTCAAAACTTCTCTCAGGCACAAACACAGAACATTTCCATGGCTTGCCACTTTTCTGATTCTCTAGGGCTGGCCCAGTGCCAGATTGGGGAATTTTAACTCTGAAGGCCAGAGAGAAGTTTGCTGTCCCAGCTCCTGAGGTCTGGGTCATCTCCAGTACCACCATATTAAGACTGCAGTT
Organism: Tursiops truncatus; assembly: GCF_011762595.2. Lineage (NCBI taxonomy): Eukaryota > Metazoa > Chordata > Mammalia > Artiodactyla > Delphinidae > Tursiops > Tursiops truncatus. Next base: position 33,102,720 of record NC_047035.1, on the reverse strand, counting down.
TAATGAAATCTGCTAGTTCTCCCCCATCCCCTGAAGACTTGCTGTAGTAAGCAAGGATCTGTGGGCCCTGTCAGCCAAGGCTGGCTTTTTTTTGAAGCTCTCAGACAGAGCCTTTAGACAGTTGGCTCCCCAAGTTGGAGGTGGTGTCTAAGTCCCCAAACTCAGCTCCAGTCAGGTCCACTATAATGGGGATAATTTACTCTTTCCTGTGGCTTCAGAGTAAGGTTTGCTAATAAACAGTAAGTTCTTTCTCTGTGTCTATATTCCTTGGCAGACCCCATTGAAAAAAGCCTTCTTTGTGGTGTGCACGTTGCTTTCAACAAGCACTGAGAGCAGAATAGAGAGGATATGCTAATGACAGCAAGCACTTCAGTGTTTTCCATACATCAGGCTCTGTTCTAAGCCACACACACACACACACGTGTGCCCACATGTTTAACACTCTAACAATGTGCTGAGACAGGTATTCTTCCCCCCATTTCACAAATGAGGAGCTTGAGGCTCCGAGCAGTTGTACACTTGCCAAAGACCTTGGCTCACAGACTGGTTCTGGTGGGCACTAGAGGGATGGCTCAGGTATGAGAACTCATTGGAACAGGATGTAGACAGGCCATGAGATGGAAAGAATGAGATTTTAGACTTAACAGGGACCTCCATTTCACAGTTCCAAAGAGTCTGAGTGATTTGCCCAAGGTTCATGACGCTACTCCACTGAAGAGATCAGTACAGAATCCACTTCTTTTGCTACTTCAATGTCACTTCCATCCAACTCACAGGTCTCTCTCAGGAGGAAGAGAAAAGAACAGACATTAGCTTTAGCAATTTAAGGTGGGGTCTTGGAGAGACTAGAAATGTTAGAAAATACTGACTCTGAGACATGAAGAAAAAATAAGTTAAAAAAGTGGTAGGGGGAGGCCCCAAATAGTGTCGCTAGCCATAGTGCCTAGGAATAGTCCAACAGGGAGATGTTACCCTTTGAAAGCCTATGCCAATTGCCAAAAACACACACTCACCTGTTCTAGGTACATGTTTAAGTGTGCTGGTGCTCAGGTCATTATATGATTGTTATTTCATGGAATTTATGCATTCCAGCAAAGGGAATTTCTCCCAAACCAATCCTGCATTTTTATTGACTTCCATTTTAAATTTGGGATTTTACTTGGGGATTTTCTTTTTTTTTTTTTTTTTTGGCTGCACTGCACAGTTTTCACGATCTTAGTTCCCCGACCAGGGATCGAACCCGGGCCCTCAGCAGTGAAAGAGCAGAGTCCTAACCACTGGACTGCCAGGGAATTCCCTTACTTAGGGATTTTCAAGAATCTTTATGACCTAGTGTTTTAAAGGCCAATCCATCGCATGTTCAATACTAGTTCTGTGGATCTGGAAAGCAGTTTGAAGGCACCTAGCATTTCATTCCTTCTATTGCAGTCTTCCTATTCTCCTTCCCTCCAAATGTCTTCCATGCCAGCTTCCCTAGACGTTCCCAAGAACGTCTCTCATGCTTAAGGATCTGGATTGGCACCCAGATATCTTAGTATTTTATTGCCTTTCTCCAGCCTTGGTGGAGGTACTAACAAAGCCAGACACAGGGAGTCTTGAAAGCTAGCATTCTGTACTTCAGCTGGAATATTCCATTAGCTCATGGCTTTGGGCTCCAGAAAAGAGTCACTTCCCAATTTTAGTTAATATGAAATACTAGATACCCGATTTCCTTACAACGTGACTGTCTTGTAGATAAGCACTGCAGGATCCTTCTGCACAGCTCAAGTAAACTCTGTTGAGTGAACAGAACTGAGCAACTCCTCCTGTTGTCCCTGGCCACATTAGTGCTGGCCCCAGTGAAGTTTACCTTTGCCTGTCAGCCTCCATTCTGAGAAGCATCTTACCACCTTTGTACTAACAGTGAATTGCAATCAGGGTGCAGATGGCTTAGATTTTCTTCTCATATACATTTTTCTTCTGCTGCATGTGGGAAGCACTGTTCTTTGAAGAATTTCAAATTTACTTCCAAGCCACTTAAATGTTATTTTTACTCTAGTATGAGTGCTCAAGGACAAACGACCACTTAGACTGAAATACCCCACCTGAGAGAAACCACACAGCTTGTCCGAAGCCCTTATCCTGCTGCTGTGGGCAAGTCTGGACTCACCGAGCCTTACCTCACCTTAGTATTTCAACGCTGGCACATTGTCTTGCTTAGGTCCTAAGGGAAGGACAGTCTTCCCTTGGAAGCATAGATTTTCCTCATGAGTCTTGCCTGGCAAGAATTTTTCAGTTAACTGAAGGAGGCCGCTTTACAGACAGGATATATATATAAGGTGGGGTTTTTTTTTTTCTTTCTGTTAAGAAAAAAAGTTTGCAATGCATGTCTGGGACAGGGCAGGAAAAGCAACTTGATATTTGGAAACATGAGAAAACATAATTCTTTGGAGGCTGTTTGTAATGTCATTTCACTGCATCATTCCCTCAGTTCCAGCTAATAAGAGTCAATTCCAGGATTTCACTATCCTGAGTCTAAGTCTGGTGAAGGAGACCAGTTAGGTACCTCCTCCTACTCCAAATGTTGTTGTCCCAATGTAACCTTTGTCCCAACACCTAGAAGTGACAATGATCATTGGCATAGATGTAGTGCACCGCAGTTTTTCTTCTAGTCTTCAGTGTGGCTCTGAATCAAGTTTTCAATTAGGCAAGAATTAAAACAGGAAAGAAACGAAGGAGGAGGGGTGTCTAAGCAACCAAGTCTTCCCTGGAAGAGAAGAGGAAGCCATTAGAAGTGAATAATAGGTTTATTTGCATATACACAAGAGAAGAGCTAGCGTTGCCGGGAGAGAGGTGGGGCTTGTGAGGAGGTAAGGCTTCAGCAGAGGAAGGCACCTTGACACACAAGGGACTCCGGGCTTAGTAAATCAAGCGCAGTTGCAACCTTCTTTTGCCCCAAGCCCACTATTCATTTAACTCATTTACCTGTTGTCCTAGAGACATGGGAATCATTTACAAAACCAGGTGGAAAATAAAGTGGAGGGAAGGTTTTATAAATCTGGACCAGCCACTTAAAATTTTATGTACAGGATGCAGGAAAAAAACCGTAAGAGGCACTTTTGAATAGCTCATAACCTAATCAGTGCCATCTGCCCTGTTAGTAAAAATACCTATCATGGAAGAATCTGAGGATTAAATGTGCCTCCAAAGTTGGCGTCTCAAGTTTAGGCGAAGGGACCCTGGAAGTGGTAGTGGCAGGAACTACCACTTCTGATCTCTCCATGATCAGAAAGGAGATTTCTGGAAATGAGAGTGGATGGCTACAGAGACAAGCATTCCTCAGCCTGCTTCTGTGGGTATGCTGCGGGGCCTATCTCTTGGCAAGCTGAACCTGGGATGTCTCCCAAGGATGGAAGCCATCCTTGCTAAAAATGTCTTTCTTGGATACTAAAGTTGAACCAGAATGAACTTTGACTTCTCTTTTGAGTACCCAAATGAGATAACGGCTCTTAACATGAAAAGACCAAGTTCTGCATTTGGGAACAGTAACTACCAAGTGGCTAGTTCCCAGCGGAACTTTACTTCTTCTCCAGAAAGATATGCGGATTGTCCTTAGAGAAGTCAGAAGTGGCTAGCTACTGACTAGATTAAATAATATAAAACAAAAAGATTGGGAAGGGGAATGCTGACTAGGAAGGGGAAGAGAAACACACACTGAGTGATTATATCTTTTTTTTTTGTATATAAAGGATTAAAAAATTCCAATTTAATAAATTTTGGAAAAGCAAATGTAAAATGACTTGGGCTTATAAAACCAGAATTTACAATTATCTGTGAATAGTCAAAGACAAATCATAGAACCGTTTTGATTACAGATTAAAGTAATTCTAATGGTTACAGAATCACTTTCCCACTCCCCGGTGAGATTACAGTTGTTAACTTGTAAGCATCCCCACTGCTACTCACACTCCTTGGTCTCCTTCTCCCAAGCCAATGTTTTTACACCCAAGTCACATCACACACACCAGGCACATCTTTCTTTTAACAAAGCTTAGCAAGGTGATATCTCCTTTTGGCTTAGATCAACAACCTTCCTTTATAAATAACCCCCCTTCCCCCAGTGACTAAATTCACCCAAGTCATCATCCTCCACAGGCTGTCTCCCCTTGGTCTCAGTTCCAGTAGGACGGGTCCTTCCCTAAAAAGAACGCTGGATCAGTGAGGCCACACCAGTCACATGCTAGGTCCTCTCTAAGCCAGTGCCGCTGGTCTCCTAATTGTCTAGCACCTTTGTGCTCAAGAAAGTTGTAGTGTTCTCTCTCTCCCTCATTTCTTCCCAGTATTCTCCTGCCTTTTCATGACATCCACACCAACAAGGTATCTGTCATCCTAGGTCTTCCCGTCTTGTACAGGCCTTCATTAATAACCAAGTGAGTGTGACCACCACTGCAATGCTGAAAAGCTCCTGGTCTTTTCCTCTCTCAATCTTTATCTACCTTAATGAAACAGAGCCAGTGACTCCTCTCTCCATACTCTCTGCCTCCTAACAGACCTACTCAATAAGAATCTGTTACTTCGAGATGCCTCCTGCTCTGCAAGATCCAGTCAGAACACCACAGTCTCTGTGGACAGCAAGCCTGAGGGAAGACGCCAGTTCCACCAATTCTGACCATTTTGGGTTGAACTGAATGAAGGCAGTACCATACTCTGCCCTTTCCTATACTTCTTCATTAACACACCTATAACATTCACTTTAGTAGTCTGAGCACAAATCTCTTGAGAGCTGTCTTTCCCCTTCTTTCAATATGCCTAGATGCCACCACACGCGGTCAGGAAGAGCCTGCTGGCTTTCTGAGTGCCTCATAGGAACTAGCACCTAACTTGTTAAAGTGTTACCCACAACTAGTTATATTTTATGGCCTCCCTACAGTATGGTATTGCGCCATCGCTCAATTTGCAACCAGTGAAATTTATCAGGGGTCTATCTATGTTCTCTCAAATCTGATCTTAAGTGCTAACCTCTCATTAGCATTAAAAACGCTCCACTTTTAGTACGTCTACATTAAATGATCAATGAAGAAGTGCTACTGAGAAAACATGGAAGATTTCTTTAAGAAAGGAACCATGCTTTCCTTTCCAGCACAGCCAGTGGGCTGAAGGTCTATTTCCATTCTCGTCTCCATTCTTTCAGCATAAATCCACTACTCACTGGCAACACAACCTGATTTAGCAGGCACTCATTATTAAGACCAGAACACCTATGGCATGTAAATGGGGTGAGATGGCAGAAAATACAGATCCATAGATCCTTTCTGATGGAGAAAAGAAAGAAAAGTCTGAGACAATGAGCTCACACATGCCAGCGCACACACACAAGAACAAGTCAAACATCTCAACGAGGATTTACTTTAACAGAATCTGCACAGGTACACTATGCTCAAGTCTTACTAGAAAGGAGTCACTTGGATTTGTTTCCCTTTCTTAACACAGCACAGCCAGTGGCCAGCTAAACATCAGACCCATTGTTGAATAGAAGGGAGCAGCATCAGACACAAAACTTCAGGCCCTGGTTTTATGTGCCTTTAATACTATTTTTCCTTTCCTCTGTGTTCACTAAACAGGATTTAAAAATTTTTATAAAGCTACTTTTCGTAGCTTTTTGTTTTCCCTTTGTATTTATCATGTTTTTAATTTCTTCTCTGAGGAGGAATTCTCCGAATCTGTGTCTTCCAATTCGATTCGGTGCCTTTTGAGGCCACTATGGCCATGAACAGCCCTGCTGCTGTCTGTGTCTGGGGGGTCAGTGGGGTCCTCTCTCGTTCCAGCACTGGGGGTCTCACAGGTCATTTCAGACCCACAACAATCTTTGTGTAGGAGCATCGCCGTCAGGGACAAGTTATCATGATCAGTGTCCGAACGTCCTGGGGACGAGCAGGCCACCGCCTCCAGCTCCCCAAAGCTCTGCCCGTTGCTGTGGGGATGAGGGGGCCGGGGGTGTAAGCGCCCATTGTTGTGGTTGGCACAGATGGTTTCGAGGCTCCTCTCCTCACTGTCATCAGACTGGGTCCTCAGACAGTTGCCAGACCCGCTGCTGAGAGCGGAGCCAGATGCCTTGGGGACAGGAGGGGAGGGTGGCTCCTCAGCCCGGCTGCTCAGGGCCTTGCTCAGGGCCTTTCCATTGAGCTTCTTGGTCTCAAAAGAGTGTTCTACAGAGCCACCAGTGTTACTCGTGTCCTGAGAGGTGTCCTCTGGTGCCTCAGCCCAAGGGTGACCGCTGGGCTCATGGCCTGGGCCATTGCTGGGATTTATGGCAGAAGTCCCTTCTTTAAAAGCATCCTTGCTGTGGCCTGCGGGGGGCAGGTCCTGGCTCCTCTGGGCCATGGTCGTGTTTAGACAGGCTTCCTTACTGGAAGAAGGGGCTGGGTTGTCTTTGTGGCTGGTTCCTGCTCTCCCTTCATCTGCCTCCCCAGACACAAGCGAGCTCTCTCCCTCTTTGTTATTTGAGTAGGAGATATAGGAGTAGCGGAGCCACTTGTAAGCTTTATAGATCTTGCGCTCAACTGACTCTATGTCGGAAGTTGGCGATGCTCGGCTTGGCTGAATCTCCAGAGTGGACGTGTTCCGCTCAGGAGAGGAGGTGGGGGAAGAAGAGAGGTCATCTACTTTGATCTGGGGGTAATCATAGTTGTCTTCTCCAATGCAGGTGTCAGTGGGCTTGGTCGGGGCACCAGGCCTCTCCTCTCGAGGCATCTTCTGCCGGCGCCGCATGGCGTTCCGCTGCCGGGTGGACGCTCGCCGTTCATTCAGCTCCTCCTCATCCTCGGAGCTGCTGGGGCTGCCGGAGCTGCTGGACTCGTCTTCAGGGCTGGGAGACCGTGGCCGGGGGAAGAGATCTGTGTCCAGTTCAACCTCACAGGCGTTCTCTTCTGAATCGGACTCGTTGGAAAGAGCCAGGAGGCGTTTGTCCTGGTAGCGCCGCAGGGCAGACAGGCGCTGCTGGCGAGTGGTGGCATCCTCGCACGTGGGCGGTGGCGGAGTTGAAGCCACCACATTTGTGGCAGTGACCCGCAGGGGCCCCAGGTGGAAGGCGCTGTCAGCAGACTCATCCACTGTGGGCGGAGGGGAGCGGGGCAGCGAGGCCGAGGACTCGGAGTCGGTGTAGCCCGAACGCTCACTGACCCCTGCGTGCAGCTGGAGGATGGTGCTTTCGCTGAGGTCGCTGTCTGAGTCGGAGCTCCAGCCCTCGATCTCGCGACGCACCAGGGAGTCAAAGAAGGCCATCATCCGGGGGTCTTCCTGCACAGACTGGTTGGCGTAGTCGTGGGACAGGCCACTCCCACTGTTCAGGACAAGGCTGATGTACTCTTCGTGGGTATAGAGACAGCGAGAATCATCCTCAATCCGACCATCCAGATCTCCGGTACATCCTGGCTGCTTGTATGGGCTCCAGATCTGCACAGAAGGCGAAAACAAAACCAGTGAGGGCTGATTAGAATGTATTCTAAAGCTGTCGAACATAAAGAACACTAAGGCAGAGCTTCCCCAGACCCTCCCCGTCACTGAGCCAGGACTTGCTAACCAACTTTAAAAATATAATCCAGACTGGATTATGTGGGCCACATATGAAAATGGAAGCTTCCAGATTCAAATGTGGGACAAAGCATGGTCTAGGACACAGCATTAGCCTAGTTTCAGGAGACCCAAGTCCTGTCTCTAGGCCCAGGATAAACACACACCCTGTCTGCCACTACCCCTCTTCCCTTTAGCTTCCTCTATTAGTAGCTTGGAAACTACAATAACCCCCTTCATAATCTCAGAGCACAGAGGATGACTTGAAGATTGGCCAATGTGTTCAAAACTCTCAGAAGACTGGAGAGGTACCACTTTTCCAAAGTGAAAAGAGACCCAGCAGTCAGTCCTCTGCGACAGTTAATATTTCAGCCTATAACTCTACTTCTCCCCAACTGCAACATTTCTATTTTAAACTAATGGGAATTGCTTACTGGAGCTTGATAAGAATAGCCAGCTGCCTACACTGCAGTTCCCTCTTGGACGTGCAGGCATCAGTTACCCAGGAATCTGGGTTCTCTTAACCAGGGAGCTGCTGGCTTGCTCCCCAACTCTTCTGTTAGCTGCAGGAATAGGTAGGACACACCTTCCAAGACCACAGACCCATCCCTTAATACCCTTCCACTCCATGGTCAGAGACATGGGCGCATAGCCAAAAGGATTCAAACTAAGGTCTGTCTGAATGCAAAAGCCCAACTTTACAAGTTGAATAAGTTATGTAAAAACGATATCCAAGATAATTAAGCTGTCACTGCAAATGAGAACGATGAGCTTCACCTGATTGCCAGACTGGTCCAGAGCAGCACAGAGAAGCTCAGTTACATCAGCTGGTAGTCATGGCAACTCAGATGAAATTCCAGATGATTTTCTTGCCTTGACAGGCTGGTGTCTATATTTAGATAGCACCCAACCCAGAAAACAGTGGCTCCTCATCCCCTATCAAGACAATGGCTTTGTTTCGGCAAAGCTGTCCAAGGACAAATTCGCCTTCTTGTAAGCCCTGTTCCCGAGGCCCTTTCCTTCCGTGATTTACTTTGATCTCCTGGGAGACAGTGTTTCTTTGGAGGATCCCCAGTTCAAGAGGGGCTGAAGAAATCTTCTAGGCTAAGTGTCTTCACCAGTTCCCAACTCAGATTCATTCCTCCTTCAACTTTGTTCCCTGCCCACAACTCCTCAGGCGTTCTCCCATCTCCAGCTTCATAATCTTACCCAGGGGAGTTTTAAGGCAGTGGTTCTCAAACTTTGGCATGCACGTGAATTACCTGAAGAATAATTAAAATGCTGACTCCTGGGACTTGCCTGGTGGCGCAGTAGTTAAGAATCTGCCTGCCAATGCAGGGGACATGGGTTTGATCCCTGGTCTGGGAAGATCCCACCATGGAGCAACTATGCCCGTGTGCCACAAGTACTGAGCCTGTGCTCTAGAGCCTGCGATCCACAACTACTGAAGCCCGCGCGCCTAGAGCCCGTGCTCCACAACGAAGAGAAGCCACCGCAACGAGAAGCCCGAGCACTACAACGAACAGTAGCACTTGCTCGCCGCAAGTAGAGGAAGCCTACACGCAGCAATGAAGACCCAACGCAGCCAAAAATAAATAAATAAATAAATCAAGGTGTTTTATCTTAAAAAAAAAAAGCTGACTCCTGAGCCCCACCCTTAGAGATTCTGATTCAGTAAGTCATGGGTAGGTTACCAGGGGTCTGCACTTTTAATTAGCACTCAAGGGGTAAGTGGGGGGACCAACTTTTAAGAAACACTGGAATATAGTTTGCATACAATAAGTAGCAGAAAATAAAGGCTTAGCCTGAAGCAATTCTCAAATTCTTTGTGAGACTCAATTTTCGGGAAACATTTAGACCTGGCCTTCAGCAATGGCCCAAGCTGTAAATGACTATCTCTGCAAACAGATGTCTCTGGGAATAAAAGTTTGGTGGCTTAGAAAAAAACTGAGGTGGGGGGGACTTCCCTGGTGGTCCAGTGGCTAAAACTCCATGCTCCCAATGCAGGGGGCCTGGGTTTGATCCCTGGTCAGGGACCTAGATCCCACATGCTGCAACTAAGAGTTCACATGCCGCAACTAAGGATCCCGCATGTGGGAACAAAGATCCCGCCTGCTGCAACTAAGACTCAGCACAGCCAAATAATTAAGTAATTAAAAAAGAGAGAGACTGAGGGGTCCAACAGGCAAAGCCTTTAGGGTGTTTTGGGGTCTTAGTCTATATTCTGGGCTAAAGTTCTCACTCCCCCAGTTTAAAAATGGAAAATGTTACTAACCATGTTGCATAATATGAAATCTATATGTACTTCCCAGAAACTTAGAATTTAACAGAATCACAAAATGTTAATGGTGAGATTCTTGCTGGCCCAACTATCCAACAAGCCTAGATTTTAATCTACTACCCAGCCTCCTATATCTTCACTTCAGGAATGAAAATCAAAATACTGAAAGTTGGCATTTATATGCGCTCTGGAATGTATTAAGCTGAGGTAGACTTTCATTCCTGAAGCTTGGAGTAATGGAACAAAACGCTGGATCAGGAGGCAAGAGTCTTGAATGTGGGTTCCCACACAGCTCTAGTTCGCTGGTGACCGTGGGTGAAGCTCAGCTTCCTTATCTAAACAGTGAAATTAGATGGGTCTCATGCAATCCTAAGATTCAGAGCAAAACAAAACCCCTATCCCAGACGGCCAGTCTTCAGTCCTCAAGGGACTTGCCGCACAGAGCTGTGGGAACTAGTAGAACAGGTAGGAACCCGAGCCTCAACACTTCACATGGCCCAGAGCAAATGACTTCATCCTGGAAACCTCTTTCTCAACTGTAGAAATGAGAATGGTAAAATGATATAACGTATACCAAAGCACCAATAACTGTGGTGCTTCCTCCTTCGTTTGGCAACTGAATACCTCAACTAGAAGGTCTGAGACTCATCCTCAAAGAGACTTTTGAACAGCAGAAGCATTGACCATCCCGATTATGTTAGTCCTTCCTCATCCCTAAAATATCAATTTCAAACATTTGTGAAATTGTTATTTTTCTTACACTGAAAGTCAACAACTCAGAAGAGAAGCAATGAAAACACAACTTTCTGTTGCATGTTAAGTGTGGCTAGATGTTTCTCTTCATGGGGGGGCAAAGTTCATGAGAAAAGCAGGAGGGATGAGCAGCTTTCTCTTCAAGCCCAGTGAAAAGTTTAGCACAAGAGGCTGCTGAGGAAAAGGATGCAGTTCAATTCTTATTCAAAGCATCATCGAAATGGAAAGCAATTTAAGTAACAAGTGTTCTGATCTACACAGGTGACCATGACATGCTTGATGTAGCATCTCTAAGCCCTCTTCTCTCTTTGTGCTATCACACTAAATTTAGACATTTGCCCACCTACCAAGAAAAACTACAGATAGAGACTTAAGCTGTTATTCAGGGATGCTCCACACTCTCTACTCCGGATTCCAAGACTTCCTGGGCCCACCTCTGGCCTACCATCCCTGCCTTACATCTCAGCCCTCCCTTTCTGTGCTCTTTACTTTGGCCAAATGATCATTTTCTAAACTGGTCCTACACTTTGCTGCTTCTGAGCATTTATTCATGAACACACTGCCTGGAATGCAGTAGGTGATCAATAAATATTTATTGATTCAGTGAAATAATTAAATGTCCATTCTCTCTGCTTAGAATGGTCCTCCCATCTTACTCCTTTCTTTTCTTTTGCAGGCTTTTTCCTTCAAAATCTAGTTCAAGTATTACCTACACTGAGATTACCCCAGATGGGGAAAAAAATTTCCCCCTCCCCACACAGCACTGTTTCTATCTCTTATGTACTTATTGCATTTTTCATTACCTTTATTTCTTGTCTCTCCTACTGGGTCACCAATTCCCATGGGGACCTGCATTATCTTTCTTTCTTTGTGTTCCTCACAGGGCCTGGCACAAATTGCAGACAGTAGGTATGGTTCACAAATACAGGGTGAGTAAATGAATATTGGTCTTTGAGGAAAAAAATGCCAGCATTTGCTCCATCTTGCTATCTCTTATGTTTAACTACAAAATGAACCCCCTTTTTTCTGCTAAGTGTGGGCAATTCAAGGGGATAGAAGACCTGTTATGGGTGAGAAGAGGCTGGCCCTGACAATAGGGACTCTTCTCCTCCAGGCCAGAAAGGCATCAGCAAAGGACAAGTCAGGGGGAAGGTGGAGTGAGTAGAGAGAGAGGTGGAGAGAGAAAAGCAGGCTGGACTAGAATATGGTGGAATGATGGTCTTTGAGCCATTGATCCTCTCAGAAACAGCAAACAAGAAAGTGACTTTTATTAAAATAGTCAGAAATTGTCAGGCACAGGTAACTTACAAGGCACTCTTAGGTGTCAAGTCACTGTTAGCGCCCTCACTTGACAGATGGGAGACAGACTCGAAGGGCTGCCCAAGGGTACTAACTGTACTGACTTAAGGTTTTAATTGGCTAAACATGCCTACTGCTGAGGCAATGTTCAGACCTCACTGGAACCTGAAAGCAGTGAGCTCCATAGTTTAGTCTGAATATTTTCACAGAGAAAATATTTTCTTCTCCTTCTTCTCTGAGAACTTGGCTAGGTTCCAACCTATGACCTTTCGGGTAAGGACTCCGGTTGACTAAACAATAATCGGGGAGACTTAGCACAGAAGCATCCCAGAGTGTACAGCCAAGCAGGAATCTCTGTTCTAAAGGAGATGCTCAAGCAGAGCTCCCTGAGAGAATGATGTCAATGGGCCTAGAGAGGACATGCTACTGTGCCAACCCATGAGTCACAGGCTAAAGGAGAAGGGAAAACAATGCAAGGGACAGGGGCAATTCAATGACTGCCCAAGTGAAGGACTACTGAGATGATCAAACCCAGCAGGGGCATCAGGCTGCCTGCTGTCTTCCCGCTAGCATGGTAAATGTGGCAGTATACCAGGAAGAACAAAGAACAGGGCTCTATGCTAGCCTTACCACTAATTAGCTGTATAATTAACCCCAGACAGTAAATTTACAATTTAAACCTCATCATCTACAAAAGGAAAAGTCAGTAAAAATGATCTAGAGGTCCTGTTCTAACCCTGTTTATTTATGGGTAAATAAATGTATGCAATCTTGAAAGTCAGCCCTGATCCACAGGACCAATAAAACCTGAATAAAGGAAGTTGGAATAAGGACAAATAAAAATATTGACCCATACTCCAACATTACATTTTTGATAGCTTCCTCTGCCTCAGATACAAGTTGTATAGTTTTCTGGGTTTTTTTAAAGAATGAAAGAAAATGAAAACTACCAATTTGTTACAAATCAATTTTTACTTTTCCCCTGAAACTTCCCTCAGGTTTTCAATGTCATTTTGGGGGAAAAAAAAGAGGAGTTTTATGTTTTGCTGGGGAGGGGGGGAGATCATCTATCCTTATTTAATAGTCAAGTTATCACAGGGTCCTCAAGAATTCGTCCTTTGCCCTGAACCCTCATTTTCTCAGATGTGGAAAAGGGTTACTAGCGACTGGAATGTGAGTGATGGGCAGCGGGCCATCCTTCCGTGGACGCAGGCCAGGCTGGGTCTCTCAGTTGCAAGCTCTAAAAATATTCCTTGGCAGAGTTAAGTTCATTCAGTCAATGTGCAGTTGATGCAAGTGTTTAGCCTCAATCACAACCACATGCAGTGGTTGATATGCATGTGGTTGTAATATTTTGATATGTCCTGAGACAAGTTAGCTATGGTTCCGGTAGTCACTTAGTTATGAGGACAGCAATTAAGGAAAAGTGCACACAGAGTAACTCTGGGGATGATAGCTTCTTTACCACCAGATGGGGTTTGGAAAGCAGAATTCATCAGACTCCAGATCAGAGACCATGGAAATGTAGTGGCATACAGGTAGTATCTAGTTTCAAAACCTAGTGATTATTTTTAAAAATGGCCCTGAAAGGAGGGTTTTAAAACCACCCTCTTTAACATCAATTTTTCCGTATTTTATAATATGTCAAAATAATTGAGAATTCTGATAGACCTTCGGTATGTTTAGCTATGAGGTCCTATATACATTTAGTTTTTTCCATTTACGAATTGCAATAATTTCTCTAAAAGGACAAGAGGGTAAGGTGCCTCACCTTGATGATCTTTTCTACACCAGAAGAGCAGATCATGTAGGTGTGGGGGTTAAATCGGACCTGGTTCACAATAGACCGATGCCCTTTCAGCACCATGAAGGCTCCGTTGACCACCCTACCAATGCCACCTGGGAAGACAGAAGGAAACAAAAATCAAATGACGAAACAGATGGAAGTAAACAGGTTCCAGTAATGGCAAACAAACAGCTCTGAACCAGAGCCGAGATATTTTATTAACTATACCACCAGGAGAATGCTTAATCTTACAGATAAAGTTGCTATGGAAAGAAGGAAGATGAAATATCTCTCGGCATATGTGCTCTTACCAAGAGCCTTTATTTAGTCTTTAAGCATTGCCCACGCCCACCCACTGCAATTCCATTGTCAATGAAGCCACAGCCACTTAAAACATTTCTCAAGGTTTTGATCCCCAAGATAGAATCCAAGTGTTACCTTAAAAAAGGCCAGTCATAAGCAAAATGAGACCGAACTGCTTGAGAACAGGTGGCAGCTGAGCCAGGGACATGCAGAACCAGAAGCATGTAATTACTTAAACGCGCAAAAAAATCTCTGATCCAGTTGCCCTCATTTTCTATAATGAAAACAGCAAACAAAGCAAACAAACAAAAACCTCTGGGAAAATAATGGAGAAAATCCCTTCTTCACTCTGATGGCAGGGAGAACTAAGGATAAAGAAAGGAGATATGGGTCACTTTCATAATAAGCAGAGCCCAGGTATTGAGAATTAGAGAGTGTGGGCCTTAAATACACCATGTATGGAGGCCATTGATAGGAAAGCTGTATCTTAAGGACCATCCTGTAGGCTTTCTTCTTCAATGATGGCGAAAAGTACCAGAGGCCTAGAACTTATAGATGAAAATGTCATCATTTATGAACTCGGGACAATCTCAAAGCTTCAACTTCACTGGTAAGGGCATCACACTCACACAGAACAAATGCACCCAAGTTCTGAATAAGGTCACTTCTGAGCAGCCATCAACAGCTCAGTACACACCAACTGGCAAAACGTGATGCATACAGACACAAACAAATGAGTGCTCATTTATTTAAGCAATGAGTGCCTTCTTAGACCCTACCAGGAGCATGGCACCACTAGGGCACAAAGTACCATCACGCACTATCTCAGCTCCACACGCCTCCATCCCAGTCCCAACTCCACCTTGTTCAAACATTTATTCCAAACGTTTCTCATCTCAGTATCTGGAGGGAAAATGGCCAGAACAACATCCCTTTTCCAGAAATAATCTGGTTCTGCAGAAGGTGTCTTCTGCTTTTGGCCTCCTGACAATTCCTCCTTCACCTCTTCTGCCTCATGAAAGATATCCCTCTTTATTGACATGTACATATCTTTTTTTTTATGACAGCAAGAGGTTTCAGACTGTACTGATTTGCTCCTTGGTGGTGCCAACTTGGCTAGCACCAGGTGCTTACTCTACTTTGTGAGTGACAAAAATATCCTTTGCCTAAATTTTCCCCCATGTTTGACATTATTAATATTTGAATTATTCAGGATGGATAATGTATTTAGAGCCGTTCATATTTCAGCCCAACATCATCATGTTTGTTAATAAACTATAAAGGAGAAGAAAAGTAACTAGGACATAGGTGTGTTTTTATGGAGACAAAGGATTAGGAAAGGTTTAAGCACCAAAGGTAGGCTGCCTTGATGGGAACCCCTAGGCAGCCTGAGTGCACTAGGTTCCTAGGGTGGAGTGGGAGGAGGGGAAGGTAACCTGAGCCTAGTCAAAGTACAAAGAAACTTGAGAGAATTAAGGAAAAGGGATCCATGGGAATCTAAAACAGTTGTCTCAATACAGTGATCTCACCACCCCAAGGAGTTCCTTTGGGTGAGTTTCTTTTCTATATATGGTTGATTCAACAAGTAGCAGTCCTGCTCATGGACCTCTTCTGAATTCTACGTTTCCAACATCCTACTCCTATTCATACCCACGCTGGGGTGGTCACTAGCAAAGAAACTTACGGTTGAACCTAGTACCAATCTCTTGTTTAATCCTTCTGCCTCTAAGAAAAAGAATTTAAGTGACTCAGAGAACTTCAGTGACTTCTTTCAAGTAGCTAGTAAATGGCAGAGCCAGTATTTGAACCAGAGTCTGTTTGGTTGTAATGCCTAATATCGTTCCCTCTGTAACACTGGCATTTAAGAGATGAAAAGGTTTGAATAGGGGTGGAGTCAAAAGGTCATAACTGATTTCTAAATCCTTCTGGCAGTCATTGTACAAGTTGATTTTCTTTTTAAGTCCTAAATTTAAAAGAGGGGAAGAAGAAGATTCTATCCAATGGTATTGTGATTGCAAGCTCTACAGTATCAGCACAGGACATTTCATCACATTGCCAACACTGAATAGTCTATGAGAGTAGAAGTGGATCTCTTGCACACCCAGAACCTGGGGTGCAATGCCTGAACTAAAGCAGGAACTTAGTAAAACTAAAGCAGGTATCCATTGTTAAATGGATAGTGTTTCAGGAGAGGGCAATTCTAGAATAAGTACCACCAAAGGAGGACAGTTAGAAGGTCTCATGTCTTAAAGAATCAGCTACCAGAGAACTAAAGTTTATCAACTAAACCAATCTTTCTGTCAAAGATGACTTAGAATACAATTACGATAACTTTCAGATCTAAGGAATAACTGAAGGGTATCAATGCTTGAAAATTCAAACCATGGAAAAACTGTTTCTAATGCTCTTTCAAGCACTGTGACTTCATCTGGTTTCTCTTCTTGGCAGCAATTTTTTAAAAAAATAAATTTATTTATTTTTGGTTGTGTTGGGTATTTGTTGTCGCACGCGGGCTTCCTCTAGTTGTGGCGAGTGGGGGCTACTCTTCATTGCGGTGCATGGGCTTCTCATTGTGGTGGCTTCTCTTGTTGCGGAGCAACAAGGCTCTAGGCACGCAGGCTCAGTAGTTGTGGTGCGCGGGCTCTAGAGTGCAGGGTCAGTAGTTGTGGCACATGGGCTTAGCTGCTCCGCGGCATGTGGGATCTTCCCAGACCAGGGCTTAAACCCGTGTCCCCTGCACTGGCAGGCGGATTCTTAACCACTGCGCCACCAGGGAAGTCCCTTGGCAACAATTTTAATAAGAAATTATTTCTCCTTCTTCCTACCCAAATGTGTACCCAGAAAATCTGAAAATGAAGAGGAAGTCAATAGAGCCAAGAGACAGAAGGTGAAAACAGGTACAGGAAGTATTGCTGCCATCTGTATAAGGTAACCCAGGCTGCGTACAGAGAATCATAGCAATGAATGGGCTTCAGAGAGGTTCTCTATAGTCCCTCTCCTGGTTTCCAGGTTTCAAGTAATTGAATACAGCTGCTACTGTACAGTTTACATACAATGATTCTTAGAGAATAGATGTTTTATCAGTTCTGGAGATTTGTATATACCAGATAAATTTCTTTAGTCTGAAATGGCTAATGTCAAGATGCCAATACCAGTACGACCTTGGGGCCTCCTCTCCTCCATTATCTAACCAGAGCCTGCTCATCAACAGGAGAATCGAGTTGGAAAAAGTTAGGTGGGGAATATTTTTGCCAAGAACTATATAACCGGGCTTCCCTGGTGGCGCAGTGGTTGAGAGTCCGCCTGCCGATGCAGGGGACATGGGTTTGTGCCCCGGTCCGGGAAGATCCCACATGCCAGAGTGGCTGCGCCCGTGAGCCATGGCCGCTGAGCCTGTGCGTCCGGAGCCTGTTGCTCCGCAACGGGAGGGGCCACAACAGTGAGAGGCCCGCGTACCGCAAAAAAAAAAAAAAAAAAAAAAAAAAAAAAGACAGATATTGGTATAGGAAATGCTGGAAGCATGGGAAAACTTCATCTGGTAGCTCTAGACTCGAGTAGCAAACAAAAGCCTGCAGAACACAGTGATAGGGCAAGATGGGAAGCAAGGACATAAAGGAGTGGTACTACTTTGCAGGAAAAGAAGTCAAAAAATCAGGTAACAATGGTTATTGCCATGATGCAATGGACTTCAAATCTCTGTAATTACCTAGTCCTTCCCTAAGCAATAAGACTTGGGCTTGGTGATATTCACCAAAGAATCCAATGGTTAATTCAGTTCCCATCCTAACTCGTCTTATTTGACTTATTAGCAAGATTCAACAGAATTGCCTCCCCTTTGGCACACTTTTTTCACTGCCCTCCTAGGATCACCCTCTTTTGGTTTTCCTGCTACCTCACTGGTGACTCCTTGTTGATTTCCCTTTTTGGCTCTTCTCCCTGGCTTTTTTTTGGGGGGCTACTCAGCGCAGCATGCAGGATCTTAGTTCCCCGACCAGGGATTGAACCCATGTCCCCTGCAGTGGAAGTGCAGAGTCTCAACCACTGGACCACCAGGGAAGTCCCCTCCCTGCCTTCTTAACATGAGAATGCCTTAGCGCTCAGTTTTTGGTCCTCTTCTCTTAAACTACCTATACTTCACTCACTGCTGATCTCAGTCACTGGTGTTCTCATCCAGTCTGTGGCTTTAGATACTACCTATATGATATCAAAAAAATTTTTATCTCTAGTCCAGGTCTTTCTTGAACTCCAGACCTCCATACCTCTAACATCCAAAGTGTTTATTCAACAACTCTACCTGGTTGTTTAAGAGAGATATTAAACTCTACCTGCTCTCCCTTTCTCCCCCAATCTAATCTATTAGGAAATCCTGATAGCTTTACTTTAAAAAAAAAAAATTTATTTATTTAGGCTGTGACAGGTTTTAGCTGCGGCACGTGGGAACTTTGCTGCGGCATGCGGGCTTCTTAGTTGCGGCATGCATGTGGCATCTAGTTCCCCGACCAGGGATCGAACCCGGGCCCCTTACATTGGGAGTGTGGAGTCTTAGCCACTGGACCACCAGGGAAGTACCCCCTCCCCCTTTTTTGGCTTTACTTTCAAAATATATCTAGATTTCAACCCCTATTACCTTGGTTCAAGCCACCACCACAGCTCACCTGTGTGAGAGAATCCTACTAGTTCTCCTCATTTCTACCCTTGGCAGCCCCACTCCCACTATCTACCCTCAACTCAGTAGTCAGAGTGATGCTGTTAAAATAAGTCAGATCATGTCAATCCTCTGCTCAAAATTCTCTAATGGCTCCCCACGTCACTCACAATAAAAGCCTACATGATTGGACACCCCTATACCCCATTTATCTCTATGACTAAGCCCTACTATTCTCCCCTCAGGCACATTCTCACTTCAAAACCTTCATACTGGTTCTACCTGAAATGCACTTATCCCAGATTTCTGCAAGGCTCTCTCACCAATTTGAGGTTTTGTTCAAATGTGACCTCCTCAGTGAGGACTATACTGAATATCCTATCTAAAATTACATTTCCCTAACTCTGTTCCCATACCACTTCCTATCCCCCTTATTCTCTATTTTTTCTTTCTCCAAAGCACTTCTAACGTTTTAAACATACTATATAATTTACTGTATCTATTGTTAATTGTCTGTTTCCCCTGCTAGAATGTAAGCTCCATGATGGCAGGGCTCTTTTGTTCTGCTGTATCCTAAGCCTCTAGAACAGTCTCTACCTAGTACATGGTAAATTTTCAACAAGTATCTGATGAATGAATGAAAAGGTGTGAGTGTATTAGACTGTGGAATATAAGCATGCAGGAAAGAACCCAATCTCCATTAGTGGGCTTCACCATCCAACATGCGGATTACCCAAGTGTCTTTCTCCATCTTCCTGCTGTCAATTTTGTGTGTTTCTTTTATTGTGTTTTGACTATAGTTAAGAGCAGAGAAATAAAGTAGCTAAGATCCTACCTATCCTTCACAGTCCTCTGAAATGCTAGTTCCATGAAAACTTCACTGATCCCCCGAATCTCTTCAAGCCCTCCTTAATTATCTTTTTTTATAGGCTTTGGAATCCATTTTTAAATTTAGTGTGCACATACACACATACCCTTTTCTCATCCCTCTTAGATTGGAAGTTCTTGGAAGGCAAGAAAGTATTCATTTTTCAATCACCCATAGGATTTGCATAATGTTTTATCTAAGGATACTCAGTAAATGAACAAATTAAAGTAAATCTCATTATTTCCTCTGGAACAAGGCTTGAAGCAGAAGGCTAAAGCTGTTATCTACCAAAAGGAGGTTTGGTAAGTACCTGTCCAGGCAATTAATCTATTTCATTCCTGACTCCACTGGTAGAGTTAATGAGGAGCCATGAGGGGCAAGGGACTCTTTCTTTTCCTCACATATCTAAAAGAGTTGTCCAAACAACCTCTTAGTAATTCCAAAAGGCCCTAGTGAACACTCCCAGGGCTCCAAGTTTCAAACCATAAAGAGAAATACAATCAGGGTACTGACAATACAGAGAGAGCAGTGGCTGCCTCCTGGGGATCCTGTAACCACTTAAGAGTTAAGAAAAGCCAGATGGGACAGTCAGTGCTGTCAGTAAAGCTCAAAGAGCTCCACAGACAGCAATGCTTAATTGTACAAAAAAAGTCAATTACACTAAGTTCTTCTTTCATCTGTACTTCACATGTGTTTGCAACCAACTACTTGTGGCCAATTAAAAACAGCTGTTCTTCCTATTACATGGGAGGAAAAAGCAGATGCCCAGGCCTAACTCACTGAGAGTAAATGCATGTCTAGAAAAAGGAGGAGAGACAGAGCAGGCACACGTATGCAGGCCCATGGAAATACATTTACAGCTGTTTCCAGCCGACTTCAACAGCCTACTGTCAGTGGGGGATGGCTGCAGTGACCTGGCAGTGAAGCTGCATGTTTTCCCCTCTATTCAGGGAAAAAACTGTCGTATGACTTCCCCCCTCTTAAACTACTGATGAGTCAAGAGCAGCCTTCATGCAAGAAAAACTCAACTGACCATTCAGGAGGGCACCAGATGAGCACCATGGCTTGGTCTCTAAGGAGTTTTTCAGAGGAAAGTTAAAAGGGAGAAAGCTTTTAAAATGAGGAATAGCAACATTTAGTAGCTACTGAGCACCCTCACAATATCCCTAAGAAAGCAGATATTATTACTACCGTTGTTATTGTTTGCATTGTTAATATTCTTATTTTACAGATGAAGAAAGTTTGGCAAGATTAAACAATTTTTCCAAAGCCTCCAACTAAGAGACGAATGCATCAGGAATTTAAACCCAGGCCTACCAACTCTATTACATTATGCTTCTTTCCATAAATAGTAAGGTCTTAGTGTAGAGGCATATCTCAGGGGAAGCAATTCTATCAGTGAAAACCCTAAAGTCCTTTCCAACAAGAATTAGGGAAAAGGGAAGGAAAAGGCCGTATGAATATTTTCCAAAGACACCAACATCTACCAAATGTAAACCCATTACGTCTATTACCTAGGTTACTAGGCAGCAATGCTCTGGAAATTATGGATCTATGGGCATTGATCTTACACACAGCAGCAACAATGTCTTACATTTGAAAGCACCTAGTTTTCAGAAAGCCTCCAAGGCTGTTAAGTCATCCACGATATGAGGTGGTAGGGCGGGGGGTGGAGGTAGCAATTTTACAGAAGAAACTGAGACTCAGACAACTGCTGTTATATAACCTGCCTAGAATCACTCAATCATTTGGTTACTGGAAGTACTGCAGACTTGAATCCAGGTATGATCTTAAGCCTAACACTCCTTCCCATACACCATACTGGCTCTATAGATAACGGCCAGCCTGTTTATTTTATCTTCAGAATTATCACATAGAAACAGATGCTCTTCCTACGTACTTCGTAGGTGTAAAATATATTCTGATGGGCTTTTTCTTTGCTACAGCAAAATCCCCAGTTCCTTCCTCTGATTTTTAAAGAGATTTTGAGAAATGAGTAATTATTTGACATCAACTAAAAAAATTGAGCCTAATCCTCCAGGTAGGAAGTTTTACAGTGGGTATTAGTTCTTACATCTTGAAATGATTGAGGAAGCCCTATGTGAATTACTTAGCCAACTGGCTAATTCTGTGTTGTTTATATAATAAATAAACTTCGTCTCTTTAGAGTTTGTGTAGCAAAAAAATTTCTCCAGTGACTGTCAGTCTTTCTGAACAGGAGAATGGAGAAGAAAAAGATGCTCTTGCTTGTGGCTCACACTGAGAAGCACACAGCAGGTATTCAATAAATGCAGATTGCGTGTCATCTGATTATGCCATTAAGGCATATAACAACAAGCCAGCTTCCTCCCATAGCCTGCCTCAGTATCTTACTTTCAACTGGCATGAACAGAGAGAGCGAGCACAGCCTTTTCCAGATTTGTTTAAGTCAAAATGGCAGTAGATTAGATGAGGAATTTCCTGACAGATTTTTCGTTATCTAAGCATTCAAAGCTAGAACTCAAGGCCACATTTAGCCCTTTTATGTTATGTTTGGCTTGCTGAACCTTTCTAAATGTTTTTAAAAACTATGAATTGCCAACATTTAAAAATAGAGAGCCTACATATAAGAACTTTCTAATCACTGGAGTTGCCCTGGGGCAACAAGCACCCTATCATGGGGGGCAACCTAGCAGAGGGTTTAAGTTATTCCTAAATAAAAGTGTACTTTAATATATGTAAGTTATAACTCAAAAAAAAATTATTGTGGGGATATGTATGCGAACAGAAAATTCTACAGACCACTGATCTGGACTAAATACATGCAGCATGTGAATGCTTCTGCTGGGATATCATGTTTTCATTTTTATTCATTTAAGAAAATTTTATTTCTTTTGTGATCTATTCTTTGTCCAATGTTTATTCACTGATTTTTTTTTCTTTTTTCATCAAGGAGTATAAAAAGGATACAGAAAACAGCATAAAAAGTATAGTTTAGGGGCTTCCCTGGTGGTGCAGTGGTTGGGAGTCCGCCTGACGATGCGGGGGATGCGGGTTCGTGCCCCAGTCCGGGAGGGTCCCACATGCTGCGGAGCGGCTGGGCCCGTGGGCCATGGCCGCTGGGCCTGCACGTCTGGAGCCTGTGCTCCGCGGCGGGAGAGGCCACGGCAGTGAGAGGCCCGCGTACCGCAAAAAAAAAAAAAAAAGTATAGCTTAATGAAGTTTTTTAACGTGAACACCTGTATAACCAACACCCAGGTCTCAAGAAATGGAATTTTTCCTGGCCATTCAGAGGCCTCTATATGCTTCATTCCTATTACAACCCCTTCCCTCCCCTAAAGAAATCATTATCCTGACTTGCACATTAATCGCTTCCCTGCTTTTTAAAATAATTTTATTCATCCAAGTATGCATTCCTAAATACTTTATTTATTTATTTATTCTTGGGTCACACCGTGCAGCTTGTGGGATCTTAGTTCCCCGACCAGGGATCGAACCTGGGCCTTCGGCAGTGAAAACTCGGAGTCCTAACCACTGGACAGCCAGGGAATTCCCTTCTAAATACTTTAGTTTTGCCTGTTTTTTGTTTTAATATATCTTTTGGGTTTCTTATACAATAGATTTTCTCCTGTCCATCCTTCCTTTTCTCACCAAAATGTAAATACTTGTTGAAGAACACAGATCATTTGACCTATATCCTCACAACGTAGTACAGAACACTCCTCTGTCCTCTGTGCTACCTGCAAGTTGAAAGCTGGATCCTGAGGTTTGATTAGATTCAGGGTTATTTTATTTTGCAAGACCTTAGGCACCATTGTGTTTCTTCATCAGGAGACTCTTAATGTCTAGTTGTCTTTCTTTTTGTGATGTGAACAGCTGTAGATGCTCAATGTTTAGAGGCATTAATTCACTGAGGGCTGCTAAATGATTATATTAAAATTCTACAATTTCTTTTTTCTAAAATGTCTTCTATTTTACCTATAATTTTGAAAGATATTTTCCCTGGATTCTAGGTTCCCTAGAATTCTAGGTTGGCAGGTTTTAATTCTTTAAGCACTTTAGGGATATCATTCTACTATATTCTGGCTTCCATAATTTGACCATCAATCTTATTGTTGCTTATTTACAGGTAATTTGTCCATTTTCTCAGACTGCATTTGGGCTTTTTCTCATTATCTTTCATTTTCAACAGTCTGACATGATATGCCTAGGTGTGTTGTATTTATTTATTCCGCTTCTGGTTACTGAGTTTCTTGAATCTGAGAATTGGCATATTTCATTTGTTCTGGAAACTTTCAGTCATTATCTCTTCATATATTGCTCTGCTTCACTTTCTCTCTCTTATCCTTCTGGGATTCCAATTTCATATGTTAGATCACCTGTGTCCCACTTGTCTCTTACACTCTCTGCTTTGCTTTTTCCATTCTCCATTCTTATCGTCCTTCAGTTTGAATGTCTTTTATTGACCTGTCTTCTATTCACCAAGCCTGTCCTCTCAAGGTTAAACAAATCAAAAAATTCTTAGTTTTAGACATATTTTTCAGTTCTACATGATTTTTTTTTTCTAGGTAGATTCCAATTCTCTGTTGAAATTATCCATCTTTTTATCCATTTTGTCCATCCATCATTTCTATTTTCTTTATCACATTTACAGTATTTCAAGTTCCTGACTGTTTGACTTCAATATTTAGATTATATTGTGGGTTGGCTTCTTTTGATTACTGACCACATTTTCATGTCTCATAATTTTTTTATTGTATGCTGGACATTGAGGATAAAGAACCATGGAGACTGCTATGGACTGAACTGTGTCTCTTGCAAATTCGTATGTTGAAGCCCCAACTCCCAATGTGACTATTTGGAGAGAGGGGCTTTAAGGAGATAATTAAGGTTAAACAAAGTCATAAGGGAAGGATTCTAATCCAATAAGACTGACGTCCTCATAAGAAGAGGAAGGGACACCAGCGATGTATGTACACAGAGAAAAGGCCATGTGAGAACACAATGAGGAGGCAGTCATCTGCAAGCCAAAGGAGAGAGGCCTCAGGAGAAATCGAACTTCTCAGAACCTTGATATTGAACATCTAGCCTCCAGAACTGTGAGAAAATATGGTTCTGATGTTTACAGTCTGTGGGATTTTGTTATGGCAGCCCTAGCAAACTAATAGAGAGATGAAAGCTGTTTCCTCCATATGCATTTACCCATTCCACTCTTGAGAAAAGAAGGGGCTGATCACCCTCAATCCAATAAGAAGGAACCAGGTCAGCACTGGGTTGAATAAGTCTACTTCTTCTTTTTTTAAAAATACTTATTTGGCTGCATCTGTTCTTAGCTGTGGCACGTGCGATCTTCGTTGCGGCATGCAGGATCTTTAATTGTGGCGTGTGGGCTTAGTTGCCCCACGGCAAGTGGGATCTTAGTTCCCTGACCAGGGACTGAACCCGCATCCCCTGCATTGGAAGGCAGATTCTCAACCACTGGACCACCAGGGAAGTCCCAAGTCTACTTCTGGTTTCAAATGTCTCAAAGGCAAGACCTGTGGCGTGCTTGTTGCAGATCTCTTCCACTAATGGAAGTTCGTGTCCTACTTACGTACCAGGAGATTGTAGGATATTACACTCGGCCTTTCTGGCCCAGCTCCATCCTCAAGTGTAGTCCTTTTGGACTTTTGATGGAGAGCCTGTCAAACCTCTGTTCTCTGCTCTGAACATTCTGTTCTTTGGAGGTTTTAATCTTACCTCTTTATCATCCTTTCCCAAGTAGGTTCAAAATGCCCTGTGGAGCAGGACCTTCCCACTAGGGGAACTTTGTCTCCTAAGCACTGTATACTGTGGGCATTTCATTCTGCTTTCCAGCCTAGCCCCCTAGCTCCCCGGGCAACCCCAGCACCCAGCAAATGTCCTATAGGGAAGACTGGTCATGCGTTCGGGGTTCCTCTAGAATCCAGTCTATCCTATCAACACATGTGGCCATCGAAAACTCTGATTTCTTTTGACCCTGGTAGAGTCTGTCCATGGCAGCCCAAACTACAGCCTGTGCATAGATGCCCTCAGGAAAGAACATGGCCAGCACCTTCTGCTCAGTTAGGAAGGGCTCTTCCTTCTTCTGAACTTCAGTTCTCCTCACAGACTTTGTAACCACAGCTCTCTGACATCTTTAAAAATATGGCTTTTGTAATTTGATTTTTGTACTTATTGCAATAGGAGCTACCTACTGCATCCTATGTGGAATCTGACGTCTAACAATTTATTTTTTAATAGAAATTTTATATCATTCCCTTTTCCTCCTTGAAATAATATTTCTACTTTATCTACCTCCCCCCAAATTTCAACCTAATATATTTTAATGAAAATCTATCATAGTTTCACCAATAAAAATATAATTACAAACTTAAAATTTTCTTTATTTACTGTGACTGTAAGGCTCTAAGTGCTAACATTTCTGTATTGGATTTGAGTTACCATTACAATACTTACTGGAACACAATTGATCAAAACAGATATACTTTTAATGCTTTATAAAAACCAATTATTATAAAAAGGAGCAATTTATTGTAAGTGCATAAGAAGATAAGGTAGAAGATGGTGGAGGGTTGGGTTATAGCCCTATGATTAAAGGATACTTCAGCTTTTTTGGCATCTTAGAGGTTTTTACACCTTAGGGCAATGCACCATGCCAAGGTTCAAGTGGCCAGAAATTTCTGGAGTACTTCCAATTTTCTGGTGTTTTTTGTTTGTCTGCTTGTTTGTTTGTTTTTCTGTAAAGTGGGGGAAGGACAAAGGGAAAAGGGGAGGTGGGAAAGGACAATACACATGGAATTTGAGAATCTAGAAATGGATTCCTTTAAACCAGCTGTGCCTATACAATCCTTGGAAGGTCCAGGCACCCATTTCGCAGTTTTGATACTGGAATCCTAAATCAGCTATGAGGGTCCCTGCCAACCCAGAGACTGCATACCCATCTACATATAAAGACAGCCTAACAGTGGCCTGTACCCTAAGTCAGTACAGAAATCAGCAGGAGGTGAAAAAATCTACAATACTACTGCTAATTCTTTCCCCTTCTCTCAATACAAACATGAAAAAGATTCCAGAGGACAGTCCTGGGGGAGCTGATGATCCACTTTCTGTTTTAAAAGCCACACTGACTTAATAATGAAAAGCTTTTCAAGATCAGGTAAAAGATACAATTAAGCCCATAGGTTATTTCTCAGCTAATCAATCTAGGACTTACGGGGGTGGGAGACTTAATACAGAACTATCTCTAGTGCTGGAACATCACTTTTTGTTCAGATAGACTGTTGCTGTCCCATCTGGTAGTGCTTCAAAGGTAAGATGCTTCACTCATGCTTTCCAAATTCCAGAAGGGGAAAAAGGTCTTTTGTAACTTGTTTAGTAACCAGACCACAGCAACAGGATAGTTTCCAAAAGTAAGCCTCGACAAGTTTTGAAAGGCAGATGTTTGGTAACAATATTGTTAATTCAGCAATAGGCAAGCCAACAACTTTCCTAGACTCTGAGCACTAGACACATCTTGTGTAATATAATCAGCACAGTCCTCTATTACTTTCCTGATGGCCATTTTCCAGTTTGATGCCATGTATCACCTGGAGCAGATGGCTGTACTGAGCTGTCCTGAGAACAAAAAATAGACATTTTTCTACCAGTAGGAAGCAACCAGTGTAACACTCATCTGAGCACGTGAGGACACTATTATCAAGAATGAAGAGGGCTTCCCTGGTGGCGCAGTGGTTGAGAGTCCGCCTGCCAATGCAGGGGACACAGGTTTGTGCCCTGGTCCGGGAATATCCCACATGCCGCGGAGCGGCTGGGCCTGTGAGCCATGGCCACTGAGCCTGCGCGTCCGGAGCCTGTGCTCCGCGACAGGAGAGGCCACAACAGTGAGAGGCCCACGTATCGCAAAAAAAAAAAAGAATGAAGAATGGTCCACACTGCCTGAAAGCTCAGATGGCCTAGGTCCAAATTTATGGAAAGTAGCAGGCTCTTTTTCAGAATACATCTAGAGCAAAAGCAGAAATATTTCTTCCTAATTTCTCTCATGTCTGGGGTTAGCCAAACTCCAGGGAGTATATCTGTCCATCAACAAAGAAAGTTTCCCTTTACCTAACATCACCAGGGAGGCTAAAAGAAAGGCAGAGGCCCTACCAACTGTTTGTAGAGTCATAAGCAGGAATGTGCACATGAATAATAAAGGAAAAGCATGTAAAAAGCAAGGTAATAATACTCCAAGTGTGAAACAGGAGAGAGGAAAATGGACATAAAGGAGATCTATGAAGTCTAAAGAAAAGTTCTTAGGAGGAAAAAAAGCTGAGCATGATTATGTCAGATAAGAGTATGCATGAAGGTTATAGCTAAATTTGGCTCCTAATTTTTATTTTAAAATTTACTTTGGTCACTTTCCAAAAACTTTTTTGTATTAAAAGAGAAATATCTTCCTCTACTGCTAAAGATCTGCCCTTTCAGGGCACAGCACGCAGGAGGTCAATAGAGCCAACATTAGCAGCAGGTTCACACTCGGGATACACTCACCTGCTTCTGGATCTGCAGGAATTCTCCACATGTACAGGTTGAAGTCATCAGAGCCTGAAAGGATATACTGTTGGGACAAAAAAAATCTATTTATTACTTATGTATTGATTGATAATCTATCTACCTATCTACCTATACAGAAAAAGGTTTTTAAAAATAAACAAGATAAATGAACATATATTCATAGGGCACCACAGAGCAAACACTCTCTTAAAAGTATTTGCAAATCAAAAGGCTAACTGGCTAAAACTTGGCAACAACCAAACAACCTGATTTAAAAATGGGCAAAAATGGGCAAAGGACTTGAACAGACATTTCTCCAAAGAAAATATACAAATCGCCAATAATGTGAAAAGATGTTTAACATCACTGATCATTATGGCAATGAAAATGAAAACCACAATGAGGTACCACGTCACACCCATTAGGATGGCGATTACCAAAAAGCAAACAAACAGAAAACAAGCGTTGGTGAGGAGGTGGAGAAGTTGGTACCCACTGCGCATTGCTGGTGGGACTATATAATGGTGCACACACTGTGGAACACAGTATAGAGATTCTGCAAAAAGTTAAACATAGAACTACCATATAACCCAGAAATTCTACTCCTAGGTATATGTCAAAGAATTGAAAGCAGGGACTAGAGATATCTGTACACCAATGTTCAGAGCAGAAGGCTCACAACAGCCAAACAAACTAAATGTTCATCAATGGATGAACACATAAACAAAATGTGGTATATATCCATACAATGGAATATTATTTAGCCTTAAAAACGAAATTCAGACACATGCTACAACATGGGTAAAACTTGAAGACATTATGCTAAGTGAAATAAGCCATATACAACAAGACAAACGTTGTATGATTCAACTTACATGAGGAACCAAGAGTAGTCAAATTCATAGAGACAGAAAGCAGAATGGTAGTTGCCAAGGACTGGGGGTAAGGGAGAAATGGGCAGCTACTCTTCAACGAGTACAGAGTTTCACTTTGGGAAGATGAAACAGTTCTGGAGATGGACAGTTGTGATAGTTACACAACAATGTGAATGTACTTAATGCCACGAAGCTGTACATTTTAAAATGGTTTTAGTGGTAAGTTCCATGTTATGTATATTTTACCACAATTTTTCAAAAAAAATTTTTTTGAATTTTATTTTTTTATACAGCAGGTTCTTATTACCCATTTTATACATATTAGCGTATATATGTCACTCCCAGTCTCCCAATTCATCACACCACGCCCCTCCCCCCAGCCCGCCACTTTCCCCCCTTGGTGTCCATACGTTTGTTCTCTACATCTGTGTCTCAATTTCTGCCCTGCAAACCATTCAACTGTATCATTTTTCTAGGTTCCACATATATGTGTTAATATATGATATTGGTTTTACTCTTTCTACCTTACTTCACTCTGTATGACAGTCCCTAGATCCATCCACGTCTCTACAAATGACCCAATCTCCTTCCTTTTTATGGCTGAGTAATATTCCACTGTATATATATACCACAACTTCTTTATCCATTCCTCTGTCGAGAGGCATTTAGGTTGCTTCCATGACCTGGCTACTGTAAATAGTGCTGCAATGAACACCAGGGTGCATGTGTCTTTTTGAGTTATCAGTTTCTCTGGGTATATGCCCAATAGTGGGATTGCTGGGTCATATGGTAATTCTATTTTTAGTTTTTTAAGGACCCTCCATACTGTTCTCCATAGTTGCTGTAACAATTTACATTCCCACCAACAGTGGAAGACAGCTCCCTTTTCTCCACACCCTCTCCAGCATTTGTTGTTTGTAGCATTTCTGATGATGCCCATTCAAACTGGTGTGAGGTGATACCTCATTGTAGTTTCGATTTGCATTTCTCTAATGATTAGTGATGTTGAGCAGCTTTTCATGTGCTTCTTGGCCATCTGTATGTCTTCTTTGGAGAACTGTCTATTTAGGTCTGTCTTCTGCCCATTTTTCGATTGGGTTGTCTGTTTTTTTAATATTGAGCTGCATGAGCTGTTTATATATTTTGGAGATTAACCTTTTGTCCATTGATTCTTTTGCAAATATTTTCTCCCATTTTGAAGGTAGTCTTTTCGGCTTGTTTGTAGTCTCCTTCGCTGTGCAAAAGCTTTTAAATTTCATTATGTCCCATTTGTTTATTTTTGTTTTTATTTCCATTACTCTAGGAGGTGGATCAAAAAAAGATCTGGCTGTGATTTATGTCAAAGAGTGTTCATCCTATGTTTTCCTCTAAGAGTTTTATAGTGTCCAGTCTTACATTTAGGTCTCTAATCCATTTTGAGTTTATTTTTGTGTACGGTGTTAGGGAGTGTTCTAATTTCATTCTTTTACATGTAGCTGTCCAGTTTTCCCAGCACCACTTATTGAAGAGACTGTCTTTTCTCCATTGTATATCCTTGCCTCCTCTGTGATAGATTAGTTGACCACAGGTGCGTGGGTTTATCTCTGTGCTTTCTATCCTGTTCCATTGATCTGTATTTCTGTTTTTGTGCCAGTACCATATTGTCTTGATTACAGTAGCTTTGTAGTATAGTCCGAAGTCAGGGAGTCTGATTCCTCCAGCTCCGTTGTTTTCCCTCAAGACTGCTTTGCCCATTCGGGGTCTTTTGTGTCTCCATGCAAATTTTAAGATTTTTTGTTCTGGTTCTGTAAAAAATGCCATTGGTAATTTGACAGGGATTGCATTGAATCTGTAGATTGTTCTTCTTTCTCTAGTTCCTTTAGGTGTAAGGTTAGGTTGTTTATTTGAGACTTTTCTTGTTTCTTGAGGTAGGCTTGTCTTGCTATAAACTTCCCTCTTTGAACTGCTTTTGCTGCATCCCATAGGTTTTGGATCGTCTTGTTTTCACTGTCATTTGTCTCTAGGTATTTTTTTATTTCCTCTTTCATTTCTTCAGTGATCTCTTGGTTATTTAGTAACGTGTTGTTTAGCCTCCATGTGTTTGTGTTTTTTACGTTATTTTTCCCTGTAACTGATTTCTAATCTCATAGCATTGTGGTCAGAACAGATGCTTGATATGATTTCAATTTTGTTAAATTTACTGAGGCTTGATTTGTGACCCAAGATGTGATCTATCCTGGAGGATATTCCGTGTGTGCTGAGAAGTGTAATCTGCTGTTTATGGATGGAATGTGCTATAACTATCAATTAAATCTATCTCGTCTACTGTGTCATTTAACGCTTGTGTTTCCTTATTAATTTTCTGTTTGCACGATCTGTCCATTGGTTTAAGTAAGGTGTTAAAGTCCCCCACTATTATTGTGTTATTGTTGATTTCCTCTTTTAAAGCTGTTAGCAGTTGCCTTATGTATTGAGGTGCTCCTATCTTGGGTGCATATAGATTTATAATTGTTATATCTTCTTCTTGGATTGATCCCTTGATCATTATGTAGTGTCCTTCCTTGTCTCTTGTAACAAGGAAGTCTTTATTTTAAAGTCTGTTTTACCTGATGTGAGTATTGCTACTCCAGCTTTCTTCTGATTTCCATTTGCATGGAATATCTTTTTCCATCTCCTCACTTTCAGTCTGTATGGGTTCCTAGGTCTGAGGCAGGTCTCTTGTGTACAGCATATAGATGGATCTTGTTTTTGTATCTATTCAGCGAGCCTGTGTCTTTTGGTTGGAGCATTTAATCCATTCACGTTTAAGGTAATTATCGATATTATGTTCCTATTACCGTTTTCTTAATTGTTATGGGTTGGTTTTTTAGGTCCTTTTCTTCTCTTGTGTTTCCCACTTAGAGAAGTTCCTCTAGCATTTGTTGTAGAGCTGCTTTGGCGGTGCTGGATTCTCTTAGCTTTTGCTTGTCTGTGAAGCTTTTGATTTCTCTGTCGAATCTGAATGAGATCTTGGCCGGGTAGAGTAATCTTGGTTGTAGGTTCTTCCCTTTCACCATTTTAAATATGTCACGCCACTCCCTTCTGGCTTGTAGAGTTTCTGCTGAGAAATCAGCTGTTAACCTTATGAGAGTTCCCTTGTACGTTATTTTTCCCTTGTTGCTTTTTTTGTTTTGTTTTGTTTTTGCGGTACGTGGGCCTCTCACTGTTGTGGCCTCTCCCGTTGCGGAGCACAGGCTCCGGATGCACAGGCCCAGCGGCCATGGCTCACGGGCCTAGCCGCTCTGCGGCATGTGGGATCTTCCCAGACCGGGGCACAAACTCGGCAGGCGGACTCTCAACCACTGCGCCACCAGGGAAGCCCCCTTGTTGCTTTCGATAATTTTTCTTTGTCTTTAATTTTTGCCAATTTGATTACTATGTGTCTCGGCATGTTTCTCCTTGGGTTTACCTTGCCTGGGACTCTCTGCGCTTCCTGGACTTAGGTGGCTATTTCCTTTCCTATATTAGGGAAGTTTTCGACTATAATCTCTTCAAATATTTTCTCGGGTCCTTTCTCTCTCTCTTTTCTTTCTGGGACCCCTATAATGCGAATGTTGTTGCGTTTAATGTTGTCCCAGAGGTCTCTTAGGCTGTCTTCATTTCTTTTCATTCTTTTTTCTTTATTCTGTTTCGCAGCAGTGAATTCCACCATTCTGTCCTCCAGGTCACTTATCTGGTCTTCTGCCTCAGTTATTCTGCTACTGATTCCTTCTAGTGTTGTTTTCATTTCAGTTATTGTATTGTTCATCTCTGTTTGTTTTTTCTTTAATTCTTCTAGGTGTTTGTTCTTTAATTCTTCTAGGTCTTTGTTAAACATCTCTTGCATCTTCTCAATCTTTGCCTCCATTCTTTTTCTGAGGTCCTGGATCATCGTCACTGTCATTATTCTGAATTCTTTTTCTGGAAGGTTGCCTATCTCCACTTCATTTAGTTGTTTCTTTGGGGTTTTATCTTGTTCCTTCATCTGGTACCTAGTCCTCTGCCTTTTCATCTTTTCTATCTTTTTGTGATTGTGGTTTTTGTTCCACAGGCTGCAGGATTGTAGTTCTTCTTGCTTCTGCTCTCTGCCCTGTGGTGGATGAGGCTATCTAAGAGGCTTGTGCAGGTTTCCTGATGGGAGGGACTGGTGGTGGGTAGAGCTGGCTGTTGCTCTGGTTGGCAGAGCTCAGTAAAACTTTAATCCACTTGTCTGCTTATGGGTGGGTCTGGATTCCCTCCCTGTTGGTTGCTTGGCCTGAGGTGACCCAACTCTGGAGCCTACCCGGGCTCTTTGGTGGGGCTAATGGCAGACTCTGGGAGGGCTCACCCAAGGAGTACTTTCCAGAACTTCTGCTGCCAGTGTCCCTGTCCTCATGGTGAGACACAGCCACACACCGCCTCTGCAGGAGACCCTCCAACACTAGCAGGTAGGTCTGGTTCAGTCTCCTATGGGGTCACTGCTCCTTCCCCTGGATCCCGATGCGCACACTACTTTGTGTGTGCCCTCCAAGAGTGGCGTGTCTGTTTCTCCCAGTCCTGTCGAAGTCCTGCAATCAAATCCCGCTAGCCTTCAAAGTCTGATTCTCTAGGAATTCCTCCTCCTGTTGCCGGATCCCCAGGTTGGGAAGCCTGATGTGGGGCTCAGAACCTTCACTCCAGTGGGTGGACTTCTGTTGTATAAGTGTTCTCCAGTTTGTGAGTCACCCACCCAGCAGTTATGGGATTTGATTTTATTGTGATTGTGCCCCTCCTACCGTCTCATTGTGGCTTCTCCTTTGTCCTTGGATGTGGGGTATCCTTTTTGGTGAGTTTCAGTGTCTTCCTGTCGATGACTGTTCAACAGTTAGTTGTGATTCTGCTGTTCTCACAAGAGGGAGTGAGAGCACGTCTTTCTGCTCTGCCATCTTGAACCAATCTCTCAAAAAATTTTTTTAAATTTAGGAGCTTCCCAAGAGATCTGTTATGCAAGCCCAAGCATCCTGAATTTCCCTGTTGTCATCTACATCTTTGAGCAGGAAGCCATTGCCAACCCAGCTATGAGTTAATGACAGAGACGTAAGCAATCCCCTTTTATGAGGCAGCTTCAAACTGCCTGATCTCAGAAAGAGAGGACACTAAGCCAGATCTATTTTAATTAGGACTCATAAGAGCACTGTCTAATAGCAACCAGTGAGCAATTCTGAGAGTTCATTCATTTCCAAAGATTAACAAAAGTGCTTTGCTTCAAGTTTAGGTCAGCATTACTTCCTACCTTTTGGTCCCATCTGCTTATTCCCCCAGAAAAATAAAGGCCTACAGTTTTCTAAAGAAAATTTCTGGGCTTCCCTGGTAGCGCAGTGGTTGAGAATCTGCTTGCTAATGCAGGGGACACGGGTTCGAGCCCTGGTCTGGGAAGATCCCACATGCCACGGAGCAACTAGGCCCGTGAGCCACAACTACTGAGCCTGCGCGTCTGGAGCCTGTGCTCCGCAACAAGAGATGCCGCAATGAGAGGCTCGCACACCGCGATGAATTGTGGCCCCCGCTTGCCACAACTAGAGAAAGCCCTTGCACGGAAACGAAGACCTAACACAGCCAAAAGTAAAATAAAATAAATAAATAAAAGAAATGCATTTCCATTCTAAAAGTAAATTTCTGACTTAAAAATGACACTGCAAATATCCAAAAAGTGTAAGTCCAACATATACACAACCTCATGCCTAATGAATACATTACTAAATACTTTGTAATCATTAAAAATCAATTTACCAGTCTTCAAAACACTAGTAATAACATGAGAAAGGAGGGAAAGAGACTCATGTTCAAAGATGAAGAAAGTGCTATCCACAGGGGTTAGGTGATCTGGCTCAGGGCACAGTGGAAAAAGAAGTGGGTTCAGTTTCCTCATCTGGTTGCTCATTGCTATGGTCTACATGTTTGTGTCCCCCCAAATTCACATGTTCAAATCCTAATGCCCAATGTGATAATATTAGGAGGTGGGGCCTTTGGGGGGTGACTGGGCCTTCAGGGTGGAGCCCTCATAAATGGGATTAGCACTCTTGTAAAAGAGACCCGGCAGAGCTCCCTAGCCCCTTCTGCCATGTGAGGAAACAGTGAGAAGTCAGCAGGCTGCAACCAGGAAGACGGCCTTCACCAGAACCCAATCAGGTTGGCACCCTGATCTTGGACTTCCAGCCTCCAGAACTGTGAGAAAGAAATTACTGAAATTATAAGCCACCCAGTCCATGGTATTTTGTTATGGCAGCCATAACAGACTAAGATACCCTCTGAAGCTCATTTAGTTCTAAGAGTCTATGATTACTCTGTGAAGGAATGATGTAAGCCAGATCAGAGCTGAAAATCCCTAAACTGCTGGCTCACAGTTGCTTGACGAGTCACTACATAAGTATGTTGAAAATAAGGAAACTCAAAGTCTAATCGTGTTACACTTCAATTTAAAAGTTTCCTCAACAACAGAAACCAAAGACCTCAGGATTTTAAAACTGGGCAAAGTACTTGAACAGACATTTTCCAAAGAAGAAATGTACAATGGCCATATACAAATGGCCAATAAGCACACAAAAAGATACTCAACATCACTAATCATTAGGGAAATGAATATCAAAACCACAAGGAGATACCACCTCACACTCATTAGGATGGTTATTATCAAAAAAAAACAGAAAATAGTTCTTCAAAAAATTAAAAATAAAATCACTATATGATTCATCAATTCCACCTCTGGGTATATAGCTAAAAGAACTGAATGCAAGATCTCTTAGAGATATTTATGTAACAATGTTCATAGCAGCTTTATTCACAACAGCCAAAGAGGGAAGCAACCCAAGTGTCCAGCAAGAGATGAATGTATAAACAAAACGCGGTGCATACACACGATGCAATAGTATTCAGATTTTAAAAGGAAGGAAATTCTGACACAAGCTACAACATGGATGAATCTTGAACCTTATGCGAAGTGAAATAAGCCAGTTACAAAAAGACAAATACTGTATGATTCCACTTATGAGGTTCCTAGAGTAAGTGAGTAGTCAAATTCATAAAGACAAAGTGGAATGGTGGTTACCAAGAGCTGGGGGCAGGGGAGGGAGGGGAGTTAGTGTTTAATGGGTACAGAGTTTCACTTGTGCAAGATGAAAAACTTTTGGAGATAGATGCTCGTGATGGTTACACAACAATGTTAATGTACTTATCACTACAATTATACTTAAATATTTTCCCCTTAAAAATAGAAGAAAAAACGAAAAGATGAACCTTCATTGTCTTGACTTAGGGTCCATCCAGTAACTCCCTGCAGTTTAATGACACTATCTTGTTTGAAGTTAGGAAGTTGAAATTCAGGAGCCCAAAGGCTTTTCTCTCACAGCCTGTTTGGCAAAACTACCTACTATCAATAGTTAGGGGAAAAAATTCATTAATTACACACGAACCGAGCACTTATATGCCAGGCACTCTGGTGTTTACAAAGATATATAAGGTAATACCCGGGTTCTCAAGGAGCTTAAACCAAGTAGAAAATATACATGTAGGTACACAGCTACCCTGCCATGAAGTCGAGATCACTAGGTGCCATTATGAGAAACAAGGTGCCTGTTGATTCACAAAAGTCAAGGCAAGATAGATTTGAGCCCTGAGCCACCCACAGGTAAAGATGTGGTAGGAAAAGGCAAAGGAAAGAGGAAAGATAAAGTGCTCATGTAGTCTACTGTTTTAACAGAAACAGAAAGCACGGGTAACTCACTCCTTCATACCCTGCTCAAGTCCCTCAGGCCTTACTGCTTAGTGTACCTGATCTCCAACTGCCAGTATCCATATCTCTTTGCCTAAGGGCTTCTCGAAAGCTCAGGAGGCTGCAGGGTACTCTAGGGAATGAACACTCCCTGTGAGCAGGCTCCAGCAACTCATATCCCAGCTGCCTAGATCCCAGGTAGAATAACCCTGAAGTGTGTGTTCTATACCCTTTCCCCTCAGAATCAAACTCCAATTGCCCACAGTAGTAGTTGGCTCACTAAATCATCCTTCTTTCCCCTATTTCACTTTTCCACTCCTCTGATATTTACTGCATTTCCAAATAAATTACTTGCACCTGAAACTTGAATCCAAATTAAGACACATGGGGGAGGGAACACAAAAGAACTGTGTACTAATAATTTATATATAAAACATTTATTATTCAACAGCTCATCATTTCATGCTCTGTGTTTAAAAGAGGCTATAAAACTTCAAATAGAGAATTCCTGTTACCCTGTGCACCCCCCTCCCCAATATCTTCCCCAAACTAAACAAACAAAAAATAAATATTAAAAGAAGAGTGGGGCTTCCCTGATGGCACAGTGGTTGGGAGTCCGCCTGCTGGTGCGGGGGATGCGGGTTCGTGCCCCGGTCCAGGAGGGTCCCGTGGGCCATGGCCACTGGGCCTGCCCGTCCGGAGCCTGTGCTCCGCGGCGGGTGAGGCCGCAGCAGTGAGAGGCCCACTACCGCAAAAAAAAAAAAAAAAGAGTGAACCAAGGCTGGGCTTATCAGAGGTTTTACTATTTCATTGCAAAGGATCAGTGCTTTCCCATTTGCTCAACTATTCACCAGGGAAAGCCATGAAAAGGTAAAAGGGGACTCCCGGACAGAAAGCTGACGCACAAGCCTTCCTTAGAAGGAAAAAAACTCCCACAGAGTTGAGGCCTCTTGGATTTAGTATGACAGCTCCAGAAATAGGTGGAAAATGAGTACCATGTACAGGCTTCCTCTCAGAGACAAGGGCAACTGCTGACCCTTTCTTCCTCTTGCAGCCACCACAAGGGAACAGCTCAGGATAATTTCCAAGGAAGGGGTCTCGACCCACTGCCGGCTAGTCAGACTGTTTAACTGTTCACACACACTGGAATCACAAAACTGCCCTGAGGAATTCATTTATGGCATTTCTTGGTTGTCTGCTGGGCCCCTTCCAACATTAAAAGTCGGCTGCCTAGGATACCGCTGAGAGAGTGAAATATTTTAAAAATGAGTTCATCCGTTTATTCATTAAACAAGTATTTACTGAATGTCTACTATGTCTACAGTGTTGGGCACTGTCCCAGAGAAAGGACTGATCAGAAAGACCCTGTCCCTACCTTCATGTGACTTACATTTTATTGGGTGGGGAGAGGAAAAGAATTTTATGCATATATAATGTGAGTGAAGAGTAAGTAGGGGAAAAAAAGTTAAAAAGAATATATGTATGTAATGTGTCCAGTGGTGGCGTTACAGAGAAAAATTAAACAGCAGGTTGGGGCATGTAGGGAGTGCTGGGGGTGGTTAGTTTCATTTTATACAGGGTAGTCACAGAAGGCCTCTCTGATAATATGGCATTTTGAGTACAGCCCTGAAGGAAATGAGGGAGCAAGTTACATGGCTATCTGGGAGAAGAACAGAAGAATATTCTAGAAGGGACAGAGCTCTGGGCTATTTTAAAATACAAGGTAGGGGCGGTCCATTGGTTAAGACTCCATGCTTCCACTGCAGGGGGCACGGGTTTGATCCCTGGTTGGGGAACTGAGGATCCTGCATGCGTGTGGCAGCAGCAAACAAACAAACAAACAAATACCACCACCAACAAAAAAACCACAAGGCAGCCAAAGGAGCTCTTTTTCTTTTCTTTTTTCTTTTCTCTTTTCTCTCCCTCCATCCCTCCCTTCCTCTCTTTCCTTCTTCCTTTATCTCTCTTTCTTTTTTTCTCTCCCTCCTCCCCTCCCTTCCCTTTCTTTCTTTTTAAACCTTTGCAGAAATAAACATCATTTCAAGTGGACTGAGTCCAAAGATACATTTAACATCATCAGAGCAGCTGGAAAGATTCCTCTCCTCCCAGTTGAAGGAGGCTGAAGCCTCTGACTGAGGGGTGAGTGACAAATTAAAAACTCACTTCAGGGGGTTTCCCTGGTGGTGCAGTGGTTAAGAATCCGCCTGCCAATGTAGGGGACAAGGGTTTGAACCCTGGTCCGGGAAGATCCCACATGCCGCGGAGCAAGGAAGCCCATGCACCACAACTACTGAGCCTGCGCTCTAGAGCCCACGAGCCACAACTACTGAAGCCGGCGTGCCTAGAGCCCGAGCTCCTCAACAAGAGAAGCCACCGCAATGAGAAGCCCGCACACTGCAAAGAAGAGTAGCCCCCGCTCACCGCAACCAGAGAAAGCCCACGTGCAGCAACAAAGACCCAATGCAGCCAAAAGTAAAATATAAATAAATTAATTAAAAAAAAAAAACCAACTCACTTCACATGAGTGTTTCACCTTGTATCCTCACAGAGATAGATGGGGCAGGGCTCCGAATGAGAAAGAATGTTTTAGGGAGTCCATTGTCTAGGCAATAGAAGCCCCATTTCCCCAAATGCTTTGAGGTATGGGGGATAGGAGGAGGTAGGAGACCCACAGCCTACTTCAGATCAGAGAGTGGAAGACATACTTAATTTTAACTTGGCTTTGTGGGTAAGATGCGTGATACCAATGCAAAAATGAGCATAAGTTGTTGTGTGGATCCACACCATCCACAATCCTTCCCAGCTGGCCACAAAGGTTAAAGGTTGGTTACACTCTAACCCCATCTCTCACTGTTCATTCATTCCGTAGCCCAAGAGGGCAGCCTGTTTACTGATCTTGATGCAGCCCAGTCATCTTAAGTAGAGCTAACCTAAAGCCAGTGCATTTTATCTAATCCACTGTCAGTATGGAGATATTAATTTGTTCAAGCACAGGGACAGAGCAACAACTGCTCCTCTTAATAGATTTCAAGGAACTACCACCATGACCACCAACAACGACCAAAAAGAAAAAAAAACCAACCCCCCCCCCATATTAGCACCCTGTCACTATCTTATTTGCCCACATGTCCTCTGTCAATCTATTAACCTTTAGAGAAAACAGTCACATAATACTCCCTACTCTGGTAGACTGCTGTAATGCCCAGCGTCCCCTCCAAGAACTCCTGAAACCAAAAAAATGCCTCCCACTTCTTACCCACCCGAAATCCATGTTAAAAAGAGGAAAAAGTTCTAGCATGCAGGAGGAACAGACCATCTACTGATATACTCCAAAAATAACCCAGAATATGTCTTAGGTTCTTTGCTAACAGAGAAATCTCTTTCTGCTCAATTTCTCCGCTCCACTTCTCTAAGTAAAATATATGTATATGATATGTGTGTGTAAGTGTGTGTGCACAGCAGTTAATATTCCCCAATATCTGCTGATGGAGAAAGAGATATATCAATCAGGTATTATTCACTGAGTACCGATCAATTTACACAGTTCTCTCTAAGGTTCCTCCCATAGTAACTGATTAATTATTCTCCAGTAAATGGCACGCCTGTCTAATTAACTGTATTGAATAGGATAGAAAAACCAGATGGCTCTCTAGCCTGGATCAGCAACAGCAGAAATTGCTATTTAACATTTAAATCAAACACAGCTCTCATTTCTCCCTGACCTTTGTCAGAAGGGGAAAAAAAAATGTGACTGAACCATTTTGTGATGTGCCCTCTATAAGATTATTTTCAGTAAAAGGTTTGCCAATTGGTATATAATATACCTTTGATCATATCACTTATACCCAGAGCCTGTCACAAATACTATCCAAAGCAAACAGGAAAAGTTTTCTTTGGAAATGGCCAAAGCCATAGGTTTATCTGATTTTATTTGTGGTCAGAGAAAATACAATTCCATTGGCTACCAATAAAAGCACACAAATATGCATACCCATAAGATTAACACTATTTTTTGCATGTGAAGTTTCACGTGATTTTTGCTTCTTTGGATCATTTGCCATTTCAGCTCCACTAGGCTCCTGGATTCTTTGGTTTATTAAAATAACTAACTTTTATGGGTTCTGAGTAGGAAAAATTCTATTAATAATAATAAAAAAGTTCCATAAAGACAGCCAATAACTGTCAAATAATCAGTAGGGAAGAAATTAAAAAAATGCTCTAAATCTCTAACAGCTGCTTGTAACAAAGTAGGCTGCATTACTTAAAGATGAATCTCTGTTTGGCAAAACTCTTTTGGAAACCTGGGCAAGATGAGGGGTCATCAACCAAATGGCCTTCAACAATCAATTTCTCCTCTGTGGGCCTTAGTTTTTATACTTGGGGACTGGGAAGTGGGGAGATGGCATCACTCATTTCAGTCTGCAAATATGTATTTATATTGTTTATTCAAGCAAAGGTCTCCAGTCTTTCAGAGGAAGGAATATTATTTCCCTTTTCCCTTTTTTTAAGATACCCCAAAATGAGGTAAAGCAACTTAAACACTACAAGGAGAATGGGGCAGGTAGAGCAGGTTATACTCTGTTCCCATCATTAATATCTACCAGGGATTTCCTAGTGAAGCCCAAACTCCTAGTCAGGAACTATATATTAAAGGAGCACTGCCATGTTGTATCACCAGATCACATCAATTCCATTTGTTCCTAAGAGGAAATCAGGTCACCTAGTGGTTCTTTTCAGCTTAACAATTGAAAACCAGACTATATCTAGCAGGTGTGCATATACTCCAAAACCTTGTAAGCTTTCTAAGTTCTACATCAGTAAATGAACTAAAAGATGGTTTAATCCTTGAGTAAAATCTTAATCCAGGATTGCTAATACCTGAAATCCCTAGTTTTCAGGAATTCCATAAACTCCTTAATATTACATGCAAAACGATGTGCATATGTACATTTTTCTGAAATGGTGTTCAAAGCTTTTAGACTTTCGAAGAGGTTCAGGAGTCAAAAAGATTTACAAATAGCTGATTTAATAAACAAGTTATTTTCATGCTACCTTCTCTTTATAAAGAGTCTCCTAAAATATTCACCTAAAAAATACATACAACAAGGAATTCCTCTGCCATAACTGTGTTCAGCTCTTCCTCATCAGCCCATGGAAGAGGCTATTGCCGCTTGATCTGAAAACACAGGTGGCAGCAGGTCTATGAGGAAGAGGGTACAATCATAGGCAATGGACTGAGCCTAGTCCTGGTTCAGCTACTGATTAGATCTGCAGTTTCAAACTACTCTAGACCTTAGTTTCACATGGAGATGAAACCTGTTCAACTATACCCAAAGGTTGCTGGGAGGATTAGTATGACATGAAAGTGCTTAGAAGCTAAAGAGCAAAAAATATATAAAAGAAAGGCAAGGAGAAGAAGAAAAAGTTAGCTTAAAGATACAAAGCAAGTCAAAGGATAGAATCTGAGAGTTGCATCTCCCCTATTAAAGGTGTGCATTTATTTCAGGAGAACATATGGCATGCCAGGCCCCCACGTGAGCTTAATCAGGGCTGCATGGAGTTATTAGGAAAAAAAAAAGCGGAGTTATAACGTTCTAGGTTCCTTTACTGGCCTGGAGTGCACTTCCTGGTGAATTCCTACACCTCTATTATACCCGTATAATGTCAACACAGAAAGGTTGAGTGGTGACGTAATGTCTGAGGCCAAGCCATGTATTCAAGGCCGTTTTGTTGGATTCACAGTGTACAAGTCAGCTCTTTTCTCCAGGGGATGAGATATGATGATTTAATTATCATGATTTTAGGGGTCTGCCATCTGTCAAGTTCAAGAGAAAGACCTCTGTAAGTGATCCCAATGTTCAGACACTCCAGGGCTCAGCCCTTTCAAGAAAACTTTATTATTCTTTCTCCTTCCTTCCCTATCCGACTTTCGGCAAGATGTAGGGATTACCAGGCCAGGTGTTAGATGAGACTAACGAAAGAGAAGACTTAAATTACCACACTGTCCATTTCCAGGCCACACAAACCAGTTAGCCTGAAAGACTTATTTCCCAGAAGCCTGAGGTGCTCTGCTGGACTCTCGCAATCTAGGGCAAGAGCCATTTAAGGAATTGTGAAAGAAAGGGAACAAAAGCTGGGTGCTGTCTTACAAGTGTGTGCCAGAAAAGCTAGCAGGTGGAAAATTGGCCTTCTTTTTTAACCCTGTTAAGAGATTGGCTCACTAAGTATACAGAGGGGAGTGTGAAACTTGGGAGCCAGAATGTACCTAGTCAGGCTTCAGAGAGAAAATGAAAAACAAAAAAATCCAAGTATGATACAAAAGCAAGGAGGAGAACCTTTGGGTTCAGGCAGCCTCGAGGAAGGAATGCTGTTTGTTGTTTTACTAAAAGATTCCTCACTATACTGCAAGATTAGAAGATGGGCTGCCAAAAAAAAAAAAAAGTTAAGGCTTTATTTGGGGCTAATTGTTCCTGTTGATGCCCAATCAATCTGATGTCACTCATGTCACCTTATCTGATGATAGAAGTTATCGAACTTGAATAAGATTATACTAGCAATAAACAAACCACGTATTCTTAGCCAAAAGTGGGGATGACAGAGTGTATATACAGGGGTTTGAATGAAAATCTCAAAGAGGGTATGAACTGGCAGTCACGTGAATGTGTCTACCACAGCATCTGGCACACAGCAGATGCTCAGTAAATATCTGCTTTCTTATTTTATAAGATGGAGGGGATGAAAAGGCATGAAGTTAGGAAGGGTTCAGTAGGAAACAGGAAAAAGGAATGTGTCTCCACTCACCTATGAATTAGTGACAGACCATGAAACTAAACATGACAGAAAAACATCCTGCTGAAGCACAGAGGTTTGAAACTGGT
Source organism: Tursiops truncatus (assembly GCF_011762595.2). NCBI lineage: Eukaryota > Metazoa > Chordata > Mammalia > Artiodactyla > Delphinidae > Tursiops > Tursiops truncatus. Next base: position 33,059,229 of record NC_047035.1, on the reverse strand, counting down.
GGCTCTAATAAAGAATAGGTGTTATGATTCACAGGTTTGTTTAATTCATACAATGAAGTATGAATTTGCTGCAATACTAAAAAACCAGGAAACTTCACGTAACAAATCTTTACTTCTGGCTTCCCTCGAAAAAACCAAAGGCCCTCCTGGCAGCAATGGGCTGAAGCTGCGTCAAAGCTTCATTTATACGGCATTCACTTAGATTTAGGATGGGGTGGGCTCTCCAGCTGGCCACGGTCCCCACTACTCACTAATGTTTACTTCTAGCCCAACTCACTCATTTTTGCTGCTTGCCTTGCTTCAGGCATTACGTTGTGACCTTCTGTATAGTGAAAAGGAGTCTCCACTGAGAGCTCAAAAATCTGGGTTCTAGTCCTACTCAAACTTGTACATGTCTTAACTTGTATACCTACCCTCTCTAATCCTGTTTTCTCATCTGTAAAAGGAGGGGTTGTACAAAATGATCTCTAATAGCTCTATAATTAGAATTGATCTACAATGGTGGCAATGTGTATGGGGAAGACACAAAGTAGGCTCAGTCGGTTTTATGCTTTATTCTGATCTTGAAATGTTAGTTTCATTTTGGGGCTAATGAATTACTTAGTGAACCTAGAACAGTCTTATAGGAAGTACAGGCTCTCTGGCATAATGGTTTGATTTGTGTGGACTGAGTAATAGTGTAATTAAAAGCCAGAAGACTGTCTCAGATAGATAGGTCGCTTACTGCCTTTCTTGACCATGTTCATTCCTATTATGGAAATTCGCAGATTCCTCTCTGGGATGGTTACTTACCCAGCCTATGACTAAATGAAGAGTTCCAGAGCACAGAGCCTCGGGCTGTGGGCGTACTCAAAGCATACAAGAAAAAGATCAAATATAAAGACCGATATAAGGAAAGGGTAGGCTTTGGAATTTGAAAGCAGCTAAAAAGATCCTGTCTGAATCAGTCAAAGAATATACCTATCGGTCCTGCAGATCATACTGTAACTGTGGCAGCTGCTGCTTTAGCCCTGAGTGTGGAAAGTCAGAGCCCATAAATCACCTTTGAGAGACATGTTTCAGGAATGAGACAATAATTTTGGCCTCCTATGCTACACTTAGAAAGTATAAGCTCAGTAGATTAGTTTCACTGAAAATCCATTATTTAATTCATCCTCCTAAAGCTCCTGGAAGTTGAGCAGAAAAACAGGTACTTATCAATCCTGACTTACAGTTATACAAGGCTTAGGCCTGGAAAGCTAAAAACCACACATTGACCAAAGTACTCAAGATTCACTTCAACAAATATTTATTGTGCTCTCAGTGTGCCAGGCATTGGAGACAAGATAATGATGAATTAGCTACATTTCTTAGTCCCTAAGAAGTGAAGAAAACAGCCAAACATAAATCTCTGTACTTCCTATTCCCTAGGTTATATACTTCTGATAATCTATATAGGGAATATAAATAGACTTTAACTCTGAAATGGATTTGAAGTTAGACTCAATGACTTCCCATCCTCCTCTATCCATGGCAAACCACTTATCCCAACCAAAAAGCAGTCTAGTTTGTCAGAAAGGATATATTACCCACAAACTTTTCCCATAGGACAAAAATCATACATAATAGTCAAATCTGAATAGAGAAAATCAAAAGCCATTCAATGTTTTTACCATTATATATAACCTGAAAGGCCAAAACAACTACATCTTGTCAATGTACATAACCAGGAGCACCACAAAACACCTTGTGTGGCTCTGCCTATGGCAGTATCTGTACCTGTCCCCCCGTATCTCAAAGTGGGTAATTATAACCTAGGTCAAAAGTTCTCAATCAGGGGCAATGTCTGGGGACATTTTTGGTTGTCTGGGTGACAGCTGGGGGAGATGATACTGGCATCTAGTGGGGAGAGGCCAGGGATGCTGCTAATTATCCTACAATGCACAGGACAGCCCCACAAAATAAAGAATTATCTGACCAAAATGTTGACAGTGCCAAGGTGGAGAAACCATGGCCTATGTGCTCTTACATATTGGTTAGAGGCCTTTGTTCTGGGTCTTTTTTTTTTTTTTGTGGTACACGGGCCTCTCACTGCTGTGGCCTCTCCCGTTGCGGAGCACAGGCTCCAGATGTGCAGGCTCAGCGGCCATGGCTCACGGGCCCAGCCGCTCCGTGGCATGTGGGATCTCTCTGGACTGGGGCACGAACCCGTGTCCCCTGCATCGGCAGGCGGCCTCTCAACCACTGCGCCACCAGGGAAGCCCTGTTCTGGGTCTTTTAAGGACTCCATGCAGGCAGGCTCTGGCTGCTAACATAGGAACTAAAAGAAAACACAACATCCATTCTCCTTCACCTCTTTCTCCTTTCTCTCAGGGCCTGTGTCTCTGGTAATAAAACCTAATAAACCACTACATTTCTACATTTAGTGCCTGCTCTTTATTGTTCAATGAAATAAAATCACATGCATAAGAGGTTGACATGACAGAAGACAGAAGATCAACAAAAGCAAGGAGGAAAGGTAGACAGGGAGGCAGGGGCTTGGTTGTCATTTCCATAGCTATATGAAACTAAATCAACCATTCTGCAGAACAAAAAATAACCTATTCTGTTGTGAGTCACATCATCTCTAGAAACTGCTTCTTTCTACCCAAGAAACAAACTGTCTATAAAAACTAAGTCTATCAGGCATTGTGGCCTCTCCAAGGAGATATCGCTTATATAACTGAAGCCACCTAGTGGTTTTAAGTGTAGATTGCAGCTAAGTAGGCCCTAGGACTCTGACAAATATAAATTCTGAATTTAGATATATATTCTCTATTTATAAAAGGGGAAATTCCTAGCCTGGACAACTTAAAAGATATTCTCAGTTTCTTTAACATGCAACTCAAGTAAAAAAGCATTTATTGTGCTCCTACTACATATGCTAATCTTTAAGCTATGATGTCGGGGAGCCTCTACCTCAGCTAGGGAGAAAAACCCCAGCTACTGCCTTCAAAAAGCAGGGTCTTCACAAGTTCTCAAAGAACTGTTTCTTTTATGCCCCTTGCCCACAAGTAACTTTAAAGCAGTGGAGTACAGCATGTGAGAATTATATGTCAAAGTTTAACATAGTTGATGGATCCAAAGCGAACACTAAGAATTAGCAAGACTAAGGTTTCTATTTTTCCAATCTAGATGTGAAACGGCAATAAGATTTATTGTGTTTGAGAAGAAAAAAAAATTTATCCATTTATTTGATCAATCTTACTTTATATTTGTTTTTACTCAGCTTGATTACTCAGACCAGTCCAATTGATCCATTCACTGACACCCACTTCAGAACTCTATGGCCAAGAGAGACAGGTATAGCAAAGGTATAGGTATGTTTCTAAACTGCCAGCTCTAAGTCAACATCAGTATCTCGATTCCCAGTAAGACTGTGAAAAGGCTGGAAACTCACAGCTTGGGCTCTCCTTCCCAGTTGTGATACTGGCAATAAAAAGGAAAAACGTCAGCATCTGGCTTCCTCTCAAACAAAGCTGCTCAGCCCATTTCATCCAAGAAAAAGGTGCCATTCCAAGGGACTATTCAGGATGTGTGTCTCTTGGAGGGTACTTACAGTGTTTCATACATCATTGTGTTTCACTGATACAAAAAAAAAGGTGTCTTTTTTTGGCAGGCTAATTTTCCATGGACTTCCTCCTTTCTTTTGAAATGACACACTCTTAGAATCTTAAAGTCTGTTCACAAACTTGGCAGAGCTAGGTTGCTCAGAACCATATTGTGGTTTATGGTGTGTGCCTCATACATATTACCCAAAGGCAGCTCTGATGGAAAAACTCACTATTAAGCCAGAATGTCTCCAGACACTTATTGTTTCCCCTCAACTGTTTCTACCTGACATGGCTAAAGAGAAATAAAGACCAGTACAGAAAGAACAATCTGAGAGGAAAGCATGAGTGTGGGATGCAGGCGGCAGAAGGCACTTACCTGGTCACGATCTCCTGCAAAACAGCAGCTTTTCATGGTACATGAGTTGAAGTAACCCTGATTGTCAAACTGGAACACAGGCAGGCGGGAGTGGATGTCATAGAGCACAGGGGGCAGGCGACGTCTCAGGGCCAGGAGCTGGGTCCCGTTGCTGTTGAATCGCACACTCATGGCACTTTGGAGGGATAGGTTGCCCCCATAGCGCAGGAGAGAACTGGAAGGCAGAAAGCACAGGGTTCAGGCATGAGGCGGGCTGGACCAGAGTCTGCAAAAAACACTGCATTTTGTACCAGGACCTCCTGTCAGGCTTGCACATCTGAATTTTGGTAGAAAGTTGTTTTTATGCAGTGGGCTAGAAGGTAATAAAGAGGACGGGGATGACTCCTTGATTACATTAAAGCAAGTTATTTAACCTGGTGGTTCCCCTCTTCAATCTCTGAAAGGCAAATTACCAGTAAATTTATAGGAAAAGGATAATACAAGCATCTTGAAAGAAGAGACATATTAAAATGATTAGTTCTTTTATTTACCAGAGCTACATACGCAAATAGATACTTGTCAAGACCCTGGGAAGTCAGTGGTGTCCACACTAACTGGCTAATCATGGATGGTATTTAAGGAATATATTTGTCCTTTGAATTAGAGATACAAGAACCATCAGCCAAAACAGGATATTCTAGTTTATTCTGGATTTTTAAAAAGACAATAATCACTTTATTGCTTACACATTTATTTTTGAATTTTCAATCTGTTTAGAGATTTTTATATTCCATATGGCACAACTCAAGAATAAATATTAAAGAAAATTTTAAATTAAACACAGAGCAAGCAGTTACAACAATTAGAAAAGCAAGATGACTTGTTTCCCTTTACAATTCCCAAAGAGTTTATATTTAGCTTTAAAATATACTTTGGCTAATATATATAATTCCATTTATCCACCTTCTACTAGAGAGTGGTATGATCTGGTTCACGCAGTATTCTTCTGTAGTTTCATAATGTTCATAACATTTTTTAAAAGTCACACAGTATGGTTCCAAATAATTTATTTTGATGACTCAGAAGATACTTACAATGTGTTAACTAGGATGGCAGTGAACATTAACAATTATACAGTACTAAGTAACAAATGGTGTGTGTTTTAACTTTCTAGTAGTCAGGCTCCTTGATTATGATTACCCGGACACTATTTTATTATAGAGGGATGACGGTTCATTGTCCATGTCAACCAACTTTTCTTTCTTTAATTCTTGGAACACGAAATTACTGGTAAGAAAGTGAGATTAAGTATATGCACTGGAGGGACGTCCCTGGTGGTGCAGTGGTTAAGAATCTGCCTGCCAATGCAGGGGATGCAGGTTCGAGCCCTGGTCCAGGTAGATCCCACATGCCATGGAGCAACTAAGCCTGTGTACCACAACTACTGAGCCTGCGCTCTAGAGCCTGCAAGCCACAACTACTGAGCCCGCACGCCACAACTACTGAAGCCCGTGTGCCTAGAGCCTGTGTTCTGCAACAAGAGAAGCCACTGCAATGAGAAGCCCACACACTGCAATGAAGAGTAGCCCCCGCTCACCGCAACTAGAGAAAGCCCATGCGCAGCAGCGAAGACCCAACGCAGCCAAAAATAAATAAACAAATTTATTTTTAAAAAAGTATATGCATTGGAGAATGCTATAGAAATGAGGGCCACATCAGTGCTATTAACTCACTCTGCTTCACAAGACACCGTGGTCATGAAAAGAGATTCTAGTAATTTAAGAAAAAAAGTTTATAAATTTAGGGAATCAGAGCTGGAAAGGGCCTTGAGATACATAAATTAGAGCCTGCCAGACTTATTTGAAACATTTTTAAGGAAGAAGTTTTAATAGCATTTTACCAAGTGAAAACTTAAAGAGCTATATGTTACCAGAAGAAATTTAACACTGAATGAATATAACACATTTTCTTTTATTTCTTTTCTGGCAAGAGAGTGATGGAGAAGTTTAAGGGGACAAGAAAGGAGATATCTCAAAAACAAAACTAAACTGAACCAAAAAACAAAAACAAAACCTGTAAACAACCAAAAGAGGAAAAAAAAAGGAATTAAAAGTAATTTACAATTATAATAGTGTCTATAGGTTTTATAGAGAATAAATTACTCCTGCTATTAGTGTTAGCATGTTTGACCATTTGACATAATTGAATTCACAACTCTGGTTTTTTCAACATGCTGTTGTATTAACCATAAATCCAAGAAGTCATCTTTTCTCTGAAACTCTGATATTAATTTTGGTTCTGAAGACTCTTTAATATATTCTTTATATCATTATACAGATATAATGAAATATGTGGTGTAAATCTTTATAACTGGCAAAGCGCTATACAAATTAAAGAGATTACTACTATAATGTTTTTTAAAAAAGAAAGCAGATATCCCATGGGAAAAGGAGGCCCTGGACCACAGTGCAAAGGAAGCTGCCAACCTGGCCTAATCATAAAAACATTCTGCACCACCACTAGCCACAGTGAGTCCTGTGTCCCCCAAAGCAGTCTTCTCACCAGAGGGAAGAACGCTCTAGTACTGCAGGTATGTGTGGAAACAAAGCTTAGGCAAAAGACTTTAATCCTCTTATGTTTGGAAGGGAAGTAAAGAGAGAAGTGACTTAGAAAACGGTCCCTAGAACTCTAAACATCAAGGAGAAGCCTGGTACTCCTGCAGTCCCCAAGTAATAATCCCTGCAAAGCAATGTTCTTATAATGTCCTAAACACAGGCCACAGTCATTCACATACAGGGCATGAATGATGGGGCTGTTAGAGCCCAGGCATTTCCTTTACAGGGTGTCCTAGCTGCCATAGGCATGTGGTGTTATCTAAACACTGATCTCAAAAACAATGAAAGCCTTTCAATTCAAGATCAGCATGGAGTGTGCAAATAAACCAGTATCTGTAGGACTGAAGAGGAGTTGGGGGTGGGAACAAGACTCAACAAAAAGAAACTTGGTCAGCCACAGCGGCAGGGGATTGCATCAGCTCAGGCATCCCTGACAGGAAAGCTGGGGCCTCTGGCAACACCCTTTCCATTTGTTAACAGGAACTTCCTCTGCAGATTCTAGTCAGGCCTGCAGGAGTCTGCCCAAGACAGGCATCTGGGCCCATCCCATTCCCACCCAAGCTCCTATGTCTGCAATCTGGCCACTCTACAGAGGTCTGTTTGTGGGCTCCACAAGAGTCACTAACTTTTCTCTTAGTTTCTGGGCAGGGAACTCCTATCTCTCACACAGGGAGAGTAGGTACATAGGAATCTTGCTCCTAGAGTGTTTAGGGGTGCAGCTACCAAAAACCTGTAGCAGCAGCTACTAAAACTGAATACTTCATGTTTGGGTGCAAAAATCCTTTCAGAGGGATAGACTGACACCTGAAATTCAGAAAGTGAGCTACATTAACTGTAATTTCTCAGCAGGGGTTCTGCAGTTGGCTCCTCCTGTTGAGAATGGTCTTGTTCATCAGGAAGAAAAGGCTTAGGAGCAGTTCCCCCTCACAGTCAAGATATAAAGATAATGTCAAAGATCCTGTTGTTTATGATTCCATGGGTAAGATGCATGATAAATCATCTGGGACTTTTAAAAAATGCAGATTGGGACTTCCCCAGCGGTCCAGTCGTTAAGACTCCGCACTTCCACGGCAGGGGGCATGGTTCAATCCCTGGTCGGGGAAGCCAAGACCCCACAAGCCACATGGGCAAAAAAAAACAAAAAAAACAAAAAAACAAGGCAGATTCTCAGGATCCATCCCCAGATATTCTAATTCAGTCTGAGAAGTGGGCCCAGGAATCTGAATTTAACAAGCAACCTTAATTAATTATGATGCAAGTGACTTTCAAACCACACTTTGAAAAATATGGTTCCATTTTGGAATTTGGGGCGGCAGGTGTAGAGGGGAAAATAAGGTGGAGAGAAAGCAGATTACTAGAGGCTCAGCGAAAAGCCAACCACACAATATGGCACTTTTTACAGACCCATGTCTAACAGCAGAAAGGACTCTAACTCCTTTTAAGATCAGAGTTCCACTCTACCAACAATGCCTGAAATGTTTTTTTTCCTGCCCTCAACACATTCCCTGAAGGAGAAATTTCTTACTTCTTCTTGGAGGACTGATGGTACCTGTACATAAGAATGCCTCAATCTTGACAGCGGAGGTGCCACCATCTCCACTCCTCCAGAGAAATGGTCACCATTACACACACCCAAATGAGATGAGCAGTATCTTGAAAGGACTAGCAACAAGTTAAAATGAGTTCAAATCAAAATATCCCTAGTGGGAAGCAGCTGCATAGCACAGGGAGATCAGCTCGGTGCTTTGTGATCACCTAGAGGAGTGGGATAGGGAGGGTGGAAGGGAGACGCAAGAGGGAGGGGATATGGGGATATATGTATACATATAGCTGATTCACTTTGTTATACAGCAGAAACTAACAACATTGTAAAGCAATTATACTCCAATAAAGATGTTAAAAAAATTAAAAAATAAATAAGATAAAAGCAAGTAAAATAAAATGATTGTTAATAGATTTAAAAAAACCCCAAAATATCCTTATAAGAAAAATACAAGCTATCAATCTATTCCCAGCCTATCTTCAACCAAGAATTTGTCATAAAATGCAACAAGAATGGGGTAGGAGGTGATCCAAGGGTCAGCATGCAAAAGACGCAGGACAAAAAGCAAGAGAACCTCAGAACATCAGGAAAATATTCCTCACTAGTGTGTTCCCCTGGGTTTTTGCTTTTTGGCCCCTCAAAAATATTCAATTGGACTTCTTTACTGCTTTGGTGGGATAAAAAGAAAAATTTTAAGTCTTTGGCCAAGGCTAAAGTCTTGGAACAGAAGAGGAACAAGCCAAGGCTGTTTCCAGAAAAAGTGACTAGGAGTATCAAGTCCTGCACAAGATAGAGCACTGGTAAGCGTTCCAAGATCTGGCTTCCTGAACCTAGATTTCCATAAATCCATGATTAAGTAATTCGTCGACAGTGCCAACAAGATTTTCCAAAGCCCACTGGCATGAATTTCTTCAGAGTTTCTATGTGAAAGTTTCCTAACACCTGTGAAACACTTGGAGTCAAGGCACTGCTACTCCAAATCACAGGCATCAGAGCTGGTATCAGACAACCAGAGAGGCAAATTCAATGTCCCACGGGTAGGGGAAAATCTCTCCCCTCCAGTTTCTGCTTTAGGACAGGATGACCTATAGGGAATACAGGGGCATTTTGTACTTCCTATAACACAACCCAGAGAACATGACAAACCCTAGAAGATACTAGAATTAAGTAAAAAGTGAAAAAGTTCAAAAAGTCACAGCCCACATCAGTTCCGTTCAAGTGTGTTCAAGATCTTGGTGATCACTTAACCTTTTTCTTTCCTTTTCTTTTTAATTGAAATATAGTTGATTTACAACATTGTGTAAGTTTCTAGTGTACAGCAAAGTGATTCAGTTTTTTATATATATATATATTTTTCATATTCTTTTCCATTATGGTTTATGACAGGATATTGAATATAGTCCCCTGTGCTATACAGTAGGACCTTGTTGTTTATCTATTTTATACATAGTAGTTTGTATCTGCTAATCCCAAACTCCTAATTTATCCCTCCTCCACCCCCTTTCTCCTTTGGTAACCGTAAATTTGTTTTCCATGTCTGTGAGTGTGTTTCTGTTTTGTAAATAAGTTCATTTGTATCATATTTTAGATTCCACATACAAGTGATATCATATGGTTATGTTTTTCTCTTTCTGACTTACTTTGCTTGGTATGACAATCTCTAGGTCCATCCATGTTGCTGCAAATGGCATCATTTCATTCTTTCTTATGGCTATGTAGTATTTCATTGCATATATATATACCACATCTTCCTTTGTTTTCAAATGGTTGTGCTGTGCGTGCACTCGTGGGATTTTATTTCCCCGACCAGGGATTGAACCCGTGGCCACGTTAGTCAAAGCGTCGAGTCCTAACCGTGGGACCACCGGGGAAGTCCCTACCACATTTTCCTTAACCATTTCTTTTATGTGAGTTGGAAGGAGAAGAACCTGGGCTTTCTCTTTTGTTTTTTCTAATACAGTCCTCAGTTCCGAGATTGAGACTTCTCTAGAGGAAACCAGAACTATTGGACAATAAGCCCGAGAAAGACACACTGTCATCTGCGACTAAACAAACTTATTTTCTTCAGAACATGATCCACTGCCAAGCCTCTCTGGGTTGCAATATAGATACAGGTTCAGTGTCCACGGTAAAATTTCCTTCCCTTTTTGAACATCCAGAAATTTAAGTCTGAATGAGGTCAGCAGAAGTGCTAGACTAAATTTCTGATAAAAAGATCTTCAGGTAATCAAATGGCATATCTAGTCCCTCCATGAAGCAAACATGGATGGTAGGTATTGCAGTGCCTCTAATCATCACCTTCCAGAACAGGGACATACCCAGAGTTGAAGTGACATACAGTCCATGTTTTTGCCTTTGGCTCAGAGGATCCCAAAAGCCACATAAAACCAACCAAGATCTCAACCTCATGCAAGATCTCAAAATGAATTAAGAAGCAGTGCCGTAACAGTTTTGTTCTTGGACACTCATGACATTTCTACGGAATTAGGGACTCAGCATTTAGTCATCTCAGTTCATCAGATGACCTGCTTATTCAAAACCCCCCTTTACTCTGAGCTGTGGAAAAACAGAGAGGGGTTTTGTAAGCAGCCATTTAATCTTTATCTTAAGCTATTCTTGGCCCTACCGTCTGACAGATGTTACATAGCATCAGCCCTGACCTCACAGTGTAGAAAACTGGAGAGGAAGAGTTTAATGAATAGTGGTTGGCAGGAGGAAGAAAAAAGCCAGGGGAAGGGGGAAACTGAGATGGCAGTTGCTACAGCAACAGTAACAGTGCAGGAGTGGGTGGGAATACAGGCAGATAAACAGGCAGACCCTGATGGCAGGAGGAGAAACTGGGTGTGTGTGCTGACTGTCAGGATACAAGGCCACAAAGCTAGAGGAATGTTAAAGGGGAAACAGGCAAAGTCTAGAAAAAATCCTAAGCAGGAGAGGGTCTGAAAACAAAAATTACAATTTGGTATCTTCTACAAGAACACTTATGCAAACAGTTGAAAACAAGAGAAGAGAGGAATGCAAAGGAAAGGGGAGAGAAGGCCAAAGTGCTGACCGATGAGACACGATTATAGGAAGATGGCTTATTTCATACAGGAGCCACTTACTGAGAATGTGTCCAAAAACCAAAGTCACCTCTAGTTGGCAATAATATAAATGTCTTAGGATAACGGCTTTCAAACTTGTTTATAGTAAACCTTTGTAGTAAGTACATCTTATACTGCATTCCAGTACACTCACATTTATTTAGCATAAATTCATTAAACAACTTACTGTCTGCTGTGTGCAATGCACTGATTTTCTATTTTCCATTTTCTATCTAATAAATACTTGTGACCATCTAAATTAATTTCATGGCCCAATGGATTACTGAAAGAGCTTCCTATCTTATCTCCTTGCTTCCACTCTTGGCCCATGCTTCATTTCATCCTGAACAAGACAGCCAGAGGCATGCTGATCCATGAGTCAAGATCACATCATTCCTTTGCTGAAAATCTTCCAGTGGCTTCCCAGTTCAACCAGATTAAAACCCAAATTCTTTTTTTTCTTTTGAAGGTTTTAAATTTTATTTATTTACTTACTTACTCATTTAACTTTCTGGCCGCGCCACATGGCATGTGGCATCTTAGTTCCCTGACCAGGGATGGAACCCACGCCCCCTGCATTGGAAGCACAGAGTCTTAACCACTGACCACCAGGAAGTCCCCCAAACCCAAATTCTTTATAATGCCAACAATGCCCTAGACAGCCCCTCAATCCCTATGTCTCTGGCTCTGCCCCCTAGCACTCATCTTACCTTACTCTGCTTCAACCACACGATGCCTCCTTCCTGCTCCTAGAATACGTCAGACATGTTTCTGCGTTAGGGCTTTTGCACTTGCAAATCCTGAGGGAACGTTCCTCCCCAGATATGAGCATGGTTCGTTCACTCAACTCTTTATTCAAATATCCTTCTCAATTAGGCTTTCCTGATATACCCTATGCAAAAATGCAACTTCCCCAATGCTCGCTCTCTCCCTTGCCTGCTTAGTTTTCTCTACTACATGAATCACCATCTTACATACCATATATTTTTACGTACTTATTTTTGTTTCTTATTTGTCCTTTTCCACTAGACTATTAACTTTTATATCTTTTCCTGTGCATCCCAAGTGCTTACACAGTGCCAGACACACAATAGGCATTCAATAAGTAGATGCTGCATGATCTAATGGATCATGAGTAGCAGTCTGAAAAACCTGACTTAGAACATTAAACAAAACAGGCTCCACAAAGGTTCACCTGGCTCCTGACATTTGTCTGCCCACAAAGTCTAATCTTGAGAGGCAAGCAGAAGAGCAACATAAAAATCAGAGAAATAGCAGGAGGCTTGAAGATCATCGGAGTCAAAGTTTTCTTTCACAGGCAAAGGACTGTGGCCTAGAAAGTAAAATGATTTGCCAATGACCACTTAGGTCTTTTCCTCCTCACTGACACCACCACACGTCCTTCAAATGAGTTAAATTTATCTACCTGCTAATAAGCAGCCAGCAAGAAGGAAGACTTTAACAGGTAAACAGGTATCATAATTTTATCTTGTATTTTAAAGCAAGTTTCTGATATTTGTAAAATGAAAGTTCAAAAGGAAAATTAATAGTTAAACTTTAGGAAGTCAATTACAAGCTAAAAAAAGAAAATTTATGTATCAGGTTTCAGAAGGTAGACAGTGAACTCTATAGGATTTGAATACATGCCTTATCCAATTATGTCTAAGGATAGATAGTGATAAACATTTGGATTGATGGATGTACTGAGACCAACAAGAAGATATGTTAATTAGACTATAGCATTTAGGTAATTTTTTTTATACCTTTCATTTTATTTTCCAAGTTTTCCTACAATGAACATGAACTTCTGTAATCAGAAGAAAATACATCATTCTAAAATGTCATCTCAAACATACTCCCTCTTTAATTAAGGGACCACAGAAGATAGCTTTGAGAAGAGTATGACAGTGGGGAATTTAAAGAGCTTCTTAATTGAAACTTCAAATAATATGCTGCCCCACAGGATTCTGGTGTAGATGCAAATCTGAAATTAAATCATTGTTTTAAATTTATATAATGATAGTTAAACAAAAATTTTCAAAGGACTCTGAAAATTTCAGTGTCCCTCACCATCCTTCTCAATGAAGGCAAATAATATCCCTCCTTTGAAAGGTTTTTAAGTACTAAACAGGCCTCCCTTGGTTAGCACTGGACATAGTACCAGGTTAGATCTGAAACTACACCTAGTTTGATTTCATTCTGCAGATCCACCATTCCACTTCCCAAGCACCCATAAATAAATGGCAAAGTTGTATTACTGGAATAAAAAACTGATTCAAAACACAAAGTTTTTAATGTAGAATTCAGAAACATTAGCAATGTTCTTGGAAAGTCTTCTATACGTGGGCAAATTCATGGATAAATGAAGCCAAGATTATTAAAGAGTGTATGAAGACATCCCCATCTAAAACACGTGACTCACACCAGATAAAATACAAGGGGTCAAACCTAAGGTCACAAAATAAAAAGTTCAAACTATGAAGAATTCACTGAAGGAATCAAATCACGATAGATACCCTTGAAGAAGCCACAAGTTCTTCATTAAATTTAATTTCCAAATATTACTCAGCCATAAAATGGAACGAAATTGAGTTACTTGCAGTGAGGTGGATGGACCTAGAGTCTGTCATACAGAGTGAAGTCAGAAACGGAAAAACAAATACCGTATGCTAAATGCATATATACGGAATCTAGAAAAACGGTACTGATGAACCTAGTGGTAGGGCAGGAATAAAGATGCAGACGTTGAGAATAGACTTGAGGGGGATGGGGAGGCTTGGACGTAGTGAGAAAGTAGCATGGACATATATACACTATCAAATGTAAAACAGATAGCTAGCAGGAAGCTGCTGCATAGCACAGGGAGATCAGCCCAGTGCTTTGTGACCACCTAGAGGGGTGAGATAGGGAGGGTGGGAGGGAGACGCAAGAGGGAGGGGATATGGGGATATATGTATACATTTAGCTGATTCACTTTGTTATACAGCAGGAACGAACACAACATTGTAAAGCAATTATACCTTAATAAAGATGTATAGGGACTTCCCTGGTGGCACAGTGGATAAGAATCTGCCTGCCAATGCAGGGGACACGGGTTCGAGCCCTGGTCCGGGAAAGATCCCACATGCCACAGAGCAACTAAGCCTGTGTGCCACAACTATTGAGCCTGCACTCTAGAGCCCACAAGCCACAAGTACTGAAGCCCCCATGCCTGCAGCCTGTGCTCCACAACAAGAGAAGCCACCGCAATGAGAAGCCCGCACACCAAAACGAAGAGTAGCCCATGCTCGCCGCAACTAGAGAAAGCCCGTGCGCAGCAAACGAAGACCCAATGCAGCCAAAAATAAATAAATTAATAAATAAAATTTTAAAAATAAAGATGTATAAAAAATTAATTTCCAAGATGTTTGTAAATTGTATCATCTAATCCTTGCATTAATCCTGTAAGGTGGACAGTGAAGGTAACATTATTCTCATCTCAAATTGGAGGAGACCTAGGTCCTGAATGCTTATGTGACTTGGCTTTAACCATACAACAAATAAGCAGCAGAAATAGGGCCAACAAGTTGTTTTCTGCTTCTTGGTTCAACAAGATTTCACAGAATACGCTCTGGAGATGGATTATTCCACCCAGCAAAAAAAAATAGCATCATATAACAATGCATCAGGGCCAGAAGGATTCATCTAAGTAATTCACTTCATACCCTTCCCGGTAGTTCAGTAACTCATATATTCAGGCATGCCTTTACTGAATAAACATTTATTGAATACCTGCTAACTATTCTAGACAATATGCTAGGCACATGAATTTAAAGATGAAATAAGATGAAAGGACACTTTCAAGAACTAATCAGGGACAAGAAAACCAACAGTTTCCTTCTATAACATGAATAGTGTTCTAATAAGGGGAATATGTGCTGTGAGAGACACAGGAAGAATATCTACCATCCACTGGGTACACAGGAGGGGGAGCAGTCACAAAAGACTTCCTAGAAGAAAAACCTAAGCTGACTCTTAACAGAGAGAGTCAGAGAGTTGACTCAAGTTCTTAACTGGCAAAAGAAACGAGATAAATCTGGATATGTTAATATAGATAAATCCCCAACATACACTGATGGGTGAAATAGTCAAGTTGTAGAATAACTGCAGAGTGGTACATCATTTGTGTGAAAAGCATACATGCATATAGAAACAAAAATCATATATTTTCTATGGGTACATGTATAAGCATATAAAAGCAAAGAAAAAGTTCTGGAAGCATATACTACAAACTCCTAACACTCATTACCCCCAGAGGAGGGGGCAGGGGACCAGGACTGGAAGAGGTAGTCAGAAGGAACTTTAGCCTTACTGACAGTTTTAAAAGGAGAATGTTATTATGTGTTACTTGCATTTAACTTTTTATTTTGAAATAATTATAGATTCAGAGGAATTTGCAAATAAATTTCCTTGTAAAAAGAATTTGCAAAGAATAAAAATCATATGATCATCTCAACAGAGATGCAGAAAAAGCTTTTGACAAAATTCAACATCCATTTATGATAAAAACTCTCCAGAAAGTGGGCATAGAGGGAACATATCTCAACACAAAAATACGATAAAGCCCCAGCTAACATCATACTCAACAGTGAAAAGCTGAAAGTGTTTCCTCTAAGATCAGGGACAAGACAAGGATGCCCACTCTTGCCTTTTTATTCAACATAGTTTTGAAGTCCTAGCCACAGCAATCAGAGAAGAAAAAGAAATAAAAGGAACCCAAATTGGAAAGGAAAAAGTAAAACAGTCACTGTTTGCTGATGACGTGATACTATATATAGAAAATCAACAAGGTTCTTTGAACCCTTTACCCAGACTCTCCCAGTGTTACCACCTTGCATAACTACAGTATGATGTCAAAACAAGGAAATTTACATTGGTACAATCTATAGAGCTTACTCAGATTTTGTCAGTTATACATGCACTCATTTGTGTGTGTGTGTGTGTGTGTGTGTGTGTGTGTGTGTGTGTGTGTAGCTCTGTGCAATTCTATCACTTGTATAACTTCATGTAACCACAATACTTATCTGTACCATCACCACAAGACTTCCTTGTGCCACCCTTTTATAGTCACATCCACCCCCTCTACCTCTAACCCTAACACCTGGCAATGACTAATTTGTTCTCCATCTCTATAATTATATTCTCCCATGAATGTTATATAAATGGAATCATGCAGTATGTATCCTTTTGAGATTGGCTTTTTCATGTAGCATAATTCACTTAAGGTTTATCCAAATCGTTGCATGTATCAATAGTTCACTGTTTTTTATTGCTGAGTAGTATTCTATGGTATAAATGTACTACAGTTTTTTTTGTTTTTTAACTATTCTCCCATTGAAAAACATATGGGTAGTTTCCAGCTTTTGGCTATTATGAATAAAGCAGCTATGAACGTTCATGTTCAAGTTTCTGTATGAAAGTAAGTTTTCCTCTCTCTTGGATAAATGCCCGGATGCGCAGGCTCAGCGGCCACGGCTCACGGGCCCAGCCGCTCTGCGGCATGTGGGATCCTCCCAGACCAGGGCACGAACCCATGTCCCCTGCATCGGCAGGTGGACTCTCAACCACTGCCCCACCAGGGAAGCCCAAGTTTTCACTTTAAAATAGTTAATTTTATGTTATGTAAATTTTATCTCAATTTTTAAAAAAGAATACCTTTCAGAGATACATACTAAAGTATTTACAGAGGAAATGATATAATGCTACATGGAAATGGATCCAAAATAATTGGGAAGGGAGGTCACAGAGGAAGAATAAATGAAATAAGATTGTCAATGGGTTAATTTAAGCTGGGTGCTAGGTATAATGGAGTTTATTTTACAATTCTACATATATATATGTGTATGTGAATTTTTTAATATAAAAAGCTTTTTAAAAAGAAGAAAAAGTCAAGATTTGATTTTAAAATAAAGTGTACTTGATTTAGGAATTTGATATCACCTCCTCCTGAACAACAAGAGTTGGGGAGAATTAAAGGGAGGATATGAACTGGAACATGCTTCCACAACTCCCATCCGTTCACCAGGCATTCCCCAGATGCTCTGGTCTGAAGCTAAGTCTCTTTCTATAAAAAGGCACACTGGTGAGAATGAATGGACACAGGGAAGCTCTGGCCTAAAGCCCAAAGACCCTGGGTCCAAATGAACACAGCAGCAAATTCAACAGACCTCTGAATAATCACAGCTTCCACCTTGAAGGATAAGCAAAGTTGTCAGATCACCTGGGGTATGTATTAAAAAATGGCAGATTCACAGGTTCTGTCCCAGATCAACAGTTCAATCTTTGGGTCTGTGCTTTAGGAAGCAGCACGTTAACAACCTCCCCAGGTGATTCTGATGCCCTCTGAAGTTTGAGAATCACTGGGTTAGGATACTGGGGCCCTGGTATCTTCTAGTGGCCAAAGCTGATTCTAGAGCTCCACCTTGTGGCCCAAAAGCCAGAAAGCAATTTTGCCAGAATCCTTGACTTCCATACATCACTAGTTGACAGGTGTCCAAAGCCCCAGAAGAACCCTTACAACCTCCTCTAAGGATTTATTCCCTACAGATGACATTTTGATCCATGCCATTACACTCAGGGAGTTAATGAAAACATTACAGAAAGCTAGCTTTGAGAATACATACTATTTTGGGATGAGTGTAACACTGTACTCATTCAATAGTTACTAAGGGTCCATAACATTCTAAGCACTGTGCTAGGCGATAGAGATTAAAAATAAATAAAACATGGCTCTGTCCTTAAAAATCCACAGAAAAACATGAGAATTCATAGTACAGATTAGGACAAGTGCTTCCTTCCTGAGAAGTAATTCCTGAGCACTGGAAGGAAATAACAGACATAATACTGGTCTGTCTGGAGATAAAACACAGTCACAGGAAAGATAATCAATGATGGCAAAAGCGGTGACTGAGACATGCAACATGAATGCCACAGGCCGTAAGCATTATACTTTACAGAGGTTCTAGATAGAGCGATCCCTTCTGCTAGAAGTGAGGGCAAGCTTCATTCATTCAGCATGTACTCTGTGCCAAAACTGGGCTAGATGCTGGGGACACAGCGAGTAAAGTAAGCTTTAAGAGTATGTAACAGGGAGACACAGCAAGGACGTCTGCACTGATGGGCTTCCATTTGATCTTGGACCTTGAGGGGTAACTAGGATTTGAATAGGAAAAGAAAAATCAAGAAAAAAGGAGAAATTCTCCTCTGTGTGTTTGTATGCAGAGGAGGAGTTACAAGGGGAGAAGGGGCACTGGTACCAGCGAAGGGGTTGACTGCTTGCGTAACGAGTTTTTATTTCATCCAGTAAACTAGGTCATACATTCATTCCCAAAAAAACATTTTCTTGGAGCATCCTGCATAATTGGTTCAGGGGATATGGCCATGAAGAAAGATAAAAGGCAGCCACTACAGCTCCTGGGTAGGGGAATGGCAGAAGTGATGTTTAAGGACATGTGCTATGTGCCAGAAGCAAGAGGCAGGTTAAGAAGCCAGTGTAGTCAACACCTTATGGAAACAGTGATATGGACCTGAAATAGGGCAGGGGCTTTAAGAACTGAAAATAGTGGCCAGGCACTAACACAGAGCAAGGCTGGTCATGGCAGAGGGAGGGAGAAACAGAAGAGTCAAATGGGACTCTAGGATTTTAGCCAGGATGAGTACAAGAGTGATGGCGACATTAATAAAAATAAAGAACTTAAAGATATACAGTTTTAGGGGAAAAAAACAAGCTTTTATTACAGGCTTCAATAGATGGGACATTTGCCTGAGTATTGGATATATACATATAAACACTAAAGATGGGTGAGTGGGAGAGGAGAGAGAGAAAGCAGAGTATAAATGCCTTTTCGGGCCTTTGAAGTTGAACACTTGGGCTCTATTTTCCCATAATAGTATGAGTAGCCCTCAAATGCAATGTGGCAGAGATTGCCTAGGTGTTCAGAAGGCAAGGAGTTACACTTAACTTGGTCTCTACAGAAGTAGGATTGGTACAGGCCGAGAGAACATTTAGGCCCCAAAGCCAGATGAGTTACTAAGAGCAACTCCTTTCTGAGAGCAGGAATTTGCACTCACTACCCATTATCAAGTGTGTAATTTACACAACACGTAAAAGCACCAGCTTATAAGGTAAGTCTTTACAGGAATTCCTGGCTTGCCCTAGTTTTATTATTGAGTGGGAAAGAACCACTCTCTTTATTATCCTTGTCAAAGCAAGACATTGTTACCTGTCACAGAACTAACGGATCCTGACAAAAACTGACAAACTAAAGATACGAGAAGGGAGAGAGGTGGTGAGTGAACAGACAGCTAAAACAGGCAATGAAAACGGTGAGACAAGGAGAGTAACAGCAGGGAAAACTTCACTCTTCCTGAACGCTTTGGGTGTTCAAGGAGTTCAGTTTTGAAAACTGTTCAGAGGCCACTGCAATAGTCCAAGCAAGACATCATAACTGGGATGTTGGCAGTGATAAAGGAGAGGATGGTTGTGAAAAGACATCAGCAGAAATAATCTAAATGAAATAAACCAAACCTCGCCCAAACTTGCAATGCATACTTGTATATGTGAAGTTTTCTCTTATCCAGTTACTTATACTCAAGTTCCCCAGCTATGCCCCCTTCATTTCCACTAAAATCCCCAAAGCAGACCCTCAAGCTCCAATGACTACATGACCAGGGAAGTAACATAAATGAGAGAAGCACACCCGGATTAAGACATCAAGGAGTGGTGGAACCTGTAACACATCCCAAAGGTTTAAAGAGGAACCCATGATTCAACTTCGGCTGACTGTTGCCATGTGAGAATAAAGGTCCAATGATATCAGATCTTTTGAATTTTTCAAGAGATGTTAGAAACTGTGATTTTTTCTGTGTAATTTTCTAAACACTATTACATCATGTAGGCCAAGCAAAATATCTCCGTGGGTTGAATATGACCTATGGGCAACTAGTTTACAACCTCTGTTCTAAAGCTTTACAAAAGAAAAATTAAGAGCATGTGCGGGTTTCCAGGGTTAGGAGAGCGAGAAACATGGGAAGTCAGCATGAAGACTGGGGCTGGGCCAGAAAACAGTGAAAAGGGAGGCAGAAAGTCTAAAGGCCTCAGACTCTAGAGTTGGATAGGCCTGTATTAAAAAAATTTGAGAGGAATTCTGACAAAGCTTTATTTCAAGGAGGCATAGATGAAAGAAAACTAGAACATACAGGGGAGGATATAATACACATATATGCATGTTATTTCACCTCTCTGTACCTTGACTTCCTTATCATCAAAATAGGAATAATAGAATCTATTTCATAAGGGTGTCATAGGATTAAATAAGGAATTATTCATGTAACTGTCATTATCCCCAGCATGTAATGCTTAATAAATGTTAGCTATTATTTATTATTATGAGGCACTGAGAGGTGAAGTAACATGCTCAAGATCACATGGCTATTAAGGTATACTACCTGGCTCTGTACCCAGGATGTACTTCAGATCCTACACTCTAAACCATCAAGCTCTTCTGCCTCCCTTTACAATCCGTACAATAGGAAGTCAGATCAGATGATAACTGAAGTCCCTTCTAGAGCTGACACTTTATTCTACCAGCCAGCCCTCTAGTCAGCTTATTTCAGGGCAGTAGTAGGACAAACATGAACCTGTTCACACTCCTATGGGCTACCTGCTAAAGTGGAGAGACACAGCTTAGGCTTGGGGTAGGGCAGGGAAACCGTTCCAGCATGGAACCACCCATAAGGTAAGGTAGGAAGGGAAAGATATTCAATGTGAGCCCCCCTTATTGTTCCACAGAGATATATTTGTTTCTAGGGAGCCAGTGGGCCACTTGAAAAGGCCCAGAATTCACACATGTGCCCAAGCTACTACAAGCTGGAAGTTACTTAGAAGCCTGCTAAGGAACCACAACAGGCTCTAAATCAAGAATCTTTAGAACACTGAGTGACTCATCCTCTTGGGGTTCAAAGGTCTCTATGAGAACCTGGTAAAAGCTCTCCTTGTCCCTAGAAAAAATGCCACGTGTGCTCACTCAGATACACAAGCACACATGATTTTACCTGCAATTACAAGGGGTTCACAAATTCCCTAAAATCTTTCCCTAGACTTTAAGTATCCCTGAAATAGATCATCTCTCCTGTTCCAGGCTTGTCCTCCCAGGCAATTCAGAATTGTCCCAAGATCTGGGTTGGGGTTTCCAGGCAGCTGTGTTTAGGAGACAAATCATCCATTGCAACTCGGCATAATTAATCCTGCATGGAAAAGACAAAGGGCCGTCTCTTTCTCCCGATACCAACTTGCACTGAGAAAATTCAAACAGAAAAGATCTGCAGTTTAATCCCCAAACACTAGTGGATGTGAAGAACAGGACCTCAAGAATATTTCACACCCTTTTTCTGCCTCATATCCAAAAAACCTTAGAAAAGTTGAAAGAAACAGGTAAAAACATCCTAGTCTCCACAGCACTGTGCTCCTCCTTTTATTCTAAAAAAGGAATCAGTCAAGATTGCCAACTAGCTTTACTAGACGACTTTTCTCCCACATGGGCTTTGAAAACTATAGGTTACCAAAGAAACCACATAACCTCACCCATAAATGAAGAAGTAATCAAAACAAGAAGATGTTTTTCCCCCATAAGACCTGCAACAGTTTAAGTGTTCATGACAGTCTGGAGATGCATGTAGTCTCATGCACAGTTGGTAGGTTTGTAAATCAGTGCAGCCTTTTGTGGTCGTGGGAAAATTTGACAATTTTTATAAAAAATGTAAAAACGTACACTCTTTGTTTGATGCAGCAATTACCTAGATATTTTTGCAAAGGTAGGCCAAGATAGACGTGTGATCAGGGTCAGTGAAGCATAGTTTATAATGGCCCAAACAGGAAACAAGAAGTCTGGTTGCTGGGTACATCATATGAATGGAATACGATGTAGCCATTAACAGAATGTGCTAGATTTGCAAGTGCTTACATGAAAAAAGCTCCAAGACATATTATTAATTGGAAAAAGAAGCTGAGCACAGTGGTATTATTATGTGGTTCCTTTAGTCTAAATTCTTTTAAGAATATATATTCCTTATGTGAGTTACACACATTAAGTTATGTTCTGGACAGATACATAAGAAACTGTTCACTGTAGTTACCTTTGGAGATAGTGACTAGAGACCAGGAAAGAGAAGTACTGTATTGATGTAAAACATTTAAAAAACATACAAGCAACAGAGATAATCTTGAGATGGGATTTTCTTTTTCTATCTTTTTTTTCTATTCATTATACTTTTCTGGATATAGACCTTAAATCTAATAAATGTTACAATAAAAGTAAAGCAGAAATCTCAGAATTTTTTTAAAAAGAAAGAAGCCATGTTTAGTGAGGAGACAAGTAAAAATGGGAGGAGGGCCTCAATATAATGCACAGTAAGAAGCTGGTAGGGGAAAATCAGAAGAAGCATTAACGTTCAACCCCCCTCTTCTCTCAAGACACTGCTAACATCATGAACTGCTCAAGCTTTCCACTGGGGATGAATAGCTCAGGGCTCACTCCAGTTGCCAGCTATTCATTCTCAGTATGGGAGATAGCAGGTTGGGAGAAAGCTGGCATCTTTAGTCCAAATTCTGCCTTTTGTGATAAGGACAAGGCAGAACAGTTGTTCCTGAAGAGCCCAACGTGGCAGAGGAGGCTTGGGCCGAACACAGGAGACTGTCTTCCTGGCAGAGAACAAGCTTCCCTCAGCACACAGCGTAAATGCACAATAGGGGTCCTGCTACTACACGCATTTCAGCCACGTGGAAAAGAAAGAGCCAGGTGCATAGGCAACAGAGAGCAGGAGAAATCTCTGCTGCCCTATGGAGCCTCAGGGAGCCCTGCTCAACACCAGGGATCCCCTTCTGGGCTACACAGATCTGCCATAGATCCAACCTCACCAGACTGCCCCATGGAGAGAATTAGCTAGAATTAAAAATCACCAAGGAAGGTAATCCTCTGTACTCAATTGCCCCTTTCATCCGAGGCCCATGAAATAAGTCATAAGCTCGCTTACTTTCCATGATACTCTTCTGCAATAGTACCTTAAAGTGGGAAGTTAACTCCATGTAGAATTTTCAGAGGAGCTAGCAATGCATGCAGATCTTTCATAAAGCAAGGTTTGGCTTCATGCACAGATGCCATGAAAGGTCATCTCTCCCCCATGGGATTTAAGGAACATGAAAGAGGCTCCTACTTGCCCCATCCACATATTTCTCTTAATGATGTCTGAAATTCCCCCATTAGTGATTCGGATCATCAGCTCAGAATTGTCCTAAGTGTGCTCTTTAATAATGCAAACAGAAGGGGAACACATTAGGTCCCTAACACTGTAGTGCAATGGCCCTTAACCTTTACTGTTGCAGTCACTGGTCCTTTCGTGAAACTGAAAAAAACTAAACTCCCTTCTCAGAAAAACATACTTAGATGAATACACAATATAATTTCCATGCAGTTTGGGGGTTCACAGTCTTCCTGAAGCTCATATTCCCTTCAGCCCGGGGTTAAGAATCCTCAGTTCAGGGGCAATGCATTTAACAAATCACCATCATTCCTCCAGAAGACCTCCCATGCATTTGGGGAACCCTGGACCTAAAGATAGAAGGTAGTGCTGAAGAGAGCTCTTCCATTGCAAAGTTTGCCTAGAACTGATCCTGTCTAGAGTCCAGATTACAATTTATGATTCCTCCTTAGCAAGGAGTGTGGATGTCTCACACTGCCTGCCCCCTGGAAATAGGGTCCCCCTGGCTTCAGAGACACTGGGATATGTTAGGAGATGTCCAGCTGAGATCAACTGCCAACCAGGTTCTCAAGACTGTTGCTGACTGATGACATTACCTGAGAGTTGAGTCAGGGGAAACTTTTAACAACTTCTGAATAAAGGGGGCTCACCTCTGAGGTTTTCGAATATCCCAGAGTCCCACTCCTTCCTTTGAATTGGCTGTGGCCAATAACCTGGGCTCCACAGGGTTGAACATGACACTGTGAAAGGCTGATGGGTAGTTGGCCAGGCAGAAGGGCTCTGTGAAGAGAGAAATTCTGATCAGTCCACTTCAGGCACTGCTGGGCCTGTGGCAGGCAGACAAGCAGGATGTGAAAGCAAGAGGAGCACAGCCGTTAACAATCACCCCAGTGGGCTGGAATCCAGTGTAGGACATCATTCCAGTAGCCACGCTTGTTCACAAGGTCCCAAGTCCTGGCACACACCCTTCTGCACCAGAAAGTCTGCAAACAGCAACTTAAACACATATACACAAATTTTAAACTATAATGCCGATAAATAAACATAGTACCTATTCAGATCCTGTAACAAAACAGAAATGGTCACTGTAAATGGGAAGTTAAGCTGTTTTACAGTAAGTAAAATTGAATTCCTCATGAGCTAAAAAAATTCACAATCAATTACTGGTAGGATTATTATACCTTAATCCAAATTTACTAGCTTTAGAAATTGAAAGTTTTAAAACTACACAAAGATTTAATGAAGACAAAATAAAACAATAGTGCAGTTTTTCCTTCTGGTAATATTGCTCCCTAAATTGAAAAGAAAATAGCCTCAGTCTAGAATTTTAGGATTTCATTTCATCTAGTACTTGAACTTCTCTTGCATCCAGCCAGTTTCTAATCAACTTCACCTTGAAACCCTGCAGCCTCTTGCATATACTAGCTGGCTCCAGGTGAGGAAGGAATCACTTTGCTGCCTGGGGGGACATACTCCTATGGAAGTTGTTTAGAAGCAATAGACAGAAAGCACTCCTCAGTCTATGATTTCCATATGTGATACTTCACAGGCCTCTGGGCACAGGGAGTGCTCAATAATCTCAGCCACGAGGCAGTTCAGACAAAGGAGAAGTTCACGTACCAAGCAAACCACTTCATTCAACCATAGCTGCTGCTTTTGGCTACCAAACCTATCTGACTCTGAGAACAAACTTCTTTTATAGCCTGAACCTCAATAATGAGCACAGACCAGCATGTTAAATGCTCAGAATACAGAAGAATAAAAAGACTCAGAGCCTGCCAGACAAGGTAGGCAAGATAGTAACTCTATGTGCATAGGTATGGTCATGACAAAGCTGCACCAAGAGTGGGGCTGGGGGTGGCACTGAGGGTATGCTGGAGGAAAGAGCCTTTGAAGATAGAGTGACAGAAGTCTCTCTGCAGGAAATGAGCTGAAAAGATGCATTTCCTGAAGAACTTCAGAGAAATTCAACAAGACAAATTCTTCATTTTACATTTCAGAGACCCAAAGAACACATTTGGAAGAGGAACTCACCCAGACAATCCCCCTTAAACAGAGGGTATCTGCTATCATTTTAAGTTCCTACACACAGTGAAGGTGAGGTTCTGTGGTTCTTTCAGCAAAATAACAACCCTGGATCTAGGATGTAACAAAGTGCACAACACGCCCATTCTCTGTAAGTAACCAAGAATATGTGCATGTCAGCACCATGCACAAAGCTGGCCCTTGGTGGCTACTCTCTACAAATGAGGCACCACATGTTCTGCTCCTTGGGGCTACTACACAGCAAGATACTGTGGTATTTACTCCAGGTGCAAAGGTCTGTGGAGATTCACAAGTGATTGGAGGAGGACTGGCAGAGGTGCCTCACTTCTGAGTACTCAGGGGTAAGGTGGGACCTCCAGAGACACATTTATGTCGCTGAGTTTCCTCTCCCTTTATAGCACTTCTACCCAGGCTACTCAAGTCATAGACTGGATCTGCTATGAAACTGACATCAAACTCTTCAACACAGTCCAATCACCTTTTGCACAGTGACCCTACCTCCATGGGGAGATTCCCGGATGTCCCAGATGAGAACCCGACCATCATCTGAGGAGCTGGCAAAAATGTTGTCATTCACTGGGCTCACTGACAAGCCATACACCGCATCTTCATGAGCAAACACATCTAAGGTCTCACTGCTGAGAGACAGAGAGCAGAGAGAGGCACACAGGCACACACATACACACAAAAGTAGTGCAGAGTTAAAGCCCTCTAGTTCCTAGAATGGAGTTCTCTTTCATTTCCAGGAGAAAGTCAACCTAGCTAAACCCAAAGGATATTACATTTACTAAAAAGTAGGTATTCGACTTCCAGGTTAAAAAAAAAAGTATTACTAAAGAGATAAGACTTCACGACAAGTTTGCTTTTTGCACTAAATAAGCATATTTAAAGGTGACTCAAGGGAATTCCCTGAAGGTCCAGTGGTTAGGACTCAGCGCTTTTCACTGCTGGAGCCCGGGTTCAATCCCTGTTCGGGGAACTAACATCCCCACCCCCAAAAAAGTGACTCAACTGATAAGTTTTATGTTTTCACTTACTACAGAATGCATCTGCTTGTGTACAGTCTTGGGGTGGTGCTGGATTTCCAAAAAGCGAGGGAAAGCTTTAAAGCAGCCCTGATGCCAGCAGGGGTAGAAGAGGGATTCCTGGCAGTCTGGCATGATGAGTAAAAGCATGGCTCCAAAGCCAGGCTGCCTACGTTCAGATCCTAACATCACTTGACTTTAAGTTACCTAATATCTCTATGCCTCAGTTTCCTAATTGAGATCATAATAGTATTGCCTCATAAAATTATTGAGGGTTAGATATTATGCTTCCTTCCCTTACAACCTCTCCCTTTAAATTTTTACCTGAAAACTATAATTTTATATCAACTTTGTAAATCTTTTTCAGCAAAGGACAGTTGATTTCATGTTATTTTCTTCAAAAGACAAGAACTATTTCGGTCTAAAGAGATACCTGCCTTTCTTCTTACGAAAGATAGAGTTAATTACCTTCACATACCAACAATCTATTTACCTTTCAACATCATGGAGGATAACTTGCTCATCATTTCCTGCAAGGGAAAAAGCAGACATTTGGTAATTCCTGCAAAGTGATCCTGTTCATATTACAATTCAGTATTTTAAAGATTTCAGGAAAAACAAATGAACAAAGTCAATGTTAATATTTACAAATTAGGAGTGTTAATTAGAAAAAGGTTTATAAAAATAGTGAAGAAGGATAGGATATTCTTATAGAGAATTTGAAAAAGCATAATAGCACGTAGATATAACATAATAAGTTTCCAAAATGCATTATCCAGTGGATGATTAAAAAAACAAAAAACTGTGGCTATTCAGGAAAAGAATAAATGATCATGGGCAAATCAATCCATTCATCCAAGCTAGCTTTTTTTTTTTTAAACAAAACATTCATTAACTGTGAGACCTGGAAAAATATCTGTAACTTTTCTATGTCTCAGCAAAATAGGAATAACAATTGTATCTACTTCATAGAGTTATCGTGAAGACAAGAATATAAAAGCATTTGGAGTAGGACTAAGCCCCTAACAAACGTTTGCTACTATTCATACCCTCATCATCTTTTATAGCATTAAAATCTAATGATAGTGTGATCCTAAATAATGGGAAAGATTTTATCCACAACTTTTTTCTCTTGCATTTCTCAAGGAATCTAAAAATACTGCATCCACGATACGTGTAGTCCTGCCTTCAAATGGTTTATATAGCCAAAAAATAAAAATCCCAAAATGAAGACAGTAAAAAAATTTCCCACTCTATGCTAAAAGCATAAGCAGTAGAGACGTGGCCAGGTCATCTTAAAGTCCTCACTGTAACTCTATGGTGGGTTCATACCAAGTAAATCAAACCCATACTAATGCCTTTTAGGTAACAGGCACAGAATGAGGTGCTGAGGATACGAGAGGAATGAATAAGATTGAGGAATTCACAGTCCACCTGCACAAACAACTAATAGTGACAAGACGGGTTATCTTATTGTAGCGATATGCTCTACAATGGGAACACAGATAAAGGAGCAATTGTGTCCTTTATTAGCAGGGTGAAAGTACGTGGCATAAAGGGGGAATATTTTTATGGGGAAGGAGACACTTGAATAGAAACTCAAATAACTCAAAACTCTTACCGATGGAAGACTTATGGGAATTGGTGGGGTCTGGACAATTAATCATGGCCTATGGAGGAACAGTATGGGCAAAAGGCACAGAGCACTTAAGATGACAAGTGATTTAGTGAATTAGAGCACAAGATGCAGGGGAGGAAGATGAGGCCAGATAGGCAGACTGGATCGAGGCTTTATCCTGTGGATGGACATGTAGGATCAAAGGTCCACATGGTTGAAGAAAACTCGTATAAGCAATGAATAAGGAGAGTTAGATACCGGTAGCAGAAATCACAGCAGGACACTGCAGTAGTCCAGGCCAAAGATGAGGACCTGAATCAGAGCAGTCGGTATAACAAGAGAGCAGAAACTAAAGGATGGATATGAGGCTTCCAAAATAGATCTGACAGTGTAGTTGGTGACATACAAGATGTGAAAATGAAAGAAAGGCAGGTCTGAAGCTGACTTTGAGATTTCTATTAGACTGAACCATATGAAACTGTCATTTTTTTAAGCTGAAAATGCTCCAATGTCAGCAGTTTCTTAAAAGTTAAACCTAACAACTTACATAATTAGTTGAATGATGATAATAACCGAGAAAGGGAAACCAGGAAACAAGAGGAAATACTGTGCAGGGGAGAAGGACTAATAATCTTAGTTTTAGATCTGCTGGATTTAAATTACTTTTGGAAAACAAAGGTAGATATTCAGTGGGGAAATCTGCAGTGCAGAAGAGAGGTCAGGGCTAGAAATGTAGTGGTCAGAAAGGAGTGTGACTGATGAATGCCATCATCAAGAGGCTGGCTTGAGCAAAAGCCATTCCAATTATACCCCAACACAACGTTTTTTCACACAGGAGCCACCCATGGGTCATAACACCAATTTGAGTCACAACCTTTAAAATCTTTAAAAACAAAACAGAATAGAATAGGAAAAAAAAAAAAAATCAGAGTGTACCACACATACTAAGGTTAAGTACTCTTTCTAACATGTTTCTGTGTATCAGACTGCAATGTGAAAAGTTTTCTACCAAAAAAGAGAGAAAGAACAAGAGCAAAGGAGAGAAAGGACAGACAGACATTAGTCTAATACATGTGTCTAAACTGCTGTAATACAGAGAAGACAAGCTATGGGAAAACAGTAATTCCACAACTCAATGAGATAAAGGAAGGAAAATTAAGGAATAATTTTAGCACTCCTTTATCTGAAATCCCAGCCACAATTTCCCAAGGGGAAATCTTCTCACCTCCAGAGAATACTTTGGTGTTCCCACTGTTGAAAGCCAGGCAAAAAATGTTGGAATGATGCTCTCCTTTCAGCTGTATGGGCTTAACTCTGGAGTGGATAGCTTGTTCCATGTGCCATAGTAGAACCCGGCGATCATCTCCTCCTTGAGAGGTGAGTAAGAATCTAGAGTTAAAAGAGCTGACATTTCAAGGCTGACATTTGGTTTTGCCAGCCTGAATCCCATACTTTCCAAAACTGCATCTTCCCAACTCTGTGAGATTCTGATGGGACACATAAACCCAGAACTCTACCCCCTTAACCATCAGTAGACACATGGCCTCTAAGCCACTCACTTTTCCCCAGAAATTACATCTTGAACAGATACAGAGAAATTTCTGAATTTCCAGAGACCCAGCTGTTTAAATATTTCTTCATTTGCTACCTAAAATCCTTCCACTAATGTCCCCCCACCTTTTTTTTGTCTAACAGAACCTGAGTTGGTTTCTACTGCTTGCAATCAAAGAACTCTAAATATGCTAGTATTTATACCATAATAGTTTCCAAAGCACTCTCCTTGATGTGATCTCACTGACTATGGGACACCAGACAAATGACAACTGAGGAGGAATTGCCTGTCACAGTAGCAGGGTTAAGACAGAACTTGGCTCTCATGAAGCTCAGTCCAGCTCTTTCCTCTGCATAATTCTCAATAGTCTGAGTTGAATGAGCAATATTATACTGCATGAGCCAGCTCCTGGAGAATGAGAAGATACATGCTCTACATATTCTTTATATTTGCAAACGCATTCTACACATCTGGAAGGATGAACAATGGGCTGTAAACAGTGGTTACTACTTCCAGGGAATAGGATTAAAAGAGAGGTAGAGGACAGATTAAGAGGGTTTCTACTTTTACTTTATAGATTTGGCACTGCTTGACTCTTTTTTTTTTTAATTTTATTTATTTATTTATGGCTGTGTTGGGTCTTCATTGCTGCACGCGGGCTTTCTCTAGTTGTGGCGAGCAGGGGCTACTCTTCGTTGCGGTGCACGGGCTTCTCATTGCAGTGGCTTCTCTCATTGTGGAGCATGGGCTCTAGGCGCGCGGGCTTCAGTAGTTGTGGCACGCGGGCTCAGTAGTTGTGGCTCACGGGCTCTAGAGCACAGGCTCAGTAGTTGTGGCACACGAGCTTAGTTGATCCGCAGCATGTGGGATCTTCCCAGGCCAGGGATCAAGCCCGCGTCCCCTGCATTGGCAGGCAGATTCTCAACCACTGCGCCACTGGGGAAGCCCTGCTTGACTCTTTACAACAAACCTTTATTATATTCCGAATAAAAATTTAACTTACAACAGGAGCAAACATGGGCAGCAAGCCACAGTAAGCTCTATACCTCTGCCTCCCCTCCTCCATGCAATATAATAGCCACAAATTATATCACATCCGTAACAAGGGCATACCATGCAACCATTCAATCAGTAGATCTCTAAGAACTAACTCAGAAAGATGACCAAAGGTCTTTGTTAGGGGAAAAAATGAGGTGTAAAACAGTATGCATACCAACATCCATTTGTGTAAAACAAATTTTTAAAAAGCTCCAATACAGCAGGAACCTTGTCAGTTTTGTTCACTGCAGAATTCCCAGCACCTAAATGAATGTCCCAAAGGGCAGACATTGAATGAATATGCTTATGCTTGCATATCTATGCTTGTATTTGCAAATCTAGATGGCTACAAAAGAAGTTTTTAGTGGACACCACCTCTAGGCTAGAATTGTTTGGAGACTTTACATTGTGGTAAAATATAAATAGCAGAAAATGCACCATTTTAACCATTTATAAGCATACAATTCAGTGGCATTAAGTATATTTGCAGTGTTGTACAACCATCACCATTACCCATCTCCAGAACTTTTACATCATCCCAAACTGAAACTCTGTACCCAATAAACAATAACTCTCCCCAGTGCTCAGTAACCACCATTCTACTTTCTGCCTCCATGAATTTGATTACTCTAGGTACTCCCATATAAGTGGAATCATACATTTGTCCTTTTGTGTCTGGCTTATTCACTTAGCATAATGTCTTCAAGGTTCATCCATATTGTAGCACGTATCAGAATTTCATTCTTTGTAAGGCTGAGTAATATTTCATTACACACATACCGTTATTTTTTTAGTCCATTCATCCATCTATGGACATTTAGGTTGTTTCCATCTTTTGGCTATTGTGAATAACGTTGCTAAGAGCATATGGATGTACAAATATCTGTTCAAGTCCCTACTTTCAGTTCCTTTGGGTATATACCATTGGAAAATTTTATGTTTTAATTTTTACTTTATACCTTCCTTTACTACTTGACATTTTGCCATAAACATATTTCCTCTTTTAGTAGGAAAAAAAATCAGTAGAAAACATAGTAGCCAAATCATACTTATTCTCCCTCCCCTAGAAAGAAGTTGCCTTCATTTCTTGAGTTCCTTTGTTTCTTGAGATCCTTCTTCCTTCCATTGTCTGTCAAAAATCAAGTCCTGTGTCCTCCTCCAAAGTATTTCACTGTCAACCCTTAAGGGAATGATCCCTTAAGTATGGTCCACAATGTTCTGTGTTTATGATCTGCCTAATTCAACTATGAGTTCTCTGGCCTGGGATGGTTTTCTAAATTCTATGTCTCTTATAAGTTAAGGTCATGAAAATAAGCTTTGGGTTTTTGTTGTTTTATTTTCATGAAAAATGGCATAAAGGGGTTTTCCTCCCTATTAATAGATTTAGACAGGCCATGGGCACTTTAGTTCTACCTAGTCTCTACTCTTACTGTTTTTCCCCAACACTTGAGGCCACAGGTCAGGGACTTGGCACTGTTTTTGTTACTTTATATCTTATATTTAGAGAAATATTTCTCTGTGCCCATGTCTCTATCAAAAGTGAAAAATTAAAAGATAAAGAGGCCCACATGTTTCTTCAACTTACTCATGTTTCTAATCTAATCTCCCTGAGCCTGAGTTTCATCAAATACAAAACTGGGATCATAACAGCTCTACTCGCATGGGTTTTACAGATTATAAAGTCAAGTACAAGAGAGTTAAGTAATCTGCCAAGGTCACAACAGTAAGTAAAGTGGTTGAGCCAAGATTCAAAAGCAAGCAGTTAAGACTCCCCACTCTCTTAACCACTATTCTGGATTGCTTGCCTTATAGAATGAAAAACAAACCGTAACTGACAAAGCAAATTCAGCTGATGGACAACTGAAAGGATTCTCTGACTTGGTAGCACAACTCAAAAATGAGTAGGTAAGAATAAAACAAAGGACCACAGGAATAAAAACAGAAACCAACTTAAGTGGAGTACACAGAAGGAGCAGGGACAGGGACCAGGAAAGGCTTTCCTGAAATTATAAAGATTCTAGCAATGCACAAAGCTGATAATGGCTTATTATAAAGAACATACAAAGAATTCCTACAAATCAACTTTGAAAACAACTAGGAAAAGAGGCAAATATGACAACTACAGAAGAGGAAAACCAAATGGCCAACAGAGATTATAGAGGATATCAACCTCTGTATTAATCAGGAAAATGTAAATTATAATTTAGATACCTTCTTACAAAATGGCACAAAGAAATGTACAAAAGAATGTTCACTGCCTCACTGTTCATAATAGCAAAAAAAAAAAAAGGTAGATAACATAAATATCCATCAATATATAAACTGATAAAACCGACTGGAATACAAACACGAATGAAATCTAAGCACAATGGAACACTATACAGCATTTAAAATGAGCTACAGATACGTGTACTGAAATGAATACATCTTGAAAACCTAGTATTAAGTAATAAAAACAAGTTTCAGAAGGATACGTAAAGGAAAACATTAAGTATATAGTTTTAAATATGCAAAACAATACCATATTATTTATGAACACACAAATAACAAAAGAGGACTTCAAATGTACCTGTAAAGTTTTATTTCCTTTAAAAAAAACAATAGATTAGAAGAAAATTTAACAAACTGTCAACACTTTGTCAAATCTGATTGATACTTCTCTTCTTTATGTTTAAATATTTCATGACATTGTTACATCTATGAGATATAGTAACAGTACTGTGATCATGTTAAAAAAGAAAAAAGTTCTTATCAGTTAGGGGTACATTCTGAAGTGGGTGAAATGGCAAAAATCTGTAATTTCCTTTAAAATATTCCAGAAAATAAAAAGTAGGGGGATAGGTGATTAATAAAATGTTGATAATTGTTGTAGATGGGTACACTACATTTTTGTATATGCTTGCACATTTCCATAAAATAAATAAATATACATATTTTTAATGTTCATGATAGAAAAAGAAAATAAGACTCTCCAGGATGTGCTGGGATACCCATAGCAAAGAAATATAACTGTGGGCACCTCTGTGTTTGTTCATTAAGACCTATGCAGGCAGTACAACCTCTCTTGAACTGCAGCAGCTTAAAAAAAAAAAAAAAAGTTCAATAAAAAAGAAAACAGAATATCTATACCTATGCGCTCAAAGTCATAACCATTCTCAGCCAAAGGATCTTCCCCTATCATCCAGTCAGCATTATCTTCAATGCTCATTCTAGATTTAATTTTGCCAAATAAATTCTTTCTGATTTTAAAAGAATGGTTATTTGTAGAGTGCCTTGAGATCAATTTAAAACGATGTGTCCTGGGGATTCCCTGGTGGCACAGTGGTTAAGAATCCGCCTTCTAATGCAGGGGACACAGGTTTGAGCCCTGGTCCGGGAAGATCCCACATGCTGCAGAGAAACTAAGCCCGTGCGCCACAACTACTGAGCCTGTGCTCTAGAGCCCGCGAGCCACAACTACTGAAGCCTGTGTGCCACAACTACTGAAGCTCGTGCACCTAGAGCCTGTGCTCCACAACAAGAGAAGCCACCAAAATGAGAAGCCCACGCACCACAACAAAGAGTAGCCCCTGCTCTCAGCAGCTAGAGAAAACCCCTGTGCAGCAGTGAAGACCCAATGCAGCCAAAAATTAAATAAATGAATAAATTAATTAAAAATAAAATAAAATGATTTGTCCTTAGTACCTAAAATGACGATGACAGCCCAAGTCCACAGAAGATTGGAATCACTGAGGCAGAAATTATCGCTATGGCAGGGCCTACCTCCTCTGCTTTGCCCTCAAGGTCAGTGTCAGAAGATGTAAGGTGCACATGCCCCTCCCACCCCCATTTCCTTAGGCAAGGTATTAAGAGCCCTGTGTAAAGATGACACTTTTCAACCACGTGTTGGCAAAAAACACCAACGGTGCAAACTGAGGCATAATCTGAAATTGCTGGGCTGCTTTTAAGCCAGTAGAGAGAGCAGAACAGCTGTGCCCAAAACTCTGACCCCACAAAGCAAAGGAGGGCTGGTGAAGCAAGGATAAATCAGTTTAGAACATGAAAAAAGCTCTACAGTTCTGTCTCTGTGAGTCACCTGGTCAGTTCAAAAAACCAAAGATGTATTGTAGAGTCCCACAGAGAGAGACTGTCTGACCTGCAAACAATCCAAGGGAAGAGTATGATCCTTTAAGCCGGCTCCGTGAGTCTGGCAGCAGTTGGGTGCTTGTGGGGTTGGCCTCTCAGACACTTCAGGGGGAGCACCAGGACCTCTTAGGAAGGCAAGACCTTTCTGCTTAGTGCCAGTGCCAGGCAAAGGACAAGGAGAGGGCAGGCCTTCTAAGCCTGGTTTCCTCACAAACCACTGCTTAGCTTCAACCCAGCTGAGAATCCCAAGAGAGTACAGCTACTTATGCTGGTCATCTTGGGTTGATTTAATTCTGTATCAAACTGACCAATTCATCCTAAAATGTACTATAATCACATTGTGGCAGCAGCTCTGTAGTTACAGAAAGACTTTATATTTAAATATTACTCTTTTCCAGTGGCTTGTGAGCTATAAGCAGAAAGTCTGCAAGCTCT
Source organism: Tursiops truncatus (assembly GCF_011762595.2). NCBI lineage: Eukaryota > Metazoa > Chordata > Mammalia > Artiodactyla > Delphinidae > Tursiops > Tursiops truncatus. Next base: position 33,023,928 of record NC_047035.1, on the reverse strand, counting down.
CACACCGTGCTGTTAACAAAAGAAATTATTTAACATTCTTCTTAAAATAAGAAAAGTCCAGAAAAGCTGAGGCACAGAAGGAAAGAATTCGCTTTGGGTTTCCTCAAAGTCAGCCAAGCACAGGACAGATCTGAGAGAGCACTCTGAAAGTCGGGATCAAATGCTCCTGCAGTACAACATTGTTTGTAGAGCAAAAGACATTTACATGTCCATCAAACTAAGTCTCATTAAATAGTGTTCAGTGAAATAAGCCAAACACAAAAGGACAAAAACTGTATGATTCCACTTATATGAAGCACCTAGAGTAGTCAAATCATAGAGACATAAAGTAGAAATGGTGGGGGCCAGGGGCTCGGGGAGGAACAATGGGGAGCTGTTGTTTAATGGGTACAGAGTTTCCGTTCTGCAAAATGAAAAGGTTCTGGAGATGGATGGTGGTGATGGTTGTACAACAATGTCAATGTACTTAATGCTATTAAACAGTACACTTAAAAATGGTTAAAATGAAAAAAAAGAAAAAGAAAAACTTAAAGGGCTTCCCTGGTGGCACAGTGGTTGGGGGTCCGCCTGCCGATGTGGGGGACACGGGTTCGTACCCCGGTCCGGGAAGATCCCACATGCCGCAGAGCGGCTGGGCCCGTGAGCCATGGCCGCTGAGCCTGCGCGTCCGGAGCCTGTGCTCCGCAACGGGAGAGGCCACAACAGTGAGAGGCCCGCGTACCGGAAAAAAAAAAAAAAAAGAAAGAAAGAAAAAAAATGGTTAAAATGGTAAATTTAAAAAAAGGAGTTCCATGGTGGCCTAGTGGTGAGGATTCAGGGCTATCACTGAGGTGGCCTGGGTTCAATCCCTGGTCGGGGAACTGAGCACACAAGCTGCGTGGCAGGGCCAAAAAATAAAATAAAATGGTAAATTTTGCATTATGTATGTTGTACCACAATTTTAAAAATGCAAAAAGTTTACTGTTCATATATATACTATGTATTATGCAGGCAAAAAAAAAAGCATGAGGCAGCTCTGTCTCTTCTGATATGGCATAATCACTATGATGCAGTGTTAGTGACTGTGTTAACCATTCAAAACATTTTCTTTTAAAAAATGACACAGTGGGATTAGATTCAGGGTTTAGGGTTCCATCTTTGTAGGCAGCAAAGGTGGTACAGGAAGTGCAAGCTTTTGAATAAAAGTGTCTGGATTCAAATCCTGGTTTCACCACCCATGTGTCCTAGGCGAGTTATTCTACTACTCTAGCTTCAATTTTATGACTGTAAAATGAAGAAAATGCCAACTATCTCCCAGGGTTGTTATGTGTTTGGGTGAGATAATAAATATAAAAGCACTTATTAGCCCAGTGTGTCACTTATTAGGTATACACACTCCTTAAAACATCCTAGTTTCTCTTAAGTATCCTCCATGAATTTGTCCCAATCTTCCAAACTCTTGTTTCAGGTGGCGTTAGAGTATGAACAGCATGATGTATTTTAATAAAACAAAAGAATACACTAATTTGTACATGGAAGGGCAAATGTAAAATGGTTAACAGAAGTTACTCTTGGGGACAGGAATTTTACTTAATGCACTTTTATACTGCTGCAGTTTTGTTTATTTTTTTAACCTGCAAAGATTTAAAGGAAATCAAGCAGCCTGGCTTTCTTCTCAACCTATTTATTCCTTCTTCTCCATGTGTGTAATCGCCACTCTGCGGAGCCAAACCTCTTTTTGTGACAACCATACCTCTCCTTGAGCTCTAAGAAGAAGCATGGAGATATAGAGGTGCAGCCTATGTGGCATACAGCCCAGCTACATCAGTGTATGAGAAATAAGTCTGTTTTGTTATTTCCCCAAAGTTGAAAATAATTAACTTTTGTATAAAAGTTTATTCACATATATCTTCACTTGCGAGGTAAGGATTATATAACCCTTTTTCCAGATGAGGATCAGAGAGACAAAATGACTTGCTAACAATGTAAGAAGCTAGGCCTGGAGCCTAAAACCAAGGTGTATCCTTTCTACCAAAGTGCAAGAGGCCAGAACACTACTTACAATTCCAAGTGAGGATGTTTCACAGCTTTACGCAGGGAAGAAAAGCACCATCCATCCAGAACTTTTCATCTTCCCAAACTGAAATTCCATATCCATTAAAGTATCAGCTGTTCATTCCTGCCTCCCCCCTCCCCTGGCAACCACCATTCAACCTCTAGAGACACCATTTCCGTCTCTATGAATTTGACTACTCTAGGTACCTCATATGAATGGACTCATACAATATTTGTTCTTTTATGACTAGCTTATTTCATTTAGCATAATGTCTTCAAGGTCTATCCATGTTGCTGCATGTACCAGAATTTCATTCCTTTTTTTAAAAAAAAGACTGGATTTTTTAAAAAAATTAATTTGTTTGGCTGCATAGGGTCTTAGTTGCAGCACGCGGGATCTTTGTTGTGGTGCGTGGGCTTCTCTCTAGTTGTGGCGCGTGGGCTCTAGAGTGCGCTGCTTAGCTGCCCCGCAACATGTGGGATCTTAGTTCCTTGACCAGGGATCAAACCCACGTCCCCTGCATTGGAAGGCAGATTCTTAAGCACTGGACCACCAGGGAAGTCCCGAATTTCATTCCCTTTTAAGGCTGAATAATATTCTTTTGGATGTATATTCCACATTTTATCCATTAATCTGTTGACAGACATTTAGAGTGCTCCCACTTTTTTGGCAATTGTGAGTAATGCTATTATGAACATGGCTGTACAGATACCTGTTCAAGTTCCTGCTATCAATTCTTTTGGGTATACACCCAAAAATGAAATTCCTGGATCATATGGTAACATTCTATGTTTAATTTTCTGAGGAACTGCCATACTGTTTTCCACAGCAGCTGTATCGTTTTACATTCCCACCAGCAATGCACAGGGTTCCAATTTTCCATGTCTCATCAACACTTGTTATTTTCTGTTTCTGATTTTTTGGTTTTTTGATAATAGCTATCCTAATGGGTGTGAAATATGTGTTGGCCATTTCTACCTTCAAATAATAGACTAAAATGATTCTCTTACTGAATATCTTGGAGCACATCATTCTACAAACAGTCTGTTATTTTTCTTTATGTATTGTTTTATACTTACCTACCCTGAAATTCAGTTACCACTCTTCTGCTCACTCGTTCCACCCAAAGAGTTGCCTGCAGCTTATTTCCATTGGTTTGGCATTCCACTACTTGAAGGAACTAATGTCGTATATAAATTGGGGCTATTTATATGCATTCTCTCCTCAAATCACTTACAAAAACATTAAGAGCACTAATCTCTGTTTACCCAAGCATGCCAATTCTGCAATTAAACCTACTTTAGAGATGGATGTAGTGTGAGGCAGCACAGCATAGCATTCAAAACCACAGGCTTAGCTTTGCTCTACAGTAGAAACTAACACAACATTGTAAAGCAAGTATACTCCAATAAAAATTAATTTAAAATAAATTAATTTAGAAAAACATAGGTTCAACTGTCAGTGTTGCTACCCACTTACTAGCCATGTACCTTTAGACAGGTTACTTAACCACTCTAAATTGTACCCTCTCATCTGCAAAACTGAAAAAATAACTCTCTATTCTACAGTGTTATGTTAGGATTAATGATAGATCTGTGTGAAGGGCTTGGCCCACTGCCTGATACACAATACAAGCTAGATAAATGTTAGCTAATTATTATGCTATTTGAACTCCAACAATAGCTAACATCAGCTAAATTTACTCTGGGTCAGGGACTATCCTAAGGGTTTTACATGTAGTGGCTCTTCAAATCCTCTTAACAGCCCTATGAAGCAGGTAGTGTTATCCTTATTATACAGATGAAACTACAGAAAAACTAAATAACCTGAAGGTGCACAGCTACCAAGAATGGAAGTTGGGATCTGAATCCAGGTAATCTGTCTCCAGAGACGGTGCTCCTTACCACAATACAATCCAGCCTCTCAAGTACAACAGGGGCCAGGTAGCAAAGCAAATGAGTGAAACCTGCCAGATTAAATAGCAGACTAGAGGTTACACAACCCTTTTTAAAGGAAAGCCACTACTCAGCTCCAGCCAGTTACTGCCACAGCAGAGTGCAGGCTTAAGTCAGCCAGATCTTCCAATTTTTTAAGAGAAGATAGCAACCTGATTTTTGCAGGCTGAATGCAGGCCTCAGTGCAGGCTGCAATTAGCCCATGGATAAGTTAAAATGGGGTGATTTGCCCAAGGTCACAAAACTGGGGTCCAATGGTACTTCCTAAATCAGGAAATAAAAAAAAAAATCAAATGGCAAGTGCAGGCAGGTATGGAGAGATAAGGAGAGGTGGTATCACACAAGTTTGCTCTTCACTACAGAAGTAGCCACAGGAGTGATACTTCTGCTAATAAGCTGCTCTTACCTAGTACCTTTTTCCTGAAAACTGATTCTACTCATCTACCTATTATTTCATTTTTCCACATGTCCAATTAGGCAAGTAAGGCAGAAACATTATCCCCATTTTAAGGATGTGAAGGGTGAGGCACTGGTGTGCCTCAATGATGGAAGCCTTGACTCCTTGCTTGAATCACCTGACATTAAATGAGAAGCAGAAATTAAAGTAGCAGCAACACCCTAAAGAGATAGCTAGAACCCTAGGAAATAAAATAGTTTCTCTAAAATTAAATGATTAGTAGCAGTGGGGTTTAACAGAGCTAGGGTTTTTAAATCCTAAGCCAGCACACCAACCCCTAGACAATGTCTCAAATTCCTGAGCAGAAATAGAGAAAGGAATACACATCAGAATCACAGAGTAGAGTTGGAAGACACCTAACAGATCATCTTCTCCAACATCCCCTTTCTGCCAATGAAGAAACTAAGGCACAAAGAGGTAAACTCGCCTATCCAAGAGCACACCATCAGTTAGAGGCAAAGTGAGATTCAAATCCAAGATGTCTGATTCCAAAGCACCTGTTCTTCCTAAAGTGTAGTAAGCAGAGGTCACTGGATGATTTCAGAAAGTAGAGAAATGATTTTAACAATTATGTATTTTAATGTGTATTAGGAAAAAGAAACCTAGACCATTAAACCCATGATTTCATAGACATTATAATAATATAAAGTTTCCTTTCAAATATTGTTTTAAGGAGTCAATTTAGAAAAAAATGTTAAATAGCACAGATGATACCCCTGAAATGTGACAAAAGTCAAAAAGGTGGGGCTCAAACTTCTGAAATTTAGACAGTAGTTTACCAGGCACCTCTACTACCTATTTCCTTAAGAGGGGGACTCTAAACCTGAGGTTGTGATTTGACACACACTCAAACACAAACAGAGTAACTAGGGATTAATCTCTAAAGGCATTAGGAGAATGTGATCATTTTAACAAAGAAAGCTGCAATCTTATCAGTTACACTGTAATCAGCCTAAAGGAAGACTACAAAATGGCCAAAACTTAAGACAAAAATATTCAGCCTCACTAATAATCAAGTCCAGTTATATGAGAACTTCAGTAATAATAAAAATTTTTAATACCATCTTCACATATTGACTGAATAGCAAAGATTAAATGATGCCCAACAATAGCCATGATGCAGTCTAATAATACAGTGGTACAAGTATAAATAAATTAATTCAACCATCTCAGAGGACAAATATATATCAAATGTATTTTATAAATTATAAAAAAACTTTGATCCAGAATCCCATTTCTAAGATTTTATTCTCAGGAAAAAAAAAAGTTTTTGCAAAGGTTTAGTTATAAGAATTGTGATAAAAGCAAAAAATAAATAGAATGAGAGGGAACTGGTTAAATTCTGATGTAGGCCCTTGACAGGATACAGTGCTGCCATAATACAGCATACATTAGAACGGTTCTCAAAATATGTTCCACAAACCCCAGGAGGCCTGCTAAGTCAGAACTACTTTTACAGTAACACTAAAATGTTATTTGTCTTTTTCACTGAAGCCAAAGAGTTTGAGAATTTTTGCTTTAGAATTGTGGCTCTCAACCAGGTGATACTGCCCCCCCCCACGGAGCATTCAGCAATACCTGGAGACATTTTTGGTTGTCACAACTGGGGAGCTGCCACTGGCATACACATATAGTCTTAGGCCAGGGATGCTGCAAAATGTCCTACAATGCCCAGGACAGCCGCCTATAACAAAGAACTATCCGGCCCAAAACATCAACAGTGTTGAGGCTGAGAGACTCTGCTTTTGAAAATACTCAATGACATATGAAAAAAAATGTCAATATTAAGAAAAAAAGATAAAACAGCAGAGATGGCCTAATTCCAATTTTATTTTTAAAATATGTACATTTAAATACAAAAAGTCTAAATAAAATATGTCCCAGGTGTCTAAAATGGTCATCCTGAGTAGGTGGGATACTTCTTTCTTTAAATATGTATTTTCCAAATTTCCCATAATTAATACATGACATTTTAAAAACTTATGAATAAGTGGGAAGTCTGTCTTATAAGTGCCATATTCTGATAACTTGTATGATTCAACAGGAAATTCTCAACGGTAAAGTATGGAATTCTGAAATATCAAAGAACAAAAAGATCCTCAAATAGAGCTAGGGCTAAAAACAGATCCTCAACAACAGTAAGGATTTACAGGGAAGTTATGATAGTGGATGATGCATTTATTTTGAGGTACTCCCAGACCACAGACTGTCTTCATGTCCAGTCTCACTTCTTCTGCCCTACAGAACTAACCTGCACAATACACTCTCCTCATTAAAGCACAGATGCTCTTCATTCAATCTGAGAAGTTTCTGATTTTTAAGTTTTTCTTTTTTTAAATAAGAAGATTGCCTGCATAACTTCTGCAAAATTCCTTGCATAAGCAACAGTAACAACATAATAAAGCTTTCTTCTCTCTTCTTGGGCTATTTCTAAAAATTGAACCAAAGCAGGCACCAATGCTTAGTCCTTCCAGGAAGGTACACAATATCCACCCAAGAGTAGGTATAAACAGAGAGGTCAACTCTGAGACTAAAATCAAGGGCTGCTTGAACCTGGTTGCCAAACATGCCAATTTCAGTTGTTTCTTGCCAGTATGTCTAAGGCAAAACATGCTTCAGCCACCTACGGCAGCAAGCAATAAGGTATCTGTACTAGGCCATCAAACATGGTTAAGACACCTAAAAAGAAAGAAACAACAATCCTCAGAGACTCCAATTAGTCACTTGGCTTTAAGGAGTAACATGAAAGATACAACTGGAATTTAGATACAAGACTTGAATGGAAATTCAGAATGAGGAAAGTTGTGTAATAAGATTCTGACGGGTATCTGGATTTGCAAAAATTCCTTCTTCTGAGTAATGTTCTTGGAAAACCTTTTAAAGTAAGGAAGTATAGGCAGGCTAAGAATTAAAACTGGAGAGTCAGCCACAGTGACAGTCTGCCTCCCCCTGGAAAATCTCTACTACTCATCTGCAAAATAATGAGGCACTACCAACTTAATCAAAACAACCATGTTCAGAGACAATAAAACTGCAGACAGAATGTACTGGTGAAGTAAGCCACTTACTTGAGTAAGTCCTTTATAAATGCAGAACCTCATAATTTTCCATACTGAGGGACCAGGTCAGAAGACCCAGATTTTAATCTTGCTTGTACTACTTACTAGTTGTGAGCTACTGGGCTAATCACTTTACCTCTTTGCTCCTTTATGCCCTTATATGTAAAATTAAAGGCTTCAATTAGATGATCATTAGTCCTTTCCAGCAATTAAACCGTATGATTCCACAGAGGGAGAACATCAGCAGCCTAAGATCACGGAAGGGTGAAATCAGGACTCTAGGCCAGATCTCTTAAACTTCTTTAATGATGACATTACACAACACCAAAGATATTCTACAGCCAACTGCCCACATATCTGAAAAACTACAATCCCCGAAAACTCTTCACCGCGCCAACCTATACACTTGAGGGGGCCAACTTTTATTCCAAATGTATATGGTGCTAGATAGATACTCCACAAAACTAAGCCTTTAGCATGGTTTTAGTATTATATCACTTTGGGTTAAAAACACCTTAGGAAAAAAACTCCAACTCAGTGGAGAATCATTCGTCAAAACATCTTTCCTCAAAATCAACTCTGCAAAAAACATCAACCCACAGGAAGACTTAAAAAGAAAAAAAGAAAGAAAAAAGAATGTACAGCAAGTGGACAGTAGAACAAGAACTATAAGAAGAAGTACATAGAAAGGAAGGGGTAACTTACTAGCCTCTGGATCTAGCATTTTCTAAATGGTTTTAGCCTTTTTGTTTGTTTTTCTTTCTAATAAGAGGACAAGGAGGAGACAAATGACTAACCAACCACTCTGCCTCTCAGATTCAATTTAGTACCTTAAAAGTGGCAGTTGAAAGACCTGACGTGGGGAGAATGGGGGCTTGGAAGCTTTTCCAGCAGAGGCATTCAACAGTGAATGGGAGGTGTTAAGAGACTAGGGCTTTGGTTCTACCTGAGTGCCAGACAACTCGGACAATCATGAGCAGGTGGCCATGTGACTTATAATCCAAACTAGGACCTTTTCAAGAATGAAAGGAGCACTAATAATTGTACTAGGATGTTGGGATGGTCCCAAGTAAACCAGGATATATGGTCATCTTAGTTATAAAGGACCCCAGCAAAGGCAGGGGACCTAAGGAGTTACTTGATCAACCATTTAAGGTTGATCACTTTATCAACCGCAGGAGCCCCAGCAGAGGCAAAAGGGAAGATGGAAATCAGCCTTGCTGCCAATATAATCTCTGCTACTTGGATATATTATAAGCTTGTCAGTTACTTCAGATGCCATTTTCTCATTGATTTCTACATGCCCCAGCCCTCTGGAATATAACTCCCTTAAGATTGGCCCTAACAGGAAAATAGTACTCAAAGCACATAGACCTGATCTCCATTGCATATCAACTCTGTATCCTGAGAGGTACATGATAGAATCTCGGGCGTCTAACACTACAAAGTGCAAGGACTGAGGCGCAAGGTGGCAAAGCAAGTGCAAACATGCAGGCATGGGAAGAGCAGACAACTAAAGTGACGAACTACTGTTGTCAATTCTTTCCATAAATCCCTGACCTAGAAAAACTGAGGTGAAGAGCAAGTGGAATCCAAGACCAGAACCTGAAGAGTAACCCTCCTTGTTCATCCAGTCAGTGTGCAAGCTTGGAAAGAAAACACCTTTTTCACAGAAGCAGAGTGAAGCTGCTGGTGACAGAAGTAAACTTAACCTGCAATAACACTATGCTTCATTTTACTGTCAAAAGTGCTTCCAAGTGTCAAAAGTGCTTCCAAATGACTTACAGTGCTCTCTGGGCAGATCGCCCATGTTACATTGTTTAAACCTTCTTCCAAAAGGCACTTTATTCTGAAGCACATTATCTGTGTCCCAAGCATAGATATTTTTTCCACAGGTATAATTATAAGGAAAGATACCTATTTCTGTTGGCTGAAATTCAGCCATACTCAAGCAGCATACTTTCAGCAGAAATCAAACTCAAAACCACAGGCTCAGTAAACACAATATATTATTTGTACTTTTAGTTAGATTAATGGAGAAGAGGAACCAACTTGGTAACCACAGTTTGTATACCCACTCTTAATTAGAGTAAAGGAGGTGTGAAGTTAGTCACGTGGTTGAAGTAAGTAAGCATAGAACATGCAGTGTTAAGGAAGGAGACTTTAGAAGACAGCCAAGATCCACCAGAGGGCAGAGAGCAGAAGCAAGAACTACAATCCTGCAGGCTGTGGAACAAAAACCACATTCACAGAAAGAGAGACAAGATGAAAAGGCAGAGGGCTATGTACCAGATGAAGGAACAAGATAAAACCCCAGAAAAAGAACTAAATTAAGTGGAGATAGGAAACCTTCCAGAAAAAGAATTCAGAATAATGACAGTGATGATGATCCAGGTCCTCTGAAAAAGAATGGAGGCAAAGATTGAGAGGATGCAAGAAATGTTTAACAAAGACCTAGAAGAATTAAAGAAAAAACAAACAGAGATGAACAATACAATAACTGAAATGAAAACTACACTAGAAGGAATCAACAGCAGAATAACTGAGGGAGAAGAATAGATAAGTGACCTGGAAGACAGAATGGTGGAATTCACTGCTGTGGAACAGAATAAAGAAAAAAGAATGAAAATAAATTAAGACAGCCTAAGAGACCTCTGGGACAATATTAAACACAACAACATTTGCATTATAGGGGTCCCAGAAGGAGAAAAGAGAGAGAAAGGACCTGAGAAAATATTTGAAGAGATTATAATAGAAAACTTCCCTAACATGGGAAAGGAAATAGCCACACAAGTCCAGGAAGTGCAGAGAGTCCCAGGCAGGATACACCCAAAGAGAAACACGCCGAGACACATAGAAATCAAACTGACAAAAATTAAACACAGAGAAAAACTATTGAAAGCAACAAGGGAAAAATGACAAATAACATACAAGGGAACTCCCATAAGGTTAACAGCAGATTTCTCAGCAGACACTCTACAAGCCAGAAGGGAGTGGCATGATATATTTAAAGTGATGAAAGGGAAGAACCTACAACCAAGATTACTCTACCCAGCAAGGATCTCATTCAGATTTGACAGAAATCAAAAGCTTTACAGACAAGCAAAAGCTAAGAGAATTTAGGACCACCAAACCAGCTCTACAACAAATGCTAAAGGAACTTCTCTAAGTGGGAAACACAAGAGAAGAAAAGGACCTAAAAAACAAACCTGTAACAATTAAGAAAATGGTAATAGGAACATATATAACGATAATTTCCTTAAATGTGAATGGATTAAATGCTCCAACCAAAAGACACAGGCTGGCTGAATGGATACAAAAACAAGACCCATATATATGCTGTCTACAAGAGACCCACTTCAGCCCTAGGGACACATATACACAGAAAGTGAAGGGATGGGAAAAGATATTCCATGCAAATGGAAATCAAAAGAAAGCTGGAGTAGCAATACTCATATCAGATAAAATAGACTTTAAAATAAAGAATGTTTAAAAGAGACAAGGAAGGACACTATATAATGATCAAGGGATCAATCCAAGAAGAAGATATAGCAATTATAAATCTATATGCACCCAACCTAGGAGCACCTCAATACATAAGGCAACTGCTAACAGCTATAAAAGAGGAAATTGACAGTAACACAATAATAGCGGGGGACTTTTAACACCTCACTTATACCAATGGACAGATCATCCAAACAAAAATTAATAGGGAAACACAAGATTTAAATGACACAATAGACCAGATAGATTTAATTGATATTTATAGCACATTCCATCCAAAAAGAGCAGATTACACTTTCGTCTCAAGTGCACACGGAACATTCTCAAGGATACATCACATCTTGGGTCACAAATCAAGCCTCAGTAAATTTAACAAAACTGAAATCATATCAAGCATCTTTTCTGACCACAACGCTATGAGATTAGAAATCAATTACAGGAAAAATAACGTTAAAAAACACAAACACATGGAGGCTAAACAATACATTACTACATAACCAAAAGATCACTGAAGAAATCAAAGAGGAAATTAAGAAACACCTAGAGACAAATGACAATGAAAATACGATGATCCAAAACCTATGGGATGCAGCAAAAGCAGTTCTAAGAGGGAAGTTTATATCAATACAAGCCTACCTCAAGAAACAAGAAAAATCTAAAATAAACAATCTAACCTTACACCTAAAGGAACTAGACAAAGAACAAACAAACCCAAAGTTAGCAGAAGGAAAGAAATCATAAAGATCAGACCAGAAATAAATGAAATAGAAACAAAGAAAATGGCAGGGGCTTCCCTGGTGGCGCAGTGGTTGAGAGTCCACCTGCCGATGCAGGGGACACGGTTTCGTGCCCCGGTCCGGGAAGATCCCGCATGCCGTGGAGCGGCTGGGCCCGTGAGCCATGGCCGCTGAGCCTGCACATCCGGAGCCTGTGCTCCGCAACGGGAGAGGCCACAACAGTGAGCGGCACGCATACCGCAAAAAAAAGAAAGAAAGAAAATGGCAAAGATCAATAAAACTGAAAGCTGGTTGTCTGAGAAGATAAAATTGATAAACCATTAGCCAGACTCATCAAGGAAAACAGGGAGAGGACTCAAATCAATAAAATTAGAAATGAAATAGGAGAAGTTACGACACCACAGAAATACAAAGCATCCTAAGAGACTACTACAAGCAACTCGATGCCAATAAAATGGACAATCTGGAAGAAATGGACTAATTCTTAGAAAGGTATAACCTTCCAAGACTTAACCAGGAAGGAATACAAAACATGAACAGACCAATCACAAGTAATGAAATTGAAACTGTGATTTAAAATCTTCCAACAAACAAAAGTCCAGGACCAGATGGCTTCACAGATGAATTCTATCAAACATTCAGAGAAGAGCTAACACCCATCCTTCTCAAACTATTCCAAAAATTGCAGAGGAAGGAACATTCCCAAACTCATCCTATGAGGCCACCATCACCCTGATACCAAAACCAGACAAAGATACTACAAAAAAAGATAATTACAGAGCAATATCACTGATGAATATAGACGCAAAAATCCTCAGCAAACAGAATCCAACAACACCATGATCAAGTGGGATTTATCCCAGGGATGCAAGGATTCTTCAATATATGCAAATCAACCAAAGTGATACACCATATTAACAAATTGAAGGAAAAAAACCTTATGATCACCTCAATAGATGCAGAAAAAGCTTTTGACAGAATTCAACACCTATTTATGATAAAAACTCTCCAGAAAGTGGGCACAGAGGGAAAGTACCTCAACATAATAAAGGCCATATACTACAAACCCACAGCAAACATCATTCTCAATGGTGAAAAACTGAAAGCAATTCCTCTAAGATCAGGAACAAGACAAGGATGTCCACTCTTGTCATTATTATTCAACATAGTTTTGGAAGTCCTAGCCACAGCAATCAGAGAAGAAAAAGAAATAAAAGGAATACATATTGGAAAGGAAGAAGTAAAACTGTCACTGTTTGCAGATGACATGATACTACACAGAGAATCCTAAAGATGCCACCATAAAACTACTAGAGCTAATCAATGAATCTGGTAAAGTTGCAGGATACAAAATTAGTGCACAGAAATCTCTTGCATTCCTATAAACTAACAACGAAAAATCTGAAAGAGAAATTAAGGAAACAATCCCATTCACCATTGCAACAAAAAGAATCAAATACCTAGGAATAAACGTACCTAAGGAGGTAAAAGACCTGTACTCAGAAAAGTATAAGACACTGATGAAAGAAATTAAAGATGATACAGACAGATGGAGAGATATACCATGTTCTTGACCTGGAAGAATCAAATTGTGAAAATGACTACACTACCCAAAGCAATCTACAGATTCAATGCAATCCGTATCAAATTACTAATGGCATTTTTTACAGAACTAGAACAAAAAAATCTTAAAATTCGTATGGAGACACAAAAGACCCCAAATAGCCAAAGCAGTCTTGAGGGAAAAAAACGGAGCTGGAGGAATCGGACTCCCTGACTTCAGACTATACTACAAAGCTACAGTAATCAAGACAGTAGGGTACTGGCACAAAAGCAGAAATATAGGTCAATGGAACAGGACAGAAAGCCCAGAGATAAACCCACACACCTATGGTCAACTAATCTATGACAAAGGAGGCAAGGACATACAATGGAGAAAAGACAGTCTCTTCAATAAGTGGTGCTGGGAAAACTGGACAGCTACATGTAAAAGAATGAAATTAGAACACTCCATAACACCATACATAAAAATAAAGTCAAAATGGATTAGAGACCTAAATGTAAGACTGGACACTATAAAACTCTTAGAGAAAAACATAGGAAGAACACTCTTTGACATAAATCACAGCAAGATCTTTTTTGATCCACCTCCTAGAGTAACGGAAATAAAAGCAAACAAATGGGACGTAATGAAACTTAAAAGCTTTTGCAAAGCAAAGGAAACTACAAACAAGACAAAAAGACAACCCTCAGAATGGGAGAAAATATTTGCAAATGAATCAGCAGACAAAGGATTAATCTCCAAAATATATAAACAGCTCATGCAGCTCAACATTAAAAAAACAAACAACCCTATCGAAAAATGGGCAGAAAACCTAAATAGACATTTCTCCAAAGAAGACATACAGATGGCCAAGAAGCACATGAAAAACTGCTCAACATTACTGATTATTAGAGAAATGCAAATCAAAAGTACAATGAGGTACCACCTCACACCAGTTAGAAGGGGCATCATCAGAAAATCTACAAACAACAAATGCTGGAGAGGGTTTGGAGAAAGGGAACCCTCTTGCACTGTTGGTGGGAATGTAAACTGATACAGCCACTATGGAGAACAGTATGGAGGTTCCTTAAAAAAACTAAAAAGAGAACTACCATACAACCCAGCAATCCCATTACTGGGTATACACCCAGAAAAAACCATAATTCAAAAAGACACATGCACCCCAATGTTCACTGCAGCACTATGTACAATAGCCAGGTCATGAAAGCAACCTAAGTGTCCATTAACAGATGAATGGATAAAGAAGCTGTGGTACATATATACAATGGAATATTACTTAGCCATAAAATGAAACGAAATTGGGTCATTTGTTGAGATGTGGGTGGATCTAGAGTCTGTCATGCAGAGTGAAGTAAGTCAGAAAGAGAAAAACAAATATCGTATATTAACTCATATATGTGGAACCTAGAAAAATGGTACAGATGAACCGGTTTGCAGGGCAGAAATAGAGTCACAGATGTAGAGAACAAACGTATGGACACCAAGGGGGGAAAGTGGCAGGGGTGGGGGTTGGTGGTGTGATGAATTGGGAGATTGGGATTGACATATATACACTAATATATATATATACACTAATATGTATAAAATGGACATATATACACTAATATGTATAAAATGGATAACATAAGAGGCCCCTGCTGGGGCCTCCCTGGTGGCGCAGTGGTTGAGAGTCCGCCTGCCGATGCAGGGGACACGGGATCGAGCCCTGGTCTGGGAAGATCCCACATGCCGCGGAGCAACTGGGCCCGTGAGCCACAACTACAGAGCCTACGCGTCTGGAGCTTGTGCTCCGCAACGGGAGAGGTCACAACAGTGAGAGGCCCGCGTGCCGCAAAAAAAACCACAAAAAAGCTATTTGTTGAACTAATAAATAGACCAAAGAATAAAATTTAACACCTTCACAGCAATGCATTGTCAGTAAACAGAAAAGTCCAGAAGAAAATCCAAGAATTGATTCCCTAATCACCATGTCAAAATGTATGTACTGGGCTTCCCTGGTGGGGCAGTGGTTGAGAGTCCGCCTGCCAATGCAGGGGACACGGGTTCGTGCCCCGGTCCGGGAAGATCCCACATGCCGCGGAGCGGCTGGGCCCGTGAGCCATGGCCGCTGAGCCTGGGCATCCGGAGCCTGTGCTCCGCAATGGGAGAGGCCACAACAGTGAGAGGCCCGCGTACCGCAAAAAAAAAAAGCCAAAAACGTACGTACTACAAAAGCTTTTTTTTTTTTTTTTTTTTGTGGTACGCGGGCCTCCGTGTTACTACTGTTACAGTAGCAACAGTTGCAGCAGCAGTAGCAACCAGAGCAACAGCATGGTCTAGGCCCTTGTGCTAAAAACTTTACAGGTGTTATTTCATTCAATCCTCACCACAACCCTGTGAGATGCATCACTGTCCTTATTATATGACTCTTAATCTCTCTATATAACTGTGGATACTTATATCCCATAAGAATATGGGAGACCCATATGAAATAGAAATAGGACTAAATAGTGAGTCCAATTATAAATATTATGCCCAAGTAATTTAATGCCTCTCCCCATTCACAACTCCTACTTAATTAACACTCTGAAACAGTATAGTTGCTGATGCTATCTGAAAAGCTTCTGAGGGTGCTTTTTCTACATTTAGTCATAAGCATTAAAAAAGAAATCATAATCTCTCACTGTAACTCAAAAATTCACACTATGGGCTATTAATCTGCTAGTGCTACAAGTTCCAATGCCTTAAACATCAATTCAGGGTAAATAATATTACAGCAACTCTTATCCCAAAGAGCTGAATATTTTTATTTACCGCTAAGATTCTATTTACCAAAACCATTTATAAGATATAAGAAAGCAGAGAGTTATATATACAGAGCTACACTCTTTTTTTTGACTGTGCCTCACAGCTTGTGGGATCTTAGTTCCCAACCAGGGACTGAACCTGACCCCCGCAGTGAAAGCGCTGAGTCCTAACCACTGGACTGCCAGGGAATTCCCCCAGAGCTACATTCTGATTGGTCTAGCAGTCAGAATGCAAGAAGATGTTCATTTCCTTCCCCAAGAGAAAATAAAAAGACTTTTAAGCAAACATATTTCCATTCTGGGGAAAAGGAGAAACCTAAGAGGAGACAATGGAGGCAATTTAAAGAAAGAATCAGATGCAACCAAAGACTTAAAAGGTAAACCCAGGCTATCCCTTAAATATGTGTACTAGCATAACCTCCTTGATGGTGTTACAATCTCTTGTAAGTAGCACTTAATGTTGTTCCTTATCTCTCAAAGAACTAACACCCATAAATATTCTAAGATAAGACTGCATCAGGCATAAGCTGTCCTTTATAGAATAATGTTCACTCAAACCCATATAGTTCACAAAGTACCTTCACACATGACATTTCATTGAACAGACCTCATTGTTAGGTAGTGAGGGCAATTTGTTAATCCCGTTTACTGATGAGGAATGAAGGAACTTGCCTAAATTCGTACAATCTGTGATTGGTAGAGCCTCCAACATACCACGTGACACCAAATCCCAGGCTCTTTCCCCACCATATTGTGCCTCCTCATTCCACATCAAAAAAATCACAAAACTATCCTGTCTGCCCCATTTGCACATGTCCATTACCATCACTGTAAGAACAAGTACCAGCTAATAATGAAACCACAAGTTATAAGTACAAAGGGGAAAGAAAACAAACTCAGCATTTTTTCTGAAAGGCTGGGAACTCTGTTCAGTACCCAATCTAAACTTTGCCTAATGTAGCTGTCACAACAGCCCTTCAGGTGGGTGCTGGTATTCCCATTGCTTAAATCAGGAAAGAGAGGCTTAGCAGCTTGACTAAAGTTACACATTAAATGACACAGCAGTGATTTTAACCATGTGTATGCTATACCACACTGTCTTACATGATATCACAGTAATGCCCCTTTCAGCAATAAAGAAAAATACTTTTTAGGGCTTCCCTGGTGGCGCAGTGGTTGAGAGTCCGCCTGCCGATGCAGGGGACATGGGTTCGTGCCCCGGTCCGGGAAGATCCCACATGCCGCAGAGCGGCTGGGCCCGTGAGCCATGGCCGCTGAGCCTGTGCTCCGCAGCGGGAGAGGCCACAACAGGGAGAGGCCCGCGTACCGCAAAAAAAAAAAAAGAAAAATACTTTTTAGGTTAAAATACTTCTGTATTTCAAAATGTCAAAAAAACATCCTCCCACTTGTTGCTGTCACACACTCACTTCCCAGCTGAGCACCTTTTCTCCTTCCTGGTTTTCTCTGCTTTACTCTTAATATCTGCTGGCCTCATTGTGCCCTGGAAAAGGGGCTAGCTATTAGAACAAAAAAGCAATGATGTATCCTTAACAAACAGCATTTTTATAAGGCCATAGGAATCATGCAAATATTATTTTTGGCCTAGGTCTAAGTTAATTCTATCAAATAGTGTGTGTCAGGGAATTCCCGGGCAGTTCAGTAGTTAGGACTCGACACTTTCACTGCCCCGGGTTCAATCCTTGATCCGAGAACTAAGATCCCATAGGCCGAGCTGTGCAGCTAAATAAATAAATAAAATTAAAAGAACAAAAAAAGACAAAAACAAAACAAAAAAACCCAAATAGTGTATCAGTTACAAGAAACGTGAGCCTGCCCAAACAATTAGAAAATGAAAACAGTGAGCAAACTATGAACAATCTATCATTTTAAAAAACTGTTTTTCTTCCAGTTTTGATATATAATTGACATACAGCACTGTATAAGTTTAAGGTGTACAGTGTAATGATTTGGCTTACATACATCATGAAATGATAATCCCAATAAGTTTAGTGAATTCACTCTATCATATAGATACAAAATTACAGAAATAGAAAAATTTTCTTGTGATAAGAACTCGAAGGATTTACTCTCTTAACTTTCATATATAACATACAGCAGTGTTAATGATATTTATCATGTTGTACATTATACATTTCATCCCTAGTACCTGTTTGTCTTATAACTGGAAGTTTGTACCTTCTGACTTGCCTTCATCCAATTCCCCTGCCACCGGCCCAACTCCCCCGCCCCCTCCTCTGGTAACCACAGTCTGATCTCCTTTTCTGTGGAACAAACTTTCACTTTAATCACCACTTTCAAGAGCTTTAACCAATCCAGACAAGATACAAGCACTACAACAAAATGTATAAAAGTAATCTCATTACCATCCTACAGTCTGGCCTCCCACCACATTTTTGGTGAAACATTAGGGATTGATAGCATTAGCCTCAAAATACCATGTGCTCCTCCCCTCGGGTGTTAACTGCTAAAGAAGGACAATGATAAATAAGATGTAGACACCTTAAATAGTTTTAAATTTGGGAAGCTTATTGAAGGACTTCCCAGAACAAAATTTAATTTGCTTTAACAAGTGTATTTATGACTCCCAGAGGGGGCTTCCTTATCTGAAGCGAACAGGAGGAACTTTCTGTTGCATAAGTTGTACTCATACTAGATGGTGAATAAGCTAATTCTACCGTTCAGGGAACAAGTAAGAAAAGCTAACGGTAGCTGAGCTAAACTGGAGGGGCAGGTGAAAAAGCCTACTGGAAGACTAGGAACAAGGACATGAGTAGATAAAAAGGAAACAGGAAGAACTAAGCTAGAGGAAGTGTGCCGGGAAGGAGGAGAAGTAAGGGGCAAAGAAAGTTGGAACCCAGGAAGTACTGATGGAGATGGGCAACTCAGGCCTAGAAAAGAGGAAATGAATGCCTAGAACCAGAAGGTTTACCAGAGCCTGCCTGTGGAAAGGACCCTGCTCCTCTACAGACTAAAATTAAGATAAAGGAAATGAACTGGTCAAGTCTAGAGAAAATTGGGTTCATGGGGGAAGGTACTACACAAGGATTAACTGGTAGAAAATGGAGGCAACTTTTTAGCATCTTTAAAAAAGTGTTAATGGGGACTTCCCTGGTGGTCCAGTGGGTAAGACTCCACCATCCCAATGCAGGGGGCCGGGTTCATCCCTGGTCGGGGAACTAGAGGTGGCAACTGGGGCTCGGCGCAGCCCAAATAAATAAATATATATATTTAAAAAGTGTTAATGAACTTTAAATGGATGAAATGTATGGCATGTGAATTATATCTTAATAAATCTGTTACTTTTAAAAAGCGTCGCAGACGTAGAGAACAGATTTGAGGACACGGGGAGGGGGAAGGGTAAGCTGGGACAAAGTGAAAGAGTGGCATGGACATATATACACTACCAAATGTAAAATAGCTAGTGGGAAGCAGCCGAATAGCACAGGGAGATCAGCATAGCACAAGGAGATCAGCTCGGTGCTTTGTGACCACCTAGAGGGGTGGGATAGGGAGGGTGGGAGGGAGATGCAAGAGGGAGGAGATATGGGGATATATGTATAGTTGATTCACTTTGTTATAAAGCAGAAACTAACACACCATTGTAAAGCAATTAAACTCCAATAAAGATGTTTAAAATAAATAAATAAAAAGCCTGTTAAATTGAGCAATGTATGACTACATTTATGATTTAATCAACACGATTAGCTCAGTCTGTAATAGCACCCCCTAAATTCCCTCACCCTGTAGGGTGCATTTACTTGTGTCTGGGAACATGTCTGTTGGAATATATCAGTCTGGGAAGTAGACAGGAGTATGATGAATACAGAAGTAGCAGCAGGGGAAAAAACTGGGAGCTCTGTAAAGAGCTCTTCCCCCATCTTTGCCCCTGGAATTTTTGGCCCTGTGGGGGAAGGAAGCTTTTGTTTGGGGTATGTCTCGAAGTGGAATATTAGATTTCTTCAGGAGATGATCTAGGACTAAAATCTACCTAGTCAAAGAGAAAACGATCTGAAGTGGAAAAGTCAAGTCAGTTCTGGAGAAACCCCAGAAGGTTTATCATGAAATGATCACAAGTCTTATCTCTGTTACCCCCAAACTGGACTGCACGCCCCGTGTCACTTCCGAATGTTACTCGCGAAGAAGACGGATGCTTTGCCATGATCCCAGAAGTTTCTGGCGAGCTGCCCACTGACGTAAATTAGAAAATCATTCGGGGACCAGCCTGGGTGAAGCGAAGCGCCACGTCCAGCGCTGGGCTCCCCCTTCCTCCCTCTCGATATAGGAAAAGGGACGGGGTTGGGAGGGCAGAAGGCGAGCGGGAACGCCAGATCAGCCGTCTTCGCCCTCCTCCCCTGAACCGGGTTTCGGGGAGCCGCCCCCAGCGTAACCCATCCCCTCTCGCCAGCCGTGGGCCCGCGACCCCCGTGATGAGGGCGGCGGCGGCGACCGCCCCCACGGGCGGCAGGAGCACCTCCCCCGGAGCAGCTATCGCCGCCACCCGCCCGGCCCCGGCCTCCCCGGGAGCAATAGGCTATCGATTCAGCTGCCTGTCGCTAGGAGCCCCGGGAGAGCGAGGCCTACACCGCCCGGCCAGAGCGCCGGCCTCGATTTCGCCACTTACCCAACACCGGAGGGGGAGCCGGGGGGCAACCAAGCCCAGCTGGGCGGGAGGAGGAGGCGCGGAGACCACCTGCAACGGCAGGCGCGGGGAAAGGGGGTGCGGGCTCGGGGCTCCAGCCAACAAGTCTCCCGGGGTCGTCCAGCCCCCCACCCCCTGCCTCGCAAGTTGCGCATTCAAGTTCAGGCCGGTGCCCCTTGGCCTCCAGAGCCCTCGGCACTCCCAAAGCCATAAGAAAAACAAGATACGGAAGAGGCCACTCTAGGACCCGAGGAGATGGCGCTGGGCCCGAGGGCGACGAGGGGGCGGCCCAAGGGGACCCGCTCGTCACCTCCCCTCCGTTCACTCGGAGTCGCAGCCCCGACCCCTCCGGGGGCCGGCCCTGTCACAGCCCGGCCCCCGGACCCAAAGCCCCTTCCCGGGACGACGGAGACAGGGGCTCGAGCTCCCCCCGCGCCGCCCCCGGCTTCCGGCGTGCCTCGGCCTCCTCCCCCACCAAATCGCTCAAATGCCCCCAGCACCTTTTAAAGTACGCGGAGGAAGAGTTTCCCATCAAACTTTGTCAAGCGGTAACCTCGCCCCCCTCCCCGACCCACACTTCCACCGCAGTCATGAGGAGAGATCACTTTACACTTGGGATAAAGCGAATTAAGGACCTGTCAACCATTTTAGGTCTTTTTTATAGAAGACATCCTCTCCTACCCCTCTCTCCCTCCCTCCCCCGCCAGGGTTTTAATTTGACACCCACCTTCCCACCGCCGAAGGGGGGGTTGAGGAGGGAGGGGGTGGGGACGGAGGGCAGGAGGAGGGTGGCGAGGGAAAACGGAAAGGGGAGGTTGGAAGGGGGCCGGGAGGCGCAGGGAGGGGAAGGGGGTTGATTTACCTGAGACCAGCCACTGGCCTCCATTGTTGGAGAATTCAATGGCATTGACACAGCCGAAGTGGCCCAGGAGGTCCTTCTTGTAGAGGTTTCTGCAGCCTCGCAGGCGTCTCCTCTGAAAGTCCTGAGTGAGCAGGGGGTCCCCATGCAAGCCCCGCTGGGACAAGAAGCCCACCACTGACCTCATGCTGTCCCCCAGGCCAGCTCTCCTCTTCATGCTGGAACCGCCGCCGCCGCCGCTCGCGCCGCCGCCCCTCCCTCGGCCTCACGCGCGGCCGGCGCTCTCCCCCCACCCGACCCTCCCCCCGCGCTGCGATCCGGATGGTTCTTTAACCAGCCATAGCAGACGGAGCGAGGTGTGCAGACACTCGGTGGCGTTCGCGGCTTCCTGACGGTCCCCTCCCTCCCCTTCCCCCTCCCCTAGGCTCCTCCTTCTCCTTCTCCGCCTCCTCCAGCAGCTGATCCTCAGCTGCGGCCGCGCTTCCGCGAAGCGCGCGGCCCTTCCGCCGGCGGCGACGGGGGCCAGGGAACGCGAGTGGCGGCGGCTCCTCCCCCGCCGCGGGCTGAGGGCCGGAAAAACTCGGGCGGGTGGCCTCTAGACCGCGGGCGGCGGCTCGGCTTTCCCGCCGCAGCTCCTCCCCGCGCGAGGACCGGGGTCGCTCTGGGCGGAGGCCGGGCTGCACCCCCTGAGCGGTGCACTCTGTGAAGTTGGAGGCGCGCAACGATCAAAGTGGCCGCGGGGCTGCGGACTCGCCTTCCTCCCACAGAGGCCGGCGGTCCATCGCCGCGGCGAGTGTGCTCCCGGCTCTTTTTTTTCCGGTCCGGAAAATGCAGCCCGAGGTGGCAAAGAGGTGGAGGGAGGACTGCGGGCAGAGGCTCCGGTTGTTCTACCTCAGTTCGCCTCATCCTTGGGCCGCCCGAGCCCTGTCCAAGGGAAAGGAACCAGGAGTTAGGACTGGACACTCGGGGTAAGGTTGCTTGGGGCCCCCCAAAGAAAGTTTTGACACTACCCCCGCCCCATCCAGTTTCCTGATTTTCCCTTCTTCCAGCCGTTCAGTGAAAAAGGCTAAACTGGGTTCCATCGGTTAGATGATGAAGTGGTATATGGGGAAAAAAGTGTGTGTGGGGGAGGAATTTTTAACTGAAAAAGAAAATTGCCAAAACCGAGTTGAGAAAGCTCAGGTAAGCAGAAAGTACCTCTGTTCATTAGTTCCAGGTACATCCGCAAGACACAAGATGCATTATTCGAAAATAGAAATATATGTTATTTAATTGGGTGCGGTGAGCCCCTCTTCAAGGCCTTGAGTGTGGAGCTCTGAGGCTGTACAGCTGTTAACTAGCAGCTGCGTTCCAGGCCAGAAGTAGCTGCACTACAGTCGTCTGGGAGCCTCCGCGGTGACCCCAGTGAGGAGACAGGTGTTAAGTGCCTTGGAATATTAATGGAATATTATTTCCCTAAACAGGAAAATGTGTAATACTTTCTTTTAAAAAGTTTAATTCTTAGGATGCTTCATAGTGTTTCTTCATTATAATAGCACCGTAAAGATCAGTAGTGATATACCATCTTGATTATAACCAACACCTTTTCTTCATAGCAACCAACATCTTTTCTTCATAGCAATGTCTTAATGTGTAATTAAACATGTATTTTCGTGATTATATCAGCATGTTCCCCCTGTAAGTTCTCTGAGAGCAGGGACCATGCCTATTCTGCTCATGGGTATATGGCCAGAGCTAGCACATGCTGGAACTGAGTAGCCACTCAAATATTTGTTGAATACATGAATGAAGTCAGGGAAAGGGGAAGAATGAGGAGGGGAAGGTAATGCATCAGTGTCAGATGCATTGGGTTTGAGGTAACTGTGCTTCATTCCAGTGGAGATGATTTCAAAGCCAGTTTCCCATCTCACTGTTCGTTTGCTTGACGTACTCAATCCACACATTCAAAAACAGGGAGCCCTCTGGCTCCTTCCAATTAATAGGACATCATTTATACCTACTTTGTTTTGCCTGGGGTGGGGTGGATGTGCACAGTAATGATGTGGTTGAAGTGGCCTTTACTGTGACAATATATGACACCCTCCCCTCCCCTCTCAAGCACATACTTCTCCACAATTTTAAATATGACTCGCTTTTCCCCAATCCCTGGAATAACTGTCCCATTTATCTCAGCCTAAAAATAGACCAGGATCCGATCACAAGCCAGCCCAATTCTAGGACTTTGCTGGATACTTCCTTAACTGTTCAGTGACCAGCCAGGACAGAAATGTAGGGACCTCTCAGTCTGTTTATATCCTACTGCTAGTCTGGGCAGCTTTTTGTAAGGAGAGTGCAGAAAATCTCTCTTATTCATGTAATTAGAGTTGCCAGATAAAATGCAGGATGCCCAGTTCTGTATGAATTTCAGATAAACAATGAATAATTTTTTAGCATAAATATGTCCCATGTAGTATTTGAGATATACTGAAATTATTATTCATTGTTTATCTGAAATTCAAATTTAATTGGGCATCATGTATTTTTGTTTGCTAAATCTGGCAACCCTAGCTATAATATAACCCAACTTCAGAAGATCAAGCCCCACCATAGCTGTTTACTTTTATTATGAATTTGACATAGTCCCTTGTGTCATTTATTGCAAACTAATAATGTACATAATGATATAACACAAACAATTAACTTCAATGACCATATAAGCTTGGCCTTTTTGATACAGGCATTTATTGTAAAAAAAATCCAGTGTACTTAGCTTAAAAATAGCAAATGAAATTGGACTCCTGAGTAATCTATCCAGTACATAGACTATGTGGAGGAAGAGGGAGAAAAAGTAAAAAATTCATATTTTTCTTACCTAGGCCAAGAAACTTCTGTATATTAACATTCACATTCAGAAAGCCTGGAAACACTGTTTTGAAAATTCATTCTGGAAAAACCAAGATATGGAAATTACTGAACATGGGAAGTCTTGCTTAATTGTTCCACCATGAGTTGAATACTGATTAAACATAGAATTGCCAGAAATTCATTTACTCTTTGACTTCTATTTTGCTTGGCCCTGATATCACTAAAGAAAAAGTAAAGAATCTTGAAAAGCACTAGATGCTAAGGAAATGTTCAAACATTAGAAATTGTTTGTTTTAAAAAATAACCTAAGAAAATGCTAAGCCCTTTCTCACACATTTACTAAATTTTAGCATATTAAGGGCTATGTATGGATACTAGCATCTCAGAAATTTTTCACTTCAAAATATTTTCAACTTTAAAATAAACTGCTACTTATAGATAAGAGATTAATTTAGACAACGATCAATGCGTCAAATATATGTATAATTTAACTGTAATGTCATTTTAAAGGATAAGTTATTGGTCATTTCAAACAGACAACAGTCAATTTTAATTTGGGGAAAAAAAAGAAATATCCATTTAAATGCAAATTCCTCCAACAAGATCTATAGGACATACATCCATTCTTTTTAAATGATAATTTAAGGGCTTTCCTGGTGGCGCAGTGGTTAAGAATCTGCCTGCCAATGCAGGGGACATGGGTTTGAGCCCTGGTCCGGGAAGATCCCACATGCCGTGGAGCAACTAAGCCTGTGCACCACAACTACTGAGCCTGCGCTCTAGAACCCACAAGCCACAAGTACTGAGCCCGCATGCTGCAACTACTGAAGCCCGCGCATCTGTAGCCGGTGCTCCACAACAAGAGAAGCCACTGCAATGAGAAGCCCGTGCACCGCAACGAAGAGTAGCCCCCACTTGCCGCAACTAGAGAAAGCCTGCATGCAGCAACGAAGATCCAGTGCAGCCTAAAATAAATAAATTTTTAAAAATGATAATAATAATTTTATTAGATATAATTGATATACCATAAAATTCACGTTTTTAAAGTTCACAATTCAATGGCTTTTTAGTATATTCACAAAGTGGTGCAACCATTACCACTATCTAATTTCAGAACATTTTCATTACCCCAAAGAGAAACCCCATTCACATTAGCAGTCACTCCCCATTCCTCCCTCCTCTTAGCTCCTGGCAACCACTAATCTATTTACTCTCTCTGGGTTTGCCTATTCTGGACGTTACATATGGGTGGAATCATATAATATGTGGTCTTTGTGTCTGGCCTCATTCATTTAACAGTGTTTTCAAGGTTTATATTTGTTGTAGCATGTGTCAGTACTCTATTTGTTTCTTAGACCAAATTATATTCAGTTGTATGGACAATACCACGTTTTGTTTCTCCATTCTTCAGTTGATAGGCATCTGGGCTGGTTCCACTTTTTCGCCATTATGAATAATGCTGCTATTAACATTTGTGTACAAATTTTTGTGTGGACATGTTTTCATTTATCTTGGGTATATATACCTAGTAGTGGAATTGCTGGGTTATATGGTAACTCTATGTTTAACTTTGTGAGGAACTTCCACACTGTTTTCCAAAGCAACTGACCATTTTACGTTTCCACCAGCAACGTAACATGGTTCCAGTTTTTTCATATCCTTGCCAATGCCTGTTATTGCCTATCTTTTTTTTTTTTAATTATAGCCATACAAGTGGGTGAAATGGTTTCCCATTATGGTTTTGATTTGCAATTCTGTGATGGCCTTTGATGTTGAGCATATTTTCATGTGCTTATTGGCCAGTTGTATATCTTCTTTGGAGAAATGTCTATTCAGCTCCTTTGCCCATTTAAAAATTATTTGTCCTTTTATTGCTGAGTTGTAAGAGTTCTTTACATACTTTAGACACAAGTCCCTTATCAGATTATAATCTTTATATATGTTTTCTCATATTGTGAGTTGTCTTTTCATTTTCTTGATTGTATCCTTTGAATCACAAAAGTTTAAAAATTTTGTTAAGGTCTAATTACATATTTTTTCTTTTGTTACTTGTACTTTTGGTGCCATGTCTGAGAAACCCACCTAATGCAAAGTTACAGAGATTTACTCCTGTAGTACTTCTAAGAGCTTTATAGTCTTAACTCTTACATTTAGGTCTATGATCCATTTTGAGTTAATTTTTGTATATAGTATGAGGTAATGGTCCAACTTTATTCCTTTCCATGTGGACATCTAATCATCCCAACACCATTTTTTAAAAAGACTGTTCTTTCCTTCATTGAGTTGCTAGTGTATGGGCTTCCCTGGTGGCGCAGTGGTTAAGAATCCGCCTGTCAATGCAAGGAACATGGGTTAGAGCCCTGGTCTGGGAAGATACCACATGCCGCGGAACAACTAAGCCCAGGCACCACAATGCAGAGCCCGCGTACCACAACTACTGAAGCCCACGTGCCTAGACCCCATGCTCTGCAACAAGAGAAGTCACCTCAATGAGAAGCCCGTGCACCACAACAAAGAGTAGCCCACGCTCGCCGCAACTAGAGAAAGCCTATGCGCAGCAACAAAGACCCAATGCAACCAAAGATAAATTAATTTTAAAAAATTGCTAGTGTATAGATACACAATAGATTTTTGTATATTGACCTTGTATCCTGCAAATTTACTTAACTCATTTATTAGTTCTAATTGGTAGGTAGGTTTCTTAAAACTTTTATGTACAAAATCATGTCATGGGCTAATAGAAATACTTTTACATCTTCCTTTTCAATCCACGTTCCGTTTATTTCTCTTTTTTTTTATCTAATTGCCTTGGCTAGAACCTCTAATACAGTGTTCAATAGAAGTAGTAAGAGCAGACATCTTGTCTTGTTCCTAATATTAGTCACCATTAAATATTGTGTAGGCTGTGGATTTTATGTGATTCTGTTATCAGGTTGCAGAACTTCCTTTTTATTCCTAGTCGTAGAATGTTTTTATCATGAAAGGATGTTGGATTTTGTCAAATGCTTTTTCTTTGTATGCTGAGATGATCATATGGTTTTTGTCCTTTATTAATATGATTTTCATATGTTAAACCAATCTTACATTCCTGAGATAAATTCTACTTGGTCATGGTGTTTAATCGTTTTTATATGTTGCTGGATTCACTTTGCTAGTGTTTTGTTGAGGATTTTTGTGACTATATTCATAGAAATGTTTGTTTTCAGTTTTCTTGTGATGTCTTTGGTTTTGGTATCAGGGTAATACTGGCCTTATAAAATGAGATGGAAGTCCATCGGCTATTTTTTGGAAAAGTTTGTGAAGGATTAGTGCTAATTCTTCTTTAAACATTTGGTAGGATTCACTAGGGAAGTTGCCTGGCCTGGGCTTTTCTTTGTGGGAAGGTTTTGATTACTGGTTCAATCTCTTGTTATAGTTCTATTCAGATTTTCTATTTCTTCTTGATTCAGTTTTGGTAGTTTGGGTGTTTCTAGGAATTCATATTGCTTATCTAATTTGTTGGCATGTTGATAGTATTCCCTTATAATTCTTTTTATTTCTGTAAAGTTGTAATAGCACCTCTTTCATTCCTGATTTTAGTAATTTGAGTCTTCTCTATTTTCTTGGTCAGTCCAGCTGTCTTGTCAATTTTGTTGATATTTTCAAAGAACAAACTTTTGGTTTTTGTTTATTCTCTTTATTGTTTTTTGCTTCTCTATTTTATTTATTTCTGCTCTAGTCTTTATTTCCTTCCCTCTGCTTGCTTTGGGTTTAGTCTTTTTCTAATTTCTTAAATTGGAAGGTTATGTTACTGATTTGAGATCTTTCTTTGTAATATAGATATTCACAGCTATTAATTTCTTCCTAAGCACTGTGTTAGCTGCATCCTATAAGTTTTTGTATGTTGTGTGTTTTCATTCATCTCAAGGTATTTTCTGATTTCCCTTGTGATTTCTCCCATTAGTTAAGAATATATTGTTTAATTTCCACATACTGTGAACTTTCTAAAATTCCTTCTGTTATTAATTTCTAATATCTTTTTTTTTTTTTTGTCCACACCGTGTGGCTTGCGGGATTTTAGTTCCCCGACCGGGGATAGAACCTGTGCCCCCTGTAAGCACTGGACCGCCAGGGAATTCCCTCTAATACATTTTTTAAAAGGGGCATTTTTCACAGGTCTTGAAGTGAGTTTCCAGTCTGTGAAGTAATTGAATTCAGTAATTAAAGTCAGAGTATCATTTGTTACTAGAATTTTCAAATCACAATCCAACTTACTTTCCAGACATTTCGTTCAAGTTTTCCATGCATAATTCGTCTTTTGAAAAAATTTTTTAACATCTTTATTGGAGTATAATTGCTTTACAATGGTGTGTTAGTTTCTGCTTTATAACAAAGTGAATCAGCTGTACATATACATATATCCCCATATCTCCTCCCTCTTGCATCTCCCTCCCTCCCACCCTCCCTATCCCACCCCTCTAGGTGGTCACAAAGCACTGAGCTGATCTCCCTGTGCTATGCAGCTGCTTCCCACTAGCTATCTATTTTACATTTAGTAGTGCATATAAGTCCATGCCACTCTCTCACGTCATCCCAGCTTACCCTTCCCCCTCCCCGTGTCCTCAAGTCCATTCTCTATGTCTGCGTTTTTATTCCTGTCCTGTCCCTAGGTTCTGCATAACCTTTTTTTTTTTTTTTTTTAGATTCCGTATATATGTATTAACATACGGTATTTGTTTTTCTCTTTCTGACTTACTTCACTCTGTATGACAGACTCTAGGTCCATCCACCTCACTACAAATAACTCAATTTCATTTCTTTTTATGGCTGAGTAATATTCCATTGTGTATATATGCCACATCTTCTTTATCCATTAGTCTGTCGATGGACACTTAGGTTGCTTCCATGTCCTGGCTATTGTAAAGAGAGCTGCAATGAACATTGTGGTACATGACTGTTTTTGAACTCTGGTTTTCTCAGGGTATATGCCCAGTAGTGGGATTGCTGAGTCATATTGAAGTTCTATTTTTAGTTTTTTAAGGAACCTCCATACTGTTCTCCATAGTGGCTGTATCAATTTACATTCCCACCAACAGTGCAAGAGGGTTCCCTTTTCTCCACACCCTCTCCAGCATTTACTGTTTGTAGATTTTTTGACGATGGCCATTCTGACTGGTGTGAGGTGATACCTCATTGTAGTTTTGATTTGCATTTCTCTAATGATTAGTGATGTTGAGCATTCTTTCATGTGTTTGTTGGCAATCTGTATATCTTCTTTGGAGAAATGTCTGTTTAGGTCTTCTGCCCATTTTTGGATTGGGTTCTTTGTTTTTTTTTGATATTGAGCTGCATGAGCTGCTTGTAAATATTGGAGATTAATCTTTTGTCAGTTTCCATGCATAATTCTTCATGATGAATAAAGAAATCCACTTTGAAATAACCTTTATGGAGTGAAAGTGAACAGAAATTCTCAATGGCCAGGATTATTCATTTGATATTTACTCAGTGGTATCTTCTGTGCTGTTCTATGCCAGCCATCTGGGTTTTGTATATTTGAAGTTTTCTTGACAAAATCATCATGAGCCAGCTGTTTTCACTGATTTTTAATTTTAGGTTTCCACATGAATTACCCCCCTGGTGAATGGGTTAAAACAGTTATTGTTTATTGCACTGGGTATGTAGTCACACAGCCAAGATTTCTTTTCCAGAGATGGTTCCATGGATATATAATGTTTATTGAGCATCTTCAGTCTGCTAAACACCATTTAGAAAATAAAATTGGGCAATGCCCCTTCCCCAAAGTAAAATACACCGAAGGAGAAGCAAGAAGATTCTTTGATAAAGATGTCAAATATAAATTGTCGTTGTGGGTTCAGTGGTAATCAAGGACAGGCTCCTGGAAAATGAACTGATCACAGCATGTATTTATAAACTTGTTTCCCCTCCCTTCTGAACAAACCACATGAACTCAAGATGTAAATAGTATCACCAGTATTCTTGACTATAGTATAGATCCCACTGAAGTTGGAGCTGGAAGTATGAGCTTGCTGAAAGATAATCATTATTCAAATCACAAAATGATAAAGCCCATGGGATCTCAGAAATCACCTGGTCAAATCCCTTCACCATTTTTTTTTTAATTGGCATATGGTTGTTTTACAATGTTGGATTAGTTTCTACTGTAGAGCGAAGTGAAGTAGAGTTCCCTGTGCTATACAGCAGGTTCTCATTAGTTATCTATTTTATACATATTAGTGTATATATGTCAATCCCAATCTCCCAATTCATCCCCCGCTCTTTCCCCCCTTGGTGTCCATACATTTGTTCTCTACATGTGTGTCTCTATTTCATGGTTGTTGTTTTTTTTACATTAATTTATTTATATTTTACTTTGGGCTGTGTTGGATCTTCGTTGCTATGCACGGGCTTTCTCTAGTTGCCGCGAGCAGGGGCTTCTCTTTGTTGCAGTGCAGAGGCTTTTCTCATTGCGGTGACTTCTCTTGTTGCAGGGCACAGGCTCTAGAGCACAGGCTCAGCAGTTGTGGCGCACAGGCTTAGTTGCTCCGCGGCATGTGGGATCTTCCTGGACCAGGGCTCGAACCTGCATCCCCTGCATTGGCAGGTGGATTCTTAACCACTGTGCCACCAGGGAAGTCCCTCATGGTTTGTTTTGATTACCATTGAATCTACAGTATCAAGAAGAGGTCCTGGTCACTAGTTGATAGGTGAATGAATCTTCCTGAAATGTGCCTGGTCAATACTCTCTTCTCTGTCATATCAGGTCCAGACTCCTTTATCTGCCTATCAAGTCCCTCCATGATTTGTCTCCACTGTATCTATAATTATATTTCCTGTTACTCCTCATCACACATCCACCAAGTAGGCTGGTAGCCCATTCTTCCCTGCATACGTATATGCTCACACTACTCTACCAAATCCTATACATATTTTGAGGTCCACTTCATACATGCAAATCCTATATATACTTTGAAGTCCTCTTCTTCCACAAGCCTCTTTTCTAACAATTTTAGGCCACATTAGTTTTCCTTTCCTAAGATTCCTGTTATGGTTACAGTTACCATCACAGTTTACCATTTAAATGTTTAATATTTCTATATGCCTATGTAGTTTTAAAAAGTACTTCACATACTTTTTTTAAGCTTTGTAACAATCCTGCATGGTTGGACACAAATTATTATTCATTAATTCCAGAAATGTTTTTGAGCATTTACAATGTACCAATGCCCTAGGAAGACACAAGGAATATAATAGTGGGTAAAAAAAGAAGACCCTGACCAATGTTCATAGTACTTATGAGACAGAGACAGACTTTAATCAAATAATCATGCAGTCAATGTAAGATTACAATACTAACAATTGCTAACATTTACATTTATTGAGCATTTATTATGTAGCTGGCACTGTTCCAAGTCCTTTTCACATATTAACTCATTTTATATTCTCAACCACCCTATGAAGAAAGTATTATTATTCTATGTTACACATGAGGAAAATTACAGTTATGGTACATAAAAGTGTGTGGTAACTCAGTTTCCATATATAACAAATTCTTATTGGTAGAGCCCTTAGATCAGTGACTGATGTGTAGTAAACATGTCTGAATATTAGCTATTATGATGATGATGGTGAGAGATTAAAATGGGAGAATCCTATTAGAGGCATTGAGGGGAGCTATGATCTGAAGGAAAGGCAGGTGTGAATGTGGCCAAGTGGGCAGTTGGGTGGCCGTGTTCTAAGCAAAGGCAACAGCCCATGCAAAGTCTCTGGGGGTAGAGGGGGTGGAGGGAGACCTAGAAGGCACTCATTGTGGCTGAAGCACGGCTGGAATGGAACATGATATCAGATGAGGATGCAGCCTAGATTATGCAGGGGCCTGGCCATGTTGAAGATTTTGGTCTTTAAGAGTCACCGAAGGGTTTTTAACAGGGGCTTATGTGATCAGATATGCATTTTATAGGATTATTTTGGCTACTATGAGAAGAAAGGATGGAGGGGGCTGAGAGTGGATTAGAGTAGATGATTAGGAAGATTTTACAGGAGTACACAGGGAGAGAAGATGGTAGCTTGGACAAATCTAGTGAAAGTAGAGTTAGAAGTAAATGGATCTAATATAAAAAGATAGAATTTGGTGATGGATTGGAGAGATTAGGGGTTGAGGGACATCAGGGCCTAGGTTTTTGTATAACTGTTCATTGAAATAAAACTCCTGGAAAAGGCTAAGTTTTGAGGGAGAAAATCATGAGTTCAGTTATATATACATTGAATTTGAGATGCCTCTGAGACTTCCAAGAAGAATGGATAAGTAACCTGAGTTCAGATGCATGGTCAAGGCAGAGGTCATTGATAAAGAGGTGGTGGTAAAGTCCTAGGCATGGACAAGAATATTCAGAAGTATTAACTGGAAAGAAAAGAAAAGAAGGCCTAGAACCGAGCTTTGAGAGATGCTTGGGGTTAATGCATGGATAGAGGAGGATATACTTACAAGGAGTCAGAAGGAGTGGTCAGAAGGATAAGAAAAAAACTGGGAGAGTACTGTCATGGAAGCTGGAAAAGAGAGCATTTCAAGAAGGGAGAGTGGTCAGATTGTGTCAGTTGTTGTTGGAAAGTCAATAAGATGACTGAAAAATGTTGGATTTGTTGACACTAAGATTTTATCAGTGAGACATAAGTGATCTCAATCAGAGGTCCTTCATGGGTGTGATAACGCAGGACCCCAGAGGAGAACTGGCTGAACAGTGAGTGGAAGGAAAGGAAATGAAGGCAGTTAGAGGAGTAGCTAGAAGGGAAGCTAAGATCCAGGAAGGGTTTTGTTTTGTTTTCTTTAACAGAAAAAAAAAAAAAAAAGAATGTTTAAAACCATTGAGGGTCCTATTCAGAGGAAAAAAAAAATTGAAAAAGATATATAGATGAAACCAGACTGTGTAGTCCACAGGGAAGAGTTCTGAGGAGGCAGGGTTGAGGGAATCCAAAACACAGGAAAAGAATTTGGCCCTAATTAGGAGGAAAGACAACCCCTCCATTAAAACAGGAGGGAAGGAAAACAGGATGGGTACTGGTGAAAGTAGGATTATATGTTTAGTACTAAGAAGGTGGAGAATGGGATAGTTTCTATTTTTTAAGGAAAGTCAATTGAGCTTCCACTGGACAGAATTTATTTTGCCTTGTTACCAGTTAAATACAGTTTACAGAAGTTGTAAAATACCTCCAAAGCAATAAAAAGCTAGAATCAGATAACGTGGAAAGGTCTGCTCTAAAGAATGCATAGTTTTCCATTGGAAACACCAGTTATATTTTTTGCTTCTCCCAAATTTCAGTACAGCTCTCATCCCAGAGGTATGTGGAACCTGAGAGTATAAACAGCACCATTTGGGTGGGGCAACAGGAAAATAGTGTCCTCAAGGGAGAGTCAGATTTTAATAAAGGTAAGAAATTGAAGAGAAAGCTTGACAATGCAGGGGCTTTTGCAGGCTGTGGATAATAAGTTCTAGAGGGCACAGTGGAAGAGTTTGGAAGGTAGGGTGAGGCTGAGAGAAAGGCAAGGTTGTAGAGAGTAATATAGGCATAATAATACATTAGCACTTTGGTTCTCAGCGGGGGAGGGTGTTGATAAAACACCAGAAGCCAGTTAATTTTTTTTTTTTTTTTTGGCTGCGTTGGATCTTCCTTGCTGCGCGGGCTTTCTCTAGGTGCGGTGGACGGGCTTCTCACTGTGGTGGATTCTCTTGTTGCGGAGCACGAGCTCTAGGCACCCGGGCTTCAGTAGTTGTGGCTCGCAGGCTCTAGAGCACAGGCTCAGTAGTTGTGGCGCACGGGCTTCGTTCCTCCGCGGCATGTGGGATCTTCCCGGACCAGGCCTCCAACCTATGTCCCCTGCATTGGCAGACAGTTTTTTAACCACTGAGCTATCAGGGAAGCCCGAAGCCAGTTAATTTTTGAATTTCAGATAAATAAAGAATAGGGGATGAAAAATATATGTCCTGTTGTTTTTGTTTTTATTTTGCTTTTTTGTTTTGCTAAATCTAGTAACTCTACCCTAAGGGCACATTTGTCATGTCTGGAGAAGTTTTTTGATTGTCATAACTGTGGGGGGAAGGGTGCTATTGGGATCTGGTGGGTTGAAGCCAAGGATGCTGCCAAATATCTTAAAATGCACAGGACAGCCCCCACAGAAAGCATTTTCCAGCCCAAAATGTCAATAGTGCTCAAGTTGAGAAACCATGATGTATTTGAACAATGATCTATAAATTTTTTATCGCAAACTCTCCTTTCAACATTTAACATACACCCATGTTGTATGTATATAATGTAATACTGTCCTAATATATTTGTACATTTTTAAATCACAAAAAAGGTTTAAAAATTTAAAAACTAGGGCTTCCCCCTGGTGGTGCAGTGGTTGAGAGTCCGCCTGCCGATGCAGGGGACACGGGTTCATGCCCCGGTCCGGGAAGATCCCACATGCCGTGGAGCGGCTGGGCCCCTGAGCCATGGCCGCTGAGCCTGCGCGTCCGGAGCCTGTGCTCCGCAACGGGAGAGGCCACAACAGTGAGAGGCCTGCGTACCGCAAAAAAAAATTTAAAAACTAAAGGATGAGATGAAGCTGAAATAAACACACTATTTTAAAATATAAATTTTGTTTATTTTCTATACGAAAAGCGCTTTTTGCTCCCATGAACTTTTTTTTTTTAAGCAAGAGCAATCTGACTGCTTTATTTTTGAAATGGTGGTTTAACACACTATGATCTTATGATTTCTGAAGTTTGCCTCTATGATCTGTTTACTTTATTACTTCGTTTTAATGGAAATGAAACTCACAAAAATACAAAGGATGCAAACGGAAAATAGCGGGCTGGGCTTACTCAAACATGAAATTAATTTTTCAGTCCCGATGAATTTTACTGAAATTCATCTAGTTAATTTTTATCTTCTATATCAATCAGTTACACTTGCAAATTAATCAGAAGATGTTATATTTTTAGCAAATATATTTAAAATTCACTGGATCTCTTTTATTCGTAAGATTCTTAAACACAGTAGAAAACTATTTCCAAGGTTTTAGGCATGCAAATATGAACATTTTATAAGTGACATACTTCTATGTTTTTTGGCAAAAAAACACCCCTACCAAAATAGAAAGACTTCTAAATATCATTTTTCAAAATATTCATTTACAGTAGCTTTCAAAAAGCAGTTATTTGTCACTCATTACACTATCAACTTTATCTTGAAGGAAAAGAGTTTAAAACATTGTTTTTCAGTATCTATAGAGTTGCATACTACTGACAGCCACCTTATCATCATTAACATCATCCACATTTGAAAAAGTTAACAAATTCAAATGCTCATTTTTTTGTAAAAGAAAAGTATACGTTATCCCTCACCACTGTCTTCCCCAGCAGAAAAAAAGAAAAGTGTAAGTTATTTGTAGATTCTGACAACTATTTTAATACTCTGACAAGAAACATTTAGCGAATATCTGAGCGAAGCCAA
This sequence comes from Tursiops truncatus, assembly GCF_011762595.2. Classification (NCBI taxonomy): domain Eukaryota; kingdom Metazoa; phylum Chordata; class Mammalia; order Artiodactyla; family Delphinidae; genus Tursiops; species Tursiops truncatus. The sequence continues at coordinate 32,987,978 of NC_047035.1, read as the reverse complement.
ATATCTTTGTCAGCAATCCCCTTTTCACCATAGACCACTGTATTATGAACACTCTGCTACATAAAAGTCTTGGTTCTATAAAAATGAACATACTGATGTCATCGCTTAAGCACAAAAAGTATAATATGGGTGAGGACTACCAATCCATTTGCACCGCGGAGCTCCTATGTCTCCCTGAAGATACCAAAATGACTCATAGCCAGCTGGCATCCAGACCAAATAAGGATGCCAGTGTCCAGCTGTATGTTAAATAGTAGCAAAGCTGAATTTCTTTATTATTGTTTTAGACTTAAAAAGTATAAATAGAAATCTAACATTTTTTGTTAATATCCCAGTATACCATCACGCACACCCAGGATGTGCCTATCCTCCTCCACTGTGGGGACCATTACGTTAGAGGATGGTGTAGCTTGAGACCATTTCCACTTCTTTGCTGAGGTATGTGAGGCCAAGACAGATTGAAGTCAGAGAGACCTGGGTTAGAGCTTCCTAAAATGGCTCCATCGTTCATCAGCTGTGCAGTCTTCTGCAAATTACATAATTTCTGTGCTTCTGTTTCTGTATTTGTAAAATGGAATAATATTGTAAAGTGGAGATAATAATACCTCATGGGACTGCTGTGAGGATTAAATAAAATAATGTTAACATAACCATGCCACCTCTCCTAAACACTCACAAATTGAGCCTACTCTCCAAGCCCTTGCCCTCAGCCTTGGCCTACCCAACTGTTTCACAAGGATCACGGAGGCTATCAGTTGAGAACTCCCTCAATTTCAGGCCTCCTCATGGAGGCCTCTTATCACTCCTCTTATCCAAGCACAGTGCTTTCACTGTGCAGTAGAACCATCTCACGTTACCTCCTCACATACTTTGCTCAATTAATTATCCTTTCTCCTATATATTAACCAAACCATCCAATTCTATTGGCTTTTCCCCCTAAGTTGACAAATATGTTCGTGTCTCCCAACATTGAAAAAAAAATTTTAACTTAGGTAATAAGTTAAAATCCATATTTATGCTCTCCCCAAATGTCTGAGAGGAAACCATGAATAACAGTTTTGTTTAGTATTTATAACTCTACCTCATTGTTTAAAATTCCTGCATAACATAATGTTGCATAGTCAACAAATATCTCTTGCATGTCTACATTGCTCTATGTACTGAGGGTATAGCAGTGAACAAGCTGGATAATAGTCCCTGCCCTTCAAGAGCTTACTTCCTAAAGGGAGTGTAGCACAGAAAGTCAATAAGGTAAACACGTAAATATATATAATATGTTAAATGATGATAACTACTTTGAGGTTTAAATAGGGTGGAAAGAGAAAGCATCACTGAGAAAAGTGATATTTGAATAAAGATTAAAAGGTCAAGGAGAAGCCCTCAGGGATATCTGGGGAAAGAGCCTTCTAAGCAGAGAAAATAGCAAATGCAAATGTCCTGAGGCAGGAAGAATGCTTGCCATGGAGTTATAGTTACAGTGTCTATATATAGGCAATGTTATTTACTTCTCATATTCAGTCCAAGGTCCTATCTGCATAGATTGAAACCAAAAGACTAAATTGTAGGGAATTCCCTGGCAGTCCAGTGGTTAGGACTCTGTGCTTTCACTGCTGAGGGCAATGCGGCATGGCCAAAAAAAAAAAAAAAAAGACTAAATTGTAAAGTTAACAACCATCAGCAGTCCTTATGTAAGATAATAAGGGAAAATCAGGAGAGAGATTCTTTTTATGTACACACATAAAAAGCTGGAAGAAAATATGCATAGCTATTACTGTGCTCATTTCTGTAAGTGGTCACAAGGCCATAACTGACATTTATAAATGTTGTCTTCCACTATCCATTCATTATTTCCTTTCCCTCACCTAGAACCTCTTTTTCTGGCCTGAGTTCTTTAGCTGCTGGGATGAACCAGACTTTCATTCCTGAAGAATCTAAATGCCCTTCAGGGTCCTGCTTTTTTCTGGTTGCTCTAATTTTCCATTAATCTTTTCTATTAGATGTAGAAGTGCTGAAAGGCTTCCCAGAGAATCTCTTGGGTTCCAGAGAAACTCTTGGGTACCTGTGTAACAGAGACCCAATTCCCCCTTGTAATTAGGATCAATCACCTCACCCAGCTGAGCAATCCTTTTATTTTTTTGGCTGTGCCCCTTTCGGAATCTTAGTTGCCCGACTGAGGATTGAACCTGGGACCCAGCAGTGAAAGCGCTGAGTCCTAACTGCTGGACCGCCAGGGAATTCCCTTGAGTAATCCTTTCTTGGCTGTTGGTTCTGTGACATGAGGAGCCCAAAATGGCTAGGGGGGCATCTAACTTCCCATTCAAAAGAACTGTTATTGTGTTTCATGGTAGAAGCATTACTCTGTTGGGTACTAAGGCCTCCAAACCAACAGAATTCAAAGTTGCAGACATGGGAAGTAAAAATTCTGGAAGGGGATTATTAGGTATAAGAATGAGAAAAGCCATTTCTACTTCCAACCCTTGATTTGTGGATACATGCATTCTGGCTGTAGAAGAAATAGCACTATATATTAAAGAATATATTGAATTTTATAAGATGATCCCAGTCTTTCAAGATGCTATGTCCCCACTGGCAAGGGTGCTGAAATCAAGCCATTAGTAGGCTATTCCAGCACTCCATCAGGCCACATGCTTTTGGTTAATAAGGTATATGGAAAGATCAATGAATTTCATAGACATGAGCCCATTGTCACACTTCTTTTACAGTGAAATATGCTTCCCATTAGAAGCAACCCTGTATGAAACACCATTACAGTAAATAAGGCATTCTGTTCAAGTCTTGGATAGTGATGCTGACAGAAGCACCGTATGAGCAGGGAAGACAAATCCATACCCATAATATATGTCTATTCTGGGAAGGACAATTGCTGTTATATAAGGGGTCCAGTGTAATCAACTTGCTACCAGTGGGCTGACTGCTTCCCCTAGGAGTGTCGTATTGAGGGTCCAGTCAGTATTTATCATAGGTGTGTTAGACTTGCTGAGGAGCTTACTTAGGTCAGACTTATTGAGGGGAAGTTGATGTTGCTGAGTCCACACGACTTGGCCACATTGTACTTGAGCTCATTGAGCAAACACTATTGTGTCTGGAGAAAGAAATGAAGTGATATTCATACTAAGTGTCATTTGTCCACTTGACTGACAGCCTCCTCTGCAGTGGATGCCCTTTTGTGAGCATTTTTATGAGACACATATTACATTCTGCTTATCTGAGAGGTCCATTCACATACCTCTTCCCCATACCTTCTTTCTACTTACCTTCCAATGCTGCTGTTCTTTCCAGTTCCCTAAGCGTATTGTGAAGCTGTAAGCAACTGCCCATTAGTCAGGGTAGGTGTGTTCTGGCCATTCTTCAGTTCAGATAAAGTGGACAACCAAGTGTATTTCTTGAAGATCTGCCCACTGGGAGGATTTACTTCACCACTGTCTTTTAAGGAAACTCCTATTGGGGGCTGTAATGCTACAGCTGTGTCTTCTCTTTGGCGCAGAATATCTGTAAATCAGGCATGATTCGGGTAAATTACATGGGTTGATTTTCAAATGTTAAGCCAACTTTAAACTCCTGAGATAATTTTTGTCCTCTCCCCTCTTTCTTTTCTTTTTTCTCTTTTTTTCTTGATCAATCTGGCTAGAGGCTTGTGATTCCTATTGATCAATTTTTTAAAATAGCCTTTGTTTTCATGGATTATATGCCCATTTTCTATTTTGTTGATTTCTACTCTTATCTTGATTATTTCCTTCTATTTTCCTTGGGCTTAATTTGCTCTTGTTTTTCTAATTCCTCCTGGTGGAAACTTAGATTGTTGATTTTTGCTCTTTCTTCCTTTTGTGTGTTTTTTTCTTTTTTTTAAATATTTATTTATTTTGGCTGCACCAGGTCTTAGTTGTGACACATGGGCTTCTTAGTTGCGGCATGCATGCAGCATCTAGTTCCCTGACCAGGGATCGAACCAGGCCCCCTGCATTGGGAGCATGGAGTGTTACCCACTGGACCACCAGGGAAGTCTCTCTTATTTTTGAATGTAAAATATTTAAAACCATAAATTTCCCTCTAAAAACTCCTTTATCTGTATCCCACAAATATCAAATGTTTTATTTTCATTATCTTCTAATTTATCTTGATTTTTTGACTTGTGGATTATTTAGAAGTGTGTAGATTGATTTCCAAATATTTTGAGTTTTCTTAGAATGTTATTATTTATTTGTAATTTAATTCCATCGTTAGAGAAATACTCTTTAAAATTTCAATGTTTAAAATATGTTTTATGGCTTAACATGCAGTCTTTCCTGGTAAACATATCATTTGCACGTGAAAAGAGTGTATTTTGCAGTTGTTGGGTGTAGCATTCTATAAATATCAATTATGACAAAATAGGTGATAGTGTTGTTCAGTTCGTATATGTCTTTGAAGATTTTCTACCTGGTTGGACTATCAGTTGCCTAGAGAGATATGTTAAAATCTTCAATTAAGACTATGGAATTGTCCATTTCCCTTTTAAAATTTATTTTATTTATTTATTTTTGGCTGCATTGGGTCTTTGTTGCTGTGCACGGGCTTTCTCTAGTTGTGGTGAGCGAGAGCTACTCTTCGTTGCGGTGCATGGGCTTCTCACTGCAGTGGCTTCTCTTGTTGCGGAGCACAGCCTCTACGCGCGAGGGCTTCAGTAGTTGTGGCACAAGGGCTCAGTAGTTGTGGCTCGCGGGCTCTAGAGTGCAGACTCAGTAGTTGTGGCACATGGGTTAGTTGCTCTGCGGCATGTGGGATCTTCCTGGACCAGGGATCAAACCCATATCCACCGCGTTGGCAGGTGGATTCTTAACCACTGCGCCACCAGGGAAGTCCCCTCCCTTTTAATTCTGTTAATTTTTGTTTCATATATTTGGAAGCTCTGTTATTAGGCATATACACATTTATAATTGTTATGTCTTCCAATATATTGACCTTTTGTTATTACAAAATGCCCCCTTTTATCTCCTGTAGTACTTTTTATCTTAAAATCGGTTTTATCTGATATTAATACAGCCACTCCACTTTCGTACACTTACTGTTTGCATGTCTTTTTCTATCTATTTACTTTCAAACTATCTGTCTTTATATTTTTAAGTGTATATTTTATAGGTAGTAAATAGTGTAGTTTGCCTTTTTATGAAGCAATTCTGCCTGTCAGTTGAAGTGTTTAATACATTGACATTTAATGTAATTATTAACATGTTTGGATTTTGGCCTTCTATTTTATCATTTGTTTTCTATTTGTCTCCTCTGATTTTTTGTGCCTCTTTTTTTCCTTTTTGTCTTCTTTTCAACTATTTAAATATTTTAAAATTTAATTTTAATTTATCTATTGACTTTTTAGCTATACCTCTTTACATTACATTTTTAATAGTTAGTTGTTCTAGGAACTTCCCTGGTGGTCCAGTGGGTAAGACTCCGTGCTCCCAATGCAGGGGGCCCAGGTTCGATCCCTGGTCAGGGAACTAGATTCCACATGCCTTAACTAAAAGATCCCGCATGCCACAACTAAGACCTGGCACAGCCAAATAAATAAATGAATAAAATAAACATATTTTTAAAAAGTTGTTCTAGGTATTTCTTTTTTTTAGAAATTTTTAATTTTTATTTATTTATTTTTTAAATATTTATTTTGTTGTGCCGTGTCTTAGTTGTGGCAGACAGGCTCCTTAGTTGTGGTATGCAAACTCTTAGTTGCAGCATGCATGTGGGATCTGGTTACCTGAGCAGGGATCAAACCCAGGCCCCCTGCCTTGGGAGCGTGGAGACTTAACTCCGCCAGTCTTAACACTGCACCACCAGGGAAGTCCCTGTTCTAGGTATTTCTCTTTACATCCTTAACTTTTTTTAAAAAATAATTAATTAATTAATTTTTATTTATTTTTAGTTTTGACTGTGTTGGGTCTTCATTGCTGTGTGTGGGCTTTCCCTAGCTGCGGCGAGCGGGGACTACGCTTCGTTGCAGTGCATGGGCTTCTCATTGTGGTGGCTTCTCTTGTTGCGGAGCACAGGCTCTAGGCACGCGGGCTTCAGTAGTTGTGGCATGCTGGCTCAGTAGTTGTGGCTCACGGACTCTAGAATGCAGGCTCAGTAGTTGTGGTGCACGGGCTTCGTTGCTCCACGGCATGTGGGAACTTCCTGGACCAGGGCTCGAACCCGTGTTCCCTGCATTGGCAGGCAGATTCTTAACCACTGCGCCACCAGGGAAGCCCTACATCCTTAACTTTTCCCAGTCTACTTAGTTAATATTTTACCACTTTACATAGAATGTAGAAGACTTGCAAGTCTACAGATCAATTTTCTATTCCCCATCTTTTATGCTATAGTTATCTTATGTATTACAGCTACAAATGTTATAAAGCCAACAAGACAATTTTTGCTTTAAACAGTCATACGATTTTGTTTTTGTTTTTTAATTATGAGTGGGAAAAAATCTCTTGTCTATTTACCCAGATATATACCATTTCTGATGCCCCTCATTCCTCCTAAAGAGCTGATTTTATGCCAGGTACCATTTCTTTTTAGTCCAAAGAACTTCCTTTAGTATTTCTTGTAGTAACAGTCTTGCTGGTGATAGATTCTTAAAACTTTTTTTTTAATCTTAAAGTTTTTATTTTGCCTTCATTCTGAAGGATGTTCTCCCTAGGTATAGAATTATGGGTTGTCAGTGTCTTCTTTTAGCACTTAAAAAATGTCAGTCCACTGTCTTCTGTCCTCCATTGTTTCTGGTGAAAATTAGTAGTTTTTTGATTCATCATTCTCTTGTATGTAATGAGTCATTTTTCTCTTGCTGTTTTCAGGACATGCTCTTTTTCTGGTTTTCAGCAGTTTGAATATACTATGCCTACGCATGGTTTTCTTTGAATTTACACAGCTTGGGATTTACTGAAATCTTTGGGCCTGTAAATGTATGTCCATCCACAAATTTGGGAAATTTTTGATCATTTGATCATTGTACCTTCAAATATTGTTTTCTGTCTCTTTTTCTCTCTCTCCTCTCCTTCTGAGACTCCAGTTTAATATACATTAGATTTTTTTAATGTTTTCTGTGACCTCTGAAGCTCTGTTCATTTTCTTTCCAATGATTTTTCATTTCTGTTTTTCATATTGGATCATTCCTATTAACCTGTCTTCAAGTTAAACTGACTCTTTGGTCAACTCTACTCTGTTGTTATTTTTATCCAGTGAATTTTTTTTTAATATAAATTTATTTATTTATTTTTGGCTGTGTTAGGTCTTTGTTGCTGTGCATGGGCTTTCTCTAGTTGCAGTGAGCAGGGGCTACTCTTCTTTATGGTGCACGGGCTTCTCATTACAGTGGCTTCTCTTGTTCCAGAGCATGGGCTCTAGGTGTGCGGGCTTCAGGAGTTGTGGCTCGCGGGTTCTAGAGCACAGGCTCAGTAGCTGTGGCACACGGGCTTAGTTGCTCCACAGCATTACAGTGAATTTTTTATTTTAGATTTTTTTTTTTAGTTCTGAAATTTCCATTTGGTTCTTTTCTATCATTTCAATTTGTCTTCTGAGATGTCCTATCCTTCTGTACATTATGGACATTTTTCCTTTTTATCATTTAAAATGGCTATAATATCTGGCTTAAAATCTTTGCTAGGGCTTCCCTGGTGGCGCAGTGGTTGAGAGTCCACCTGCCGGTGCAGGGGACACGGGTTCATGCCCCGGTCCGGGAAGATCCCACATGCTGCGGAGAGGCTACGCCCATGAGCCATGGCCGCTGAGCCTGTGCGTCCGGAGCCTGTGCTCCGCAATGGGAGAGGCCACAACAGTGAGAGGCCCGTGTACCGCAAAAAAAAAAAAAAAAACTTCGCTAATTGCAGCAACTGTATTATGTTGGTATCCCTCTCTGTTGATTGTCTTTTCTCTTGAGAAGATGTAATACATCATCTTATTTCCTCATATGTCAAGTAATTTTGAATTGTTGTGGAGACTAAATTCTATCTAGTCTCTATTAGATGTCTGATAGTTATTTTTTTTTAAAGAGTGTCAGTTTTGTTGTGGTGGTTGTTTGTTTTAACATGCCATTAGGGATGATTCAAACTGCAAACTGTTTTTGGGCTGCAGCACAAATTTCAGTTCAGTTGTTTTATCTTTGGTTGGGCTGCTTGCAGTCTGCCCTGAAAATATGCAATTCAGCGGTTTACCAGAAGTTGAACAGTGTTTAAACACAAATTATGTGGCTCCCTCTGTCTAGTTCACTCCTTTCTTGGATTCTCCTCTCACTGTCCAGCAGCTGTGGGTCCCTCCAACTCTCTCCTCTGGTTTTTCAGAAAGACTATGAATTTTCTATCAGTGTTTTAGCACTCTAAGTAACTCTGGATGAAGCCTGCCTTCAGGTTAAAGACTATTATAAAACATAGAAAATTCATCCCATGCTATTGCTATCTTGTAGGTGTTGATTGACCTCCTGTCAGAATCTATCTGCTTCTTTTTTCACTCCCAGTGCCTTCAGAGAGTTGGCTTGTGGTGTATTTTGTCTAGAGTCCATGTCTAGTCCAGTACAGGAGCTTACTAGGACATACCATAAGTGGAACTCCAGTAACATTTCAGATTACAGAAAACTTGTGAAGGTAGATTAAAGAGTTCCTATACACCCCATACCCAATTTCCTCTATTATTAACATCTTATCTTAGTACAGTATATTTGTCATAATTAATGAACCAATATCATTACATTATTATTAAAATCCATACATCAGATTACCTTTGTGTTCCAGGATCTCATCAGGGGATCCACTTTACATTCAGTTGACATGTCTTCTTATGTTCCTCTTGGTTGTGACAGTTTCTCAGACTTTTCATTGTTTTTGATGACCTTGGCAGTTTCGAAGAGTACTGGTCAAGTATTCTGTAGAACGTCACTCAACTGGGATTTGTTTGATGTTTATCTCATGATTAGACTGGGGTTATGTGTTTTTGGGAGAAAGGCCACAGAGGTAAAGTGCATTTTCATCACATTATATCAAGGGTATTATATGGACTGAATTGTGTCATCCCCTGTCCCCTCGCCCCAAATTCATATGTCAAAGCCCTAAGCCCCAATTTGACTGTTTTTGGAGATAGGGCCTATATGAGGTAATAAGGTTAAAAGAAGTAATAATGGAGGGGCCCTGATCCAATAGGATTAGTGCCCTTATAAGAAGAGATACCAGAGGGCTCTCTCTCTCCATCATGTGAGGACACAGTGAGAAGGTAGCCATATACAAGTCAGGAAAAGAAGTCTCAGCAGAAACAGAATTGGCTGGCACAGCCTTCAGAACTGTGAGAAAATAGATTTCTGTTCTTTAAACCATCCAGTCCAAGCTGTCTTGTTATGGCAGTCCTAGTTTATTTAGGCAAGTATGTACTGTCAGCATGACTTACTGCCTTGATAACCTGGCTGAGGTAGCGTTTGTCAAGTTTCAACACTGTAAAGTGACTCTTTTTTCCTCCTCGTTCCTTGCTGTACTCTTTGGAAGGAAGTCCATACATTGACTCTTCACTCACAGTCTTTGACCTCTGCTACTTCAAGATCCCAGCATCTCCACTGCAATCAGGGAACCCATCTCAACTATAACTTCTCCCTTCGTGAAACCTGTCTACAGGAAACAGTCACCAAATAGTTTACAAGGATACTGGTGCCCATTCACTAATGTATTTCTCAGTGCTTTAGAGAAGGGAGTGTCCTCTGGGATTTCTCAGATGAGAGAGTGAGGGGGTGGCAATTCATACATGATAGATCCACTCCAACATTTCTATCTCCTTAAGCCTTTGGATTCATTCTAAGTATGCCAGGAAGGTTTTGCATTTCAACTTTATTGAATATAGGCCACTACTAAAATGCAGTTTCAGTCAACCAACTGTTAGAGTCATTTCCAGCTGCACAGATAACACAGTAAATTTAGAATTGTGATGAGTGCCTACATCAACTGTTCAACCGAATCTAATATTACATTCTGTCTTCTTTATTTATTTCCTTCTTGGAAAGGAAGAATCCATTCTTCCACATATTCTCCAAGTTTCTTCAAATATAAATCAGCAAAGTATTGCAACATTAAGTACAAGTCATTTCTTCCCAGACAGACCGTGGAAAATGTTGCGATCTGACCCTGGTTATGGATCTAGAGCAGTGGTCCTCAGCTGGGGATGATTTTTTCCTCTAAGGGTACCTTTGGAAATGTCTGGAAATATTTTTGGTTGTCACAACTCAGGCTGGGGAAGCTGCTACTGGATCTAGTGGATAGAGGTCAAGAATGCTGCTAAATATCTTACAATGCACAGGACATCTCACAACAAAGAATTATCCACAGCCATTGAGAAACCCTGATCTACAGCTAACAATGAGTGGTTGGAGTGAAACTTGGGGAACATAGACATCCTGCAGATGATATAATTACAGGACTTTTAAGCAAGGGATGAAGGGCTGTTTCTACTGGAGAGATTTGGGCATTCTAGAATCTTAACTTTGTTTGTGTTCCTAATGTCCCCATTCCAAGTTTCAGTGTCATACCCTTCCCAAACAATGCTCCATCTTTCACTAGAGTTTTGGCAAGGCTATGAAATCAACTTCTGTTGTAATTCTGAAACCTGCACAATTAAATTTTATGTTTGATTTAGCCTTCAGGTGCAAAAACTAAGGGGTTCTTTTAGGGCTGCCGTAGAAGCTTTTGTCGTGCCTTGAACTGAATGTTTAATGACTTGAACTTTTCATTTCTTTATGTAAGTTCTTCAGTGCGTGCAAATAAAGTCACTCCCAGCCTACAGTTGGTATAGTCACCATTACCATCAGTCAAATATGGCTCCAAAGCATTTGCGTTAGTGGGCACTTCAACACAAATGACTAAAGGTGATAAAATGATGTCATTACGTCTCATTTCCCGTTGATGAGTTGCTCAACATTGAGTTTGAATTTAAGGATATGACCAAATCAACCCGAAATCCTATATCTGAAAGTCTGTTTCTTAGAACCACTCTTAGACTATTTTCTGTATTAGGATTCAATAAAGAAACAGAAACTGCAGCAGTTATCTGAGGAAATTAACACAAAGAGTTATTAGAGCTATCACAGGTGTTGGAGAATTGAAAAGGGAAAGTGAAACAGAGAAAGTAGTAACTGCAAGCAGTAGATGGAGAAATAAAAGGTCAAGGTTGGGGTTATTGGGACCAAGCACTTGAAGGAAGGGTCTTAGAGGTGGAATCCAGACCCTGAGGAGAACATGCTGCCTTGTACTGACCTTATACTGGTACCTCAGTGGCTCAGAGGAGGGACCTGAGTCCCGAGGTCTGTCAGGACTCAGACCGCTGAGGAGGTTGGCTGGCTGGCTGGTACTGGTATCTCTGAGGAATGTGATAAGCCTCCTTCTGGGAATATGGAAAGAAGTCCAAAGCTGGAACCAACCGCTGCTGCTGGCATGAAGAACTGTTGCCTGGGTGACAATGATAGAAAAAGGAAGTGAACAGGAAGGAGCAAGTCCTTTCTCCCTTATTTCTGTCTCTGATCTCCCACTATTGGCAGAACCTAACGGAGAGCCAGGCTGGCAAAGGAAATATGTGAATTGCAGAGACCTAGCCCAGCACCAAAAGAGAGAGCAGAGGTCGGAGGGTGTGAAGCTGAGGAACAATTTCTTTACAATCAGCATAGTTAGACAACCATTATTAGATTACATACAAAAAGATGAGGGAGAGGAAGGAGCCTAGAATATTTCACAGGTTTCCAGTATTAGTAACCAAATGAATAGTGGAGAAAGAGGTAGAATATATGTGGAGTGGGGAGTAGAGAGGAGGTAGCTTGTAGTGAGTGAAAAAATCTGTTGCGATTGATAAATTTAGTTGGAGAAACCTGGAGTCTAATATAGCATAATTCAAAGTGTAGTCTCTGGATTAGCTAGCATGCAATTTTAAAAAATTGTGGCAAAATACACAAAATTTATCATTTTAATCATGTTTTAAATTGTGGCAGGTAAATAAATGTATAAAATATCTTAAAATTGACCATTTTAACCATTTTTAATTATACAGTTCTGTGGCATTAGTTATATTACATTCATATTGCTTTGCGATTGTCATCACTATCTCCAGAACTTTTTCATCATCCTAAGCTGAAACTCTGTACCATTAAACAATGACTCCTCATCCCTCCTTCACCCAGCCCCTGGCCACCACCATGAATCTGACTGTTCTAGCTACTTCGTATAAGTGAAATCATACATTATTTGTCCTTTTGTGTTAGGATTATTCACTTAGCATGATGTATTCAAGGTTCATCCATGTTGAAGCATGTATTATAATTTAATTCCTTTCTAAGGCTGAATGATATTCCATTTTTGGTACATACCACCATTATGTGCAGTCTGTTTTTATCAATCCTCAACAAGATAAAAGCTTGTGCCAAAGTATAAACTACCTATGTCAGCAAGCACAATGTTAAGTTCCCTTCACATTTTTGTTGGAAGATTTTTCAGTGAAGGAAGCAGAATGCTGATTTACATTCCATAGCAAGGTCATTTGCTCATTTCAGCCCAGTATTTTGAGTAGCATTGGTATAATAAGTATTTAGAGACACAGCTTTGGACTGGAGATTTGGGAATCATCATCTGTAAAAGAAAAAAGTCCAAACTAGGGCCAAGATGCAATTTTTGCGTAATGTAATTTACAGCCTCTTTCCAGGAAGAAATTAGAATTACTGATTAAATGCTCACAACTAATGGGATTATAACTTCTGAGAAACCAGTTATGCACCCACTCACCCTTCAGTTAAGAGTATAGTGAGTTTTACCAAATATACTTTTCTTTTTTGTATCTACTCTAAAATGATTTTCTAACCAATCTCTTCCTCTCAGATATCCCTACCAAAAGTAAATCTTTGAATTTAACTTCTTAAAGGATAATAGTTTTAAAAAAATCATGATAGGTGCAGATATGAAATGAATGTGTCAAAGATTTAATTTAACTCATTAATTAATGAGGGAATGGGAAAAGATGTTGCAGTCAGTTCAAAGGAACATCCAAAGACCAGACAAGTATCTAAGCCCATGGGAAATGTTGAAACCAATTTTCTTAATAGATGCAAAGCTTGCTTATTGGAGGGTGTCGGGGGCAGGGACGTCAATAGAAGCTTCACCTAACAGAATTTATTTGCAAATATAAAGACAATAATTTTTTGCATTACTATTAGTTTTTTTTTTTACAAATTAGCTTATATCTCTTCAGTTTTGTAAAACAGTTCAAAGTCAGTAAAAGGCATAAATCCCATAGAATCTGATAAGTGGCAAGAGTATATTTAAAACAATGCATAGTTTCCAATTTCCCAGTAATCTTTTGGTTCATTTAAAAGTATTTCACACTTTCTCCCATATCCTACTACAGAGCTTCTTCCTTATTGCAAGATGATAATGAAATTTTGATACATGCTCATATCAAAATTATCTGAAAATTTTTCTTCAACACTTGGTTTCTAATATTGGTTGCTGATGTGAGAGAGTAATGCAGGAGTCTCGAAAGAAGTGATTTTCACTGAATTCTCATATTACTAGCATGGCACCCCTATCCTTAACTAGATAAGAGGTAGAGGGTAACCTCTACCCTCTCCAGGAAATCAATCCTAAACCTTCTGCAGGGGCCCGTAGGGGAGTGACTTGGGAGCTAGGGAGGAGCTGGTGGTCTGCTTCCGAAGTAGACTTTTAACCAATTATTGTGCTTTTAGTCCCAACTTTTACCTGCTTCTTGAGGTACCTGGTGCTGCCAATTCTAGAGTCTTTTGGTGGTTCTCTGGGACAAAGCAGGCTTGCTCTTAGCCTGTCCTTTGACAGATGATGAGTCTGCTAAGTCAGTTCCCACCATCCTTCTGCTTTCCAGCTTCCAAAATGTTAGTGATTTTATGTCCTGTTCCGTGAGAGACTGACTATACAAATGGACAAATAGCCATACCACGTATGACAATAGAACACTGACCCCTAATCTCCACGGCAGGCAACCAGCCTCTGGGGCAGTCAGCCCAGAAGTGTCAGTGAGTCAGCTTCCTTATATCTTGCCCCCACTTCCAACACAGGACCAAACAGAGAAAGCCAAAACAATCACAGAAGAAGCCTGGCTCCCATTTAGCGTATCCCTAGCTTCCCCATGACAATGAACTCCATTCAGAGAATATCTAAAGCCTTCCCTTGTTTTCACTATAAAGATTTCCCATTTCTCTGCCTGCCTTTGAGTCTTTGCCAAACAGAAGTGATGGCTGACTCCCTGCCACAGCAAGTTCTGAGTAAATAGCTTCTGTTTTTTCTCATTTGGGTGGCCTTCATCTTTTTCTATATCTTTTTACCTTGAAGCTTTGTGTTTTCCCATTTTTTAAGAGGAATTTCAGGAGGAAGTGGACTTATATGTGGCTCAGTCCGTCACCTTTAACTGGAGTTCTCTTTCTGTGCTCTTTTCTCTGTGATCTAGAGGCCAGAGTCTACACTTTTCCCCCAGCTCCAGAAAACCCAAAATAACCTTTGTCTTTTCCTCTTGCAAACCTGGATGCAAAATTCAACACCTATTCAAATTCCTCTAAAGAATCTACTGGAACAAAAGCACTAGAGAACAATATAGACTTAAGGGAAACCTACCTAGGAGGGAGAGAAGATGAAGTTGCATAACACGCACCCCCCCATGACCCCGCATAAAGAACTTAAACTCACATCCCAGAACACTTTAAACACTCTTTCTCTCCCAAAGTGTCTCCTCCGAGGTATCTTTCTCCCAGGAAGATTCAGCCTTTCAGTCTTTCAACCCCTATTGTTAGATGAACTTGTCTCACTGGGGGATGTATGTGTCTCACCCTCACTCTAAGGAGGCTTCATGAATTTCTTCTAAATGAATTCAGGCATCTTTCCCAAGAGGTAGTCTCATTCCAGCTCCTTAAGAGAAAAAAAAAGTTCTGATTCTCTAAACCACCAAAAAAGGATACCTTTTCTCACTTGCTGACAAATAGTCTTTTTGTGGTTCCAACTAGCTTGTAAGCTTCTTGAGTGCATAGCTACATATTTTTATAATCTGTATAGTACCTAATAATATTACAAAAGTTTATAGATGTGACCAGCAGGCAGAAAGGAGCAATAGAATTTCAATGGAAGGAAATAGGATATTCAGAAAGAGCCTATTTAGTGGTTCCTCAAAGTTTTGACCTTTATCTTCAAGACACTGAACAAATCCAGTAAAGGGTATCCACTTTTTTTTTTTTTTTTTCGGTACACGGGCCTCTCACTGTTGTGGCCTCTCCAGTTGCGGAGCACAGGCTCCGGACGCGCAGGCTCAGTGGCCATGGCTCACAGGCCTAGCCGCTCCATGGCATGTGGGATCTTCCCGGACCGGGGCACGAACCCGTGTCCCCTGCATCGGCAGGCAGATAGATTCTCAACCACTGCGCCACCAGGGAAGCCCAGGGTATCCACCTTTATTGTACATCTACTGGGCACTGTATTCAGCAGGTTTAAGTTAACCTGGGTGGCATGCATTCATTATTAGTATCTTTCATGTCCTGTATCACTTAGGGATTGGGTTCTATTGCTAGTAACAAAGACTTGACTGCATGGCTTAAAAAAATTAATTTATTTTCTCATGTAAAAGAAGTCCAGAGGTAGGCAGTTCAGGGTTAGTACAGACTATAGAGGGAATCAGGGGTCCAGGCTTCTTCCTCCTTTCCACTCCACCTTTCTAGGTACCTGGCTTCCATCTTCAAGGTGCCACTGCAGTGGCAGAGGGCTGTGGAGTGCCAGCCATCAGGTCCTAGTCTCAGCAAGAAAGAAGTAGAAGGGTAATGACAAAAAGGCAAAAAAAAAAAAAAAACCCACCAAAAAACGCCCCCTTTTTAGTAACTTTACCCAAAGTCCAATGCAAAAACTTGTTTATACCTCATTGGCCAGAACGTAGTCACATGGCCACCATAATTATTCACAATGGAGACAGAAAAATGCATTTGTTAGTGCATTTAATACCCTGACTTCTGTTACTAAGTAGAGAGGAGAATGGATATTGGGTAGGCCACTAGCACTTCTGCCACAGTTCCTCTTAAACTTTCTGTACGTGATGTCCTAATGCTTGGCATTAAGTTGTCCTTGGAATCAATAAATAAATGAATAAACCATTTTTAGATAAATCAAGCAGTTCACAGCATGATCTCTCTCTCTCTTTTTTTTTTTTTTTTTTTTTGTAGTTAATTGACTTTATTACTAGAGCAGATTTAGGTTCAGAGAAAATTCTAACATAAAGCACGAGTTCCCATATGCCTTCCCCCCAACTCCCCCCACCTTGTCACACAGGCACAGTTTCTATTAACATCTTCCACTGGTGTGGTATGTTTGTTACAATTGATGAACCAATATTGATACATTATTACTAACTAAAGTCCATAGTTTAGGATTTTCTCCTTGTGCTGCACAGTTCTATGGGTTTTAATACATGCATAATGTCATGTATCCACCATGACAGTATCATACAGAATAGATTCACTGGCCTAAAATCCCTCTGTGCTCCACCTATACACCCCTCTCTTCCTCCCCAGGAACCTCTGGCAACCACTGATCTTTTTACTGTCATCATAGTTTTGCCTTTTCCAGAATATCATGTAGTTGGAATCACACAGTATGTACCCTTCTCAGACTGGCTTCTTTCACTTAGCAATATGCATTTAAGGTTCCTCCACGTCTTCTTATGGGTTGATAGCTAATTTCTTTTTATCACTGAATAATATCCCATTGTATGAATGTAATACAGTTTTGTTATCTATTCACCTATTGAAGAACGTCTTGGTTGCTTTCAATTTATGACTAAAGCTGCTATAAACATTTGTGTGCAAGTTTTTGTGTGGATTAAGTTTTCAACTCATTTGTGTAAATACCTAGGAGCATGATTGCTGGATTGTATGGCAAAACTATGTTTAGCTTTGTTAAGGAACTGACAAAGTATCTTCAGAAGTGGCTGTACCATTTTGCATTCCAGCCAGCAATGAATGAGAGTTTCCGTTGCTCCATATCCTTGTCAGCACTTGGCATTGTAGTGTTTGGATTTTAGCCATTCTAACAGAATTTACAGAATCAATGAAATACTGGTATCCCATTATTGTTTTAGTTTACAATTCCCTAATAACATACAATGTTGAACATCTTTTCACATGCTTATTTTGGATATCATATAACTTCTTTGAAATGTCTATTCAGATCTTTTGCTCACTTTTTAATTGGGTTGTTGAGTTTCAAAAGTTCTCTCTGTATTCTGTATAACAGTCCTTTATTAGATATGTGTTTTGCAGATATTTCCTCCAAGTCTGTGTTTTGTCTTTTCATTCTCTTGTCTAATAAATTGTTGGCATAACGTCATTCATTACATTTTCTAATTTCTTATATCTCTGCTGTATTTTGTTATGTTCCCCCTTCTAATCCTAGTATTATTTATTTGTTGTTATTTCTCTTCTATCTGGATCAATCTCACAGAACTTTTTTCATTAGTGTTTTCAAAGATCTAACCTTAGTTTTGTTGGCCATATGAATAACATCTTTTTCTATTTTATTAATTTATTCTCTGATTTTTGTTATCTTCTTCCTTCTAGTATTTTGGATGTATTCTTTTGTTTTTTCTAATGTATTACCTGATCACTTATGTAATTTTTAGTCTTTCTTATTTTCTAGTGTAAAAAGCATATAACGTTATCAATTTACATGAATCCTATAAATTTTCATATATGTATAGTATTTATTATTACTTCTCAAATCTAATATTATAAATTTCCATTGGGATTTCTTTTCTGAGCTTTAAATTACTAAGATTTTTTAAAAAAAATTCTCCAGGGGCTTCCCTGGTGGCGCAGTGGTTGAGAGTCCGCCTGCCGATGCAGGGGACACGGGTTTGTGCCCCGGTCCAGGAAGATCCCACATGCCGTGGAGCGGCTGGGCCTGTGAGCCATGGCCGCTAAGCCTGCACGTCTGGAGCCTGTGCTCCACAACAGGAGAGGCCACAACAGTGGGAGGCCCGTGTACTGCAAAAAAAACCCCAAATTCTCCAAATATATGGAGTTTTAAAAACAATCATTTTATTATTGATTTCCAACTTAATTGTAATGTGGTCAGAAAATGAGATCCGTATGATAGCATTTTTTTTTCAGTATGTAGAAAGTTGCTCAATGGCCTAAATTAAAATTAATTTTCTTAAATCTTTGTTTTTAAAGTATGTGTGTGCTTAAAATACTGGGTGTAGAGTTTATACATGTTCCTTAGTAAATGTTAATTAATAGTGTTGGAGACAATCCTGCAATCACTGGTGAGTCTTGGATGTCTTTTCATATTTAAGAGTGCTATAGGCTGAATGTTTTGTGTCCCTTCAAAATTCATATGTTGAAAACTAACTCCCAACATAATGGTATCAGGAGGCAGAGGCCTTTGAGAAGTGATTAGGTCATGAGGGTGCAGCCCTCATGATTGGGATTAGTGCCTTATAAAAGGGGCCCAAGAGGACTTCCCAGTGATTAAGACTGCATCCTTCCAACGCAGGGGATGCAGGTTCAATCCCTGGTTGGGGAACTCAGATCTGACATGCTGTGTGGTGTGTAAAAAAATAAAAAAGAAAGCCCAAGAGAGCTCCCTACCCTTGGTTAAGTGAGGACACAGTGAAAAGACAGCTGTCTATAAACCAGGAAGTAGGCACTCACCAGACAAGAAATCTGTCAGCACGTAGATCATGGACTGTGAGAAATAAATTTCTGTTGTTTATAAGCTACCCAGTCAATGGTATTTTGTTATTACAGTCCAAAGGGACTAAGACAGAGTGAAGTACTAAAAAGTTGACTGGAAATTATTTATGCATAGATGGGGCTTGTTGACTGGGCCTTAAATGTAGGGTGATTGCTTATGGATGTAGACAGTTTATTATGGGATCCCTCAAATGATATGTCCTTCCATTCTAATCTAATTTCTATCCTCTAAAATTATACTGATATTTGTTTGACTGCTATTATCGCCTCTCCTGTTCTCTTTCTTCTTTGGG
This sequence comes from Tursiops truncatus, assembly GCF_011762595.2. Taxonomy (NCBI): domain Eukaryota; kingdom Metazoa; phylum Chordata; class Mammalia; order Artiodactyla; family Delphinidae; genus Tursiops; species Tursiops truncatus. The sequence continues at coordinate 32,968,952 of NC_047035.1, read as the reverse complement.
CTTATAAACTTTTCACTCCTTTATTTTCATTAAAAAAAACAAAACAAAAGAAACCCCCCCAAAAAAACCATCACTTTTTATTGATGTATGTATGCATTCAGAAAACCAACATAAATATGCAACCTGAACACACATGTAAACCAGCACTCAGATTAAGAAACAGAACATTATTAGCACTTCAAGAACCTCCCCATGTTCTCTTCCAGAGTCACTACTCCACTAAGAGTAATCACTACATTTGTTACCCAACCATACTTGGGTCCGCTCACCTGCGCATAGTAAAGCCAATCTACTGACACTGGATTGTGTTGTAGGAAAGTGCAGCATTTATTGCAAGACACCAAGCAAGGGTCCAGGCAGCTAGGGCTCAAAAGATCTGAACTTCCTGATGGCTTTCAGGGAAAGGTTTTTAAAGACAGGGTGTGGGAAAGGGGTTGTGGGTGTGAGTGATCAGCTCATGGACATTCTTCAGATGGGTTGGTGATGAGGTACTGATAATACTACTGTCTCATGAGGTTATGAATATTAAATGAGACAAAATATGTAAAACATTTTGCAAAGTTCCTAGCACACTGTGGTCACAGTCATCAAATGGCAGCTATTATCCCTTATATTGTTTATGCACGTCTCATTTCTCCTATTTTACACATTCTGTGACAAAGCAACAGCACATAGCACACATTAGCTGCCTCACAAATAACAGTTGCTGATAGACTGGGTGAATGAAAGTTTTTAAATATAAATGGAAGGTATTGTGGTTATTGTTATAAAAGATGGCATAAATTATTATAATGGCTATAGTATAAAATGTGCTGCTAATGAGGAATACATTATTTAAACAAGTGTCTCTTCTATTTACCTTCATCATTTAACAGTTAAGAATATCTATGCAGTGGAGAAACACTACTGGAGCTAATTAGTAAGGACAGTTAGATGTCCCAGATTGCATTTGTAAGGGTTCCAGAGGCTTCTTTCTTTAAAACCAAAACAAACAAAAATATCACCTGGAAACAAAAACAAAAACACCACTTATCTGAAAAGATGTTAAGGTTTTCCAATTTTAACAAATCTTTTGTTCAGCAGTGGAGAAACTCGGGAGGCACCACCTGCCCCCAACTGCTTCCGTACAAGATGGCGTCGTCCATTTGTATACCCTGACTGGGGCTGTCCCTTCAGCCCGTCACAGGACCGGAAGTGGTTTCGGTCCTAGTGGATCCGGGTGGGTGCGCGCAGGTGGCCACAGAGGTTCCAGGTCTTCAATGTGAGGCGCCGCAGGTGTTCCCGGTGGGGTCCAGGGCCGCAGGTAAGCGAGGATCAGGGGCGGGCGAGGCTCTTCTCCAGACTTGTGCGAGTGGCGGAGGGGGTTTCCAGCGCGGATTGAGGAGAGGGCTCAGGAAGCTGGCGATGTCACCGTGTGCGGGGGCGACTGCTTGCGGGGACCTCGTTTTCCCCAAGCGACTTGGCCCTGCCCCTCTCCCCGCCCCGCTCGCCCGTGGCGGGGGCGGTTCAGCACCCAGGTGCGCTCCGAGGGCTGTCACCTCGGTCCGCGGCCTCCCACGCCCTTCCCTGGGCGCCTCCTCGGACCCCCTTTTGCTCTCTATAGGAGTACATACCAAACCTTCGTGGTTTCTTTTTTTTAATTTAATTTAATTTATTTTTTATTCAGCAGGTTCTTATGTTATCCATTTTATACATATTAGCGCATATATGTCAATCCCGGTCTCCCAATTCATCCCACCACCACCCGCCCCTCGCCTTCGTGGCTTCTTGACCCAGTTAGCTAAAACGGAGGCACCGCTCGCAGCACCTGGCAACTGCTTGGGCGCTGCGTGTTGCACGCGTCCACAGTTAACAGTTTGGTCCCCTCCATTCGTCCCCCGCCCCCATTGTTACCACCTCTTTCCTCCCAGACCACACCCGCTGCTCCGGGCCTTGCTGGGAGCCACCTCCTTCCCTTTTCGCATCCCTGGAATAGATCAGAACCAGAACGTTAATGATTATTTATTACAAAATTGATATCTGCTCGTTTAAGTATAAACGAAACCCAAACCTTTATAACCTTTTAATGTATTAATGGACGCAAACTCTCTTAGATACCCATTCCTTGAAAACACTATACCGTATTTTTTTAGTTTCATTGCAAGGGTAGAAGGAACAGTACTGAAAGGTTTTGTTAATATCGAAGTTACGAGGTACGAGAGAAAAGAGGTTTAAGAGGGGGAAGGAATTATAAATTTTGGTCAAGTTGAGTTTGTTTTAAAAAATGTATTTATTCTGTATTTATTTTGGTTGTAGTCCATGCATACAATCATATCAAAAATTTAAAATAGATCCTCTTTGACCTATCTCTTTACATCTCCATCTTTTCTTCTTTAATCTCTTGACCCCAGGTAAAAACTGTTATCAGTTTGGGGTGTTTTTTCTATTTCTTTGTCTTTACATTTATTGATATGTGTTTGTACATATAAATATGGAAGGTTTTGTGTTAAACTTTTACAAATCTGGCATATTGTACCAATTCAACAACTAGACTTTTTATGCTTAAAAATGGGTCTTGCAACTTTTTCTTTGTCAATATGTAGACATCTAGCGTATTCGTTCTACCTGCTCTGTAAATTTCAGAGTGTGTTAAGATCCCATTGTATGTGAGATACCATAGGTTGCTTACAGTTTTTCACCATTAGGCACAGTGTCGCAGAAAATATCCTTACACCTGCGTCTGTGTGCTTGTGTGAGCGTTTGTCAAGGATAGAAACCTGCAGGTGGAATTAGTGGGTAGGAGGGTGTGGATGTTTAATGCCAAACTGCCCAACAGTGTATAATCATACCTATTTCCCCAGCTCTTTTCAACATTTGATGCTATCAATCTTTTTTACTTTTGCCAACCTGATGGGTGGAAAATGACTCTAATTGGGTGTTTTAATTTGTATTTCCCTAGTCATTGGTGAGATTGAGCATCTCTTCATGATTGTTGGCTGTTTGTATTACCTCTTTTGAGAAATGTCTCATTTCTATTGGGTTATCTTTTATATATGGTAGTGTTTTTTTATGGTATTGTTTTATATATTCAGGATATTAATCTTTTATCATTCATATATGTTTGAAATATTTATTCCCAACATACTGCATTTTAAAGTTGTTACTTACCTTTTAACCATAGAGCATCTTTGTAGAACAAAAGTTGTAAATTTTATGTTTAAATGTATCAGTCTTTTACTATGTGTATTTTGTATTTTGTGGCTTTCATTCCTTATCCCAGTGGTTCTCAAATGGGAGCTATTTTGCTTTCTAGGAGCAACTTGGCAATGTCACGAGACATTTTTTGGTTGTCATCTAGTGGGTAGAAGCCAGGGATGATGTTAAACATCCTACAATGCACAGAAAAGCCCCTATAACAAAGAATTTTTCTGGCCTAAAATGTCAGTAGTGCTGAGGTTGAAAAACCCTGTTCTACCTTGAAGCAGAGTTTTCTCTTATGAGTATGTTTTCTCCTGTAAGTTGTTATATGGTAGAGTTTTTCTCTAATTCCTGTGTGTGTGTGTTTGAGTGTGTGTATGTGTGTATGTGTGTGTGTGTGTGTGTGTGTGTGTGAGAGAGAGAGAGAGAGAGAGAGAGAGAGAGAGAATGGTGTGTGCCTTACTCTTTCCAAGCAATGTCAGTCTGAATGTCAGTCCATTCTTGACCCACTAATCTAAAATGACGCATTTATCATGTACTAATTTCTCACCCACATAGTGTCTGTTTCTGGTGTCTGTTTCTGGACTCTCTTCTGTTCTATGTCCTACTTTTCTATTTTGCTGGACCAATACCATAACATTCTATATCAAATATATATTATACTTTGATATCTAGTAGTATAAATAGTCCTCATGATTATTTTTATTGTTATTTTATTAGACGTCATATACTTTATCAGCTCACATACTCATTATTTAATCAGTGTTTTGGTGGTAGTCTTACAATTTATTTTCCAGATTAATTTTAGAATCAGCTTGTCAAGTAGTGTTTTTGTTTTTGTTTTTGTTTTTGTATTGTTTTGTTTTGGCTGCATTGGGTCTTTGTTGCCGTGTGTGGGCTTTCTCTAGTTGTGGCGAGCAGGGGCTACTCTTCGTTGCGGTGCATGGGCTTCTCATTGCGGTGGCTTCTCTTGTTGTGGGGCACGGGCTCTAGGCACGGGGACTTCAGTAGTTATGGCACGCAGGCTCGGTAGTTGTGGCACACGGGCTCAGTAGTTGTGGCTCACAGGCTCTAGAGTGCAAGCTCAGTAGTTGTGATGCATGGGCTTAATTGCTCCGCGGCACATGGGATCTTCCTGGACCAGGGATCAAACCCGTGTCCCCTGCACTGGCAGGTGGATTCTTAACCACTGCGCCACCAGGGAAGTCCTCAAGTAGTTTTTTTTTAAAGTGGCTTTATTGAGATGTAATTCACATAATTTGTCGTTTAAAGTGTACAATTCAATGATTTTTAGTATATTCACAATTATGCAGCCACTACAACCTAATTTTAGAACATTTTTATCATCCCCCAAAGAATCCCATACCTATTAGCAGTCACTCCCCTTCCCATTCCCCAACACCCTAGCCCTAGAGAGCCACTAATCTTTCTGCCTTTATAGATCTAAATATTTTGTATAAATGGAATCATACAATTTGTGGTATTTTGTGATTGGCTTCTTTCACTTAGCATAATGTTTTCAAGGTTCACCCATGTTGTAGCATGTGTCAGTACTCATTCCTTTTTATTGGTGAATAAAATTGTATCATATGGTGTATTTGTTTCCTAGGGATATGGTATTGAAGTAACGCAAACTGGGTGGCTTAAAATAACAAATGTATTCTCTCACAGCCCTGGAGGCTATAAAGTCCAAAATCAAGGGGTCAGCAGGACTGTGCTCTCTCTGAGGGCTCTAGGGGAGGATCCTTTCTTGCCTCTTTCTAGCTTCTGGTGGTTGCCAGCAATCCTTGGCATTCTTTGGCATTCCTTGGCTGCAACTGTGTAACTACAACTTCTGCCTCTGTTTTCTTCACATGGCCTTCATCCCAGAGTGTCTATCTTCACATCGTAATTCTCTCTGTGCAAGTCTGTCTCTGCGTCTCTTCTCCCCTTCATGTAGGACACCAGTTATATTGAATTAAGGGCCCACTCTACTCCAGCAGGACCTCATTTTAACTTAATTAGGTATGCAAAGGCCTTTTCCAAATAAAGTCACATTTGTAGGTAATGGGGGTGAGGACTTTTAGCATATCTTTTGGGGGAACACAATTCAACCCATAACATTATGGATATGCTGTATTTTATTTATCCATTCATGAGCTGATGGACATTTGGTTTGTTTCCATTTTTTGGCTATTATGAATAATGCTGCTATGAACTATTGGGTGGACATGTGCTTTCATTCCTCTTGGATATATACTTAGGAGTGGAATTGCTAGGTCACATGGCAACTCTATGTTTAATCATTTGAGGAACTCCCAGATTATTTTCCAAAGCAGCTGTACTATTTTCTGTCAACATCAGCAATGTATGAGAGTTCTAATTTCTCCATATTATTGCCAGTACTTATTAGCTGTCTTTTTAATTAGAGCCATCCTCATGGGTGTGAAGTAGTATCTCATTGTGCTTTTGATTTGCATTTCCCTAATACCTAATGATGTTGAGCATCTTTTCATGTGCTTATTGGCCATTTGTATATCTTCTTTGAAGAAATGTCTATTCAGATTCTTGCCTGTTTTAAATTGGTTTCTTTGTCTTTTTATTATTGAGTTATGAGTTTTTAAAATTTATTTTATTAAAAAAATTTGGGGGGTCTGTGTTGGCTCTTCTTTGCTGCCCATGGGCTTTCTCTAGTTGCAGTGAGCAAGGGCTACTCTCTGTTGTGGTGCGCGGGCTTCTCATTGCGGTGGCTTCTCTTGTTGCAGAGCATGGGCTCTAGGCGTATAGGCTTCAATAGTTGCAGCATGTAGCTCAGTAGTTGCAGCACGTGGGCTCAGTAGTAGCGGCATGTGAGCTCTAGAGCGCAGGCTCAGTAGTTGTGGCACATGGGCTTAATTGTCCCATGGCATGGCATGTGGGATCTTTCTGGACCAGGGATTGAACTCGTGTCCCTGCATTGACAGACAGATTCTTAACCATTGCGCCAACAGAGAAGTCCCATAAGAGTTTTTTATATAGTCCAGATACATGCCCTTATGAGATCTATGACTAGCAAATATTTTCTCCCATCCCATGGGTTTTTTCACTTTTTTGATGGTCAATTCATTTTTTTGTTTCTTTGTTTTTTTGTTTTTATTTCCATTACTCTAGGAGGGGGATCAGAAAAGATCTTGCTGGGATTTATGTCAAAGAGTGTTCTTCCTATGTTTTCCTCTAAGAGTTTTATAGTGTCCCATCTAACATTTAGGTCTCTAACCCATTTTGAGTTTATTTTTGTGTACGGTGTTAGGGAGTGTTCTAATTTCATTCTTTTACATGTGCTGTCCAGTTTTCCCAGCAACCCTTATTGAAGAGACTGTCTTTTCTCCAGTGTATATCCTTGCTTCCTTTGTCATAGATTCATTGACCATAGGTGTGTGGGTTTTTCTCTGGGCCTTCTATCCTGTTCCATTGATCTGTATTTCTCTTTTTGTGCCAGTACCATATTGTCTTGATTACTGTGGCTTTGTAGTATAGTCTGAAGTCAGGGAGTCTGATTCCTCCAGCTCTGTTTTTTTCCCTCAAGACTGCTTTGGCTATTTGGGGTCTTTTGTTTCTCCATACAAATTTTAAGATTTTATGGCTTCCCTGGTGGCGCAGTGGTTGGGAGTCCACCTGCTGATGCAGGGGATATGGGTTTGTGCCCCGGTCTGGGAAGATCCCACATGCCGCAGAGTGGCTGGGCCCGTGAGCCATGGCCGCTGAGCCTGCACGTCTGGAGCCTGTGCTCTGCAATGGGAGAGACCACAACAGTGAGAGGCCCGCATACCACAAAAAAAATAAATAAATAAAAATTTTAAGATTTCTTGTTCTAGTTCTGTAAAAATGCCGTTGGTAATTTGATAAGGATTGCATTGAATCTGTAGATTGCTTTGGGTAGTATAGTCATTTTCCCAATATTGATTCTTCCAATCCAAGAACATGGTATCTCTCTCCATCTGTTGGTATCATCTTTAATTTCTTTCATCAGTGTCTTATAGTTTTCTGCATACAGGTCTTTTGTCTCCCTAGGTAGATTTATTCCTAGGTATTTTATTCTTTTTGTTACAATGCTAAATGGGAATGTTTCCTTAATTTCTCTTTTAGATTTTTCATCATTAGTGTATAGGAATGCAAGAGATTTCTGTGCATTAATTTGTATCCTGCAACTTTACCAGATTCATTGATTACCTCTAGTAGTTTTCTGGTGGCATCTTTAGGATTCTCTGTGTATAGTATCATGTCATCTGCCAACAGTGACAGATTTACTTCTTCTTTTCCAATTTGTATTCCTTTTATTTCGTTTTCTTCTCTGATTGCCAGGCCTAGGACTTCCAAAACTATGTTGAATAATAGTGGTGAGAGTGGACATCCTTGTCTTGTTCCTGATCTTAGAGGAAATGCTTTCAGTTTTTCACCATTGAGAATGATGTTTGCTGTGGGTTTGTCGTATATGGCCTTTATTATGTTGAGGTAGATTCCCTGTATGCCCACTTTCTGGAGAGTTTTTATCATAAGTTGTGTTGAATTTTGTCAAAAGCTTTTTCTGCATCTATTGAGATGATCATATGGTTTTTCTTCTTCAGTTTGTTAATATGCTGTATCACGTGGATTGATTTGCGTGTATTGAAGAATCCTTGCATCCCTGGGATAAATCCCACTTGATCATGGTGTATGATCCTTTTAATGTGTTGTTGGATTCAGTTTGGTAGTATTTTGTTGAGGATTTTTGCATATATATTAATCAGTGATATTGGTCTGTGATTGTCTTTTTCTCTACTATCTTTGTCTGGTTTTGGTATCAGGGTGATGGTGGCCTCATAGAATGAGTTTGGGAGTGTTCCTTCCTCTGCAATTTTTTGGAATAGTTTGAGAAGGATGGGTGTTAGCTCTTCTCTAAATGTTTGATAGAATTCACCTGTGAAGCCATCTGGTCCTGAACTTTTGTTTGTTGGAAGATTTTAAATCACAGTTTCAATTTCATGACTTGTGATTGGTCTGTTCATATTTTGTATTCCTTCCTGGTTCAGTCTTGGAAGGTTATACCTTTCTAAGAATTTGTCCATTTCTTCCAGGTTGTCCATTTTATTGGCATAGAGTTGCTTGTAGTAGTCTCTTAGGATGCTTTGTATTTCTGCGGTGTCTGTTGTAACTTCTCCTTTTTCATTTCTAATTTTCTTGATTTGAGTCCTCTCCCTCTTTTTCTTGATGAGTCTGGCTAATGGTTTATCAATTTTGTTTATCTTCTCAGAGAACCAGCTTTTAGTTTTATTGATCTTTGCTATTGTTTTCTTTGTTTCTATTTCATTTATTTCTGCTCTGATCTTTATGATTTCTTTCCTTCTGCTAACTTTGGGTTTTGTTTGTTCTTCTTTCTCTAGTTCCTTTAGGTGTAAGGTTAGATTGTTTATTTTAGATATTTCTTGTTTCTTGAGGTAGGCTTGTATTGATATAAACTTCTCTCTTAGAACTGCTTTTGCTGCATCCCATAGGTTGTGGATCATCGTGTTTTCATTGTCATTTGTCTCTAGGTATTTTTTGATTTCCTCTTTGATTTCTTCAGTGATCTCTTGGTTATTTAGTAACGTATTGTTTAGCCTCCATGTGTTGTGTTTTTTACGGTTTTTTCCCCTGTAATTGATTTCTAATCTCATAGTGTTGTGGTCAGAAAAGATGCTTGATATGATTTCAATTTTGTTAAATTTACTGAGGCTTGATTTGTGACCCAAGATGTGATCTGTCCTGGAGAATGTTCCGTGCACACTTGAGAAGAAAGTGTAATCCTCTCTTTTTGGGTGGAATGTGCTATAACTATCAATTAAATCTATCTGGTCTATTGTGTCATTTAAAGCTTGTGTTTCCTTATTAATTTTCTGTTTGGATGATCTGTCCATTGGTGTAAGTGAGGTGTTAAAGTCCCCCACTATTATTGTGTTACTGTCAATTTCCTCTTTTAGAGCTGTTAGCAGTTGCCTTATGTATTGAGGTGCTCCTAGGTTGGGTGCATATAGATTTTTAATTGTTATATCTTCTTCTTGGATTGATCCCTTGATCATTATATAGTGTCCTTCCTTGTCTCTTTTAACATTCTTTATTTTAAAGTCTATTTTATCTGATATGAGTATTGCTACTCCAGCTTTCTTTTGATTTCATTTGCATGTAATATCTTTTCCCATCCCCTCACTTTCAGTGTGTATGTGTCTCTAGGTCTGAAGTGGGTCTCTTGTAGACAACATATATATGGGTCTTGTTTTTGTATCCATTCAGCAAGCCTGTGTCTTTTGGTTGGAGCACTTAATCCATTCACGTTTAAGGTAATTATTGATATGTATGTTCCTATGACCATTTTCTTAATTGTTATGGGTTTGTTTTTTAGGTCCTTTTCTTCTGTTGTGTTTCCCACTTAGAGAAGTTCCTTTAGCATTTGTTGTAGTGCTGGTTTTGTGGTGTTGAATTCTCTTAGATTTTGCTTGTCTGTTAATCTTTTGATTTCTCTGTCGAATCTGAATGAGATCCCTTGCTGGGTAGAGCAATCTTGGTTGTAGGTTCTTCCCTTTCATCACTTTAAATATATCATGCCACTCCCTTCTGGCTTGTAGAGTGTCTGCTGAGAAATCAGCTGTTAACCTTGTGAGAGTTCCCTTGTATGTTATTTGTCGTTTTTCCCTTGCTGCTTTCAATAATTTTTCTTTGTGTTTAATTTTTGTCAATTTGATTACTATGTGTCTCAGCATGTTTCTCCTTGGGTGTATCCTGCCTGGGACTCTCTGCACTTCCTGGACTTGGGTGGCTATTTCTTTTCCCAAGTTAGGGAACTTTTTGACTATAATCTCTTCAAATATTTTCTCAGGTCCTGTCTCTCTCTCTTCTCCTTCTGGGACCCCTGTAATGCGAATGTTGTTGCATTTGATGTTGTCCCAGAGGTTCCTAAGGCTGTCTTAATTTATTTTCATTCTTTTTTCTTTATTCTGTTCTGTGGCGGTGAATTCCACCATTCTCTCTTCCAGGTCACTTATCTGTTCTTCTGCTTCAGTTATTCTGCTATTGATTCCTTCTAGTGTAGTTTTCATTTCAGTTATTGTATTGTTCATCTCTGTTTGTTCGTTCTTTAATTCTTCTAGGTGTTTGTTCTTTAATTCTTCTAGGTCTTTGTTAAACATTTCTTGCATCTTCTCGATCTTTGCCTCCATACTTTTTCCGAGGTCCTGGATCATCTTCACTATCATTATTCTGGATTCTTTTTCTGGAGGGTTGCCTATCTCCACTTCATTTAGTTGTTTATCTGGGGTTTTATCTTATTCCTTCATCTGGTGCATAGCCCTCTGCCTTTTCAGCTTGTCTATCTTTCTGTGATGTGGTTTGTGTTCCACAGGCTGCAGGATTGTAGTTCTTGCTTCTGCTGTCAGTTCATTTTTTAAAACTTTTTTAAAAATTAAGTTTGCATTTAATTTACTACATTATTTTGAGTATTTGAGTAAAACAATCTCTTGTTTATTAAAGAAAAATAGGGTAATTATCGTACCTTCTGTAGAGAGTTGTTGGAAAGATTAAATGAGTCATGTATATATGAGTATACATGAGTATGCATGTAAAGAGCCTGGCACATTATATGTGCTCTGTAAGTGACAGCTGCTATAATATATCTGTGCTCTTCAAGTCTTTTTCTATATCTTCAGTAAAGCTTTCTGTTTTTCTTCATATTGATCTTGAACATTTCTTGTTGAGTTTACACCTAGGTTTGTTCGTGTACATGTGGTTGTTGTTTAAATACATGTGGCTTGTGGGACTTCCCTCATGGCACAGTGGTTACGACTCTGTGCTCCCAACGCAGGGGGCCTGGTTTCGATTCCTGTTCAGGGAACTAGATCCCACATGCATGCTGCAACTAAGAGTTTGCAACTAAGAAGCACTCGAGCTGCAACTAAGGACCCTGCGTGCTGCAAGTAAGACCTGGAGCAACTAACTAACTAAATAAATAAATAAAACAAAAAACATGTGGCTTATAGTTTTAAAACAGCTTATATTGCTATGGGATTTTCTTCATACCGTTATAATGGGTATGGAAAGCTATTGATTTTATATTCATCAAACTTTCAAAATTTTAAGTTGTAAAAGTTGTGACTTGTTTACTAATCCAGGTGATTCCAATGCCGCCATTCTGTTAAGAGCTATTCTTTTCCATTCTGCCTTCTTCTGCCCTGATTTGGATCTTCTTTCCCTCTTGGCCGTGCTATTGTGAGTCTTCTAACAGGTCTCCTTGCCTCTCGCCTTGCCCGCCTGCAGTCCAGCACCCACACTGCCACCATGGTGTTCTTTGAAATAGGAGCCTGAACTTGTCACTTCCCTTATAAGTCTGTTATTGGCTCTCCATTACCTATAAGGTTTTATCTTTCAGGGTAATAGAAGGCTCCTCACAACTTGACCTGTATCTACTCCTTCTCGCATCATCCCTCTCTGTTTCCTTACTTGCACGTTGTGCTCTAGCACAGTGCTAGCCAGTAGAAATATAATGTGAGCCCCATAAATCATTTAAAGCTTTCTAGTAGCCACATTAAAAGTATAAAAAGAAACAGGTGAACTTAATTTTAACCGATTTTATTTAACCCAGTATATCCAAAATATTATTTCAACATAAGATGTAAAAAATCGGGAATTCCCTGACAGTCCAGTGGTTAGGACTCTGCGCTTCCAGTGCAGGGGGCACAGGTTTGATCCCTGGTCAGGGAATTAAGATCCTGCAAGCCACGTGGCACGGCAAAAAAAAAAAAAAAAGATATAAAAAATCAATATGGAATTAATAGAGATAGAAAGTATAATAGAGGCTACCAAGAGTTGGGGGAGGGAGGAATGGAAAGTTATTGTTTAATGGGTACAGAGTTTGTTTGGGATGATGAAGTAGTTCTAGAAATGGATAGTGGTGATGGTTGCACAACCTTGTGAATGCAGTTATGCTACTGAATGTTACACTTAAAAGTGATTAAAATGGTAAATTTTGTGTTATGTATGTTTTACTACAATAAAAAAAGGTCACCTTAAAATATCAATATAGAAATTATCAGTAAGATATTTTTTACTTTTTTTAAAGAGTAATTCTTCAAAATTTGGTATTTTGCACTTACAGTATGTGTTAAATTTGCTTGTACTCTTTCACGAGTACCACGATGCTTCGTGCCTTTTGTGTCCTTGCACGTGCTATTCCCTCTGCCTTGCGCACCTGGAGAATGTTTGCTCATTTTTTAACACCAGTACCAGTCTCAGTGTTCATCCCTCTCAGCGAGTGTTTCTCTTAATAATCCCCGTACTCTTTCCTCTTTGCCATCCCTGTACTCGTGTGTGCTTCTGTTGTTGGTGTTTCCTCACCAAATTGCAGCTTGTTCAATACATGCATTTCTCCTTTTCTGAATCCTGCATTTTTGAAAGCAGCTTGTGCCATTTAACTCTTTTTACCCAAAGTCTAACACAATGTCTGGTTTATTGAAGGTGCTATTTACATGTTTGCTGAATGAATCCCTTGGCTGGGAAAAAACCCACACAAAATCTCTCCATATAAAAATGAATTAGTAAGTTTTTTGAATGTTGCCAACAGTTCCCTCATATGGAGGTACCCCACTTGCTCCTTCAGTTTCCCTGTGAGGCCTTTCTTTTTCTCAGGCCACACATGATAAAGAATAAGTAGGAACCTGATAGCCTGGGAATTCTAGATCTGAGGGAGCCCTTCTCGATGGAAGCAAATCAATAATACTTTGTTTTTTCAACTTTTCTACTGTAACGTAACCTCATTTTAGTGTTATTAAACATGGAGATAATTTGAAATACAAAAATAAATTTGAAAAATGAATTAATAAAAACACATGTTAGATGCTGTTATTTTCTTTGAAGACAGAAATTCACTTTTCTATACAAAAACATGTTTAAGTTGGGAGGGGAGGCACAATCAAGATGAAAATTGGTTTCAAGGGGTAAAATGTTTGGCTGAAACAGACAAGAGGAAATTTAGAAGAAAGAAATGTAAAATTTTGGATTTAACAGCAAAGTATAAATTACAAGTATATAAAATGGGGAACTCAATATGATTTCAGTGAATTTTAATTTACCGCAAACTCTATGAGGGTCGCCAGTGTGATTCTGCTATTCAAAAACCTATCATTTCATCCATCATTAATAAAATATAGGGTCCAGACCCTGGGAAGTAATAGTACCAATGTAGTCCACATCAATTAGAACATGTCTCAAGTTTTGAATACAGACCTGGGTGCCACATTTAAGAGATACCTTGACAAGCTTGGAGCCATTCAGAAAGATCTGGCCATAATGGCAAGTGGTCTTTAAACTAGGTCACAGGAAGCTGATTGGGTTAAGTAAAATGTACTAAGGGGAGTATAAGAGCTATCTTCACATATTTCACAAGCTCTAAGGAGGGAGTAAACACTTGTCATTTCAGAGGCCAGACTGAACATCAAAGAGAGCAGTTTCTATGCAGGGAACTTTTACAGAATGCAAGGACTTTTCAACAAAAACTGCCTCTTAAGGTGATGAACTCTGTTCCCGGATGTATTCAGGTAGAGATAAGGTCATGATCTGTCAGGATTACCATAGAAAGAAATCTTGAATTGTGTGAGAGCTGAATTTGGCTTCTAAATTTTAACTCTATGATTCTTTGTTTTCCTTTAATAGTTCTGTGGTTTATAGAACCTCAGTAGTAGTCATAGCTAACATTTATTGAACCCTAATGTGCTAGCCAATATGCTGAGTATTTTGATCATCTTACTTAAGTCTCACAATAATCCTACATGGTAGGTACTATCCTTCCCATTTTACTGAGGAGGAAACTGAGGCTTAGAGAAGTTCAGTAATTTGCCCAAGTTTATATAGCTAACAATTGGCAGAGGCTGGATTTGAACTCAGGATATTTGACTCTAAGGCTCATGTTGTTATCCTCTACTTTATGCTATTCTCTAAACATTTTAACATATTTGTTTAATTCATTAAAATGAGATTTATTTCAAGAATATAATCATATGTCTTAAATGTTAAGTGGGATATTTACTTTGCCTATCTCTAAAAAGCACCACTAAAAAAACTTATTTTTTTCTAATTATGAATATATACATACTCGTATAGAATTTGAAAAATCAAAACTATTTATAACCCTACTACTCTTAGGTAACCATTGTTATCGGTTTGATGTTGTTGTTTTACACAATTTTTTTTTTAAAAGAATGGCAGATCCTTTCAGTCACTGAAGATAGTGAAGCACTGAAAGCTTTGGATCCCCAGGCAAGTCCTTAGCGGGTGATTTAGTCCGTTTGGGCTGCTGTAATAGAATACCACAGACTGGGTGGTTTATAGACAGCAGTTCTCACAGTTCTGGAGGCTAGAAGTCTGAGATCAGATTGCCAGCATGGTTGAGTCCTGATGAGAGTTCTCTTCTGGGCTGCAGACTGCCAACAACATCTTATTGTATCCTTTTATGGCAGAGGTCAGAGAGAAGCAAGGTCTCTCGTGACTTTTTTAGGGCACTAATCCCAGTCACGAGGGTGCCACCCTTTGGACCTCATCTGATCCTAATTACCTTCCAAAGGCCCCACTTTCTAATACCAAAAATTTAGGGTTGTGATTTCCACATGAATTTCAGAGGGACACAAACATTCAGTCTATAACACAAGATTTGATTTTTCTCACTCCTAACCTAGTATTGAACCATACTGCTTCTTTATAGTATGAAGGCTCAATAAGGGGAAAAAAATTTTGTTTCACGTGAATAAACGGATTTTTGTAATTTTGATAATTGAATTAGAAGTATTTATCATAGGACTTCCCTGGTGGTGCAGTGGTTAAGAATCCGCCTGCCAATGCAGGGGATACGGGTTTGAGCCCTGGTCCGGGAAGATCTCACATGCCACGGAGCAACTAAGCCCATGTGCCACAACTACTGAGCCTGTGCTCTAGAGCCTGCGAGCCACAACTATTGAGCCTGCAAGCCACAACTACTGAAGCCCACGTGCCTAGAGCCTGTGCTCCGCAACAAGAGAAGCCACTGCAATGAGAAACCTGTACACCACAATGAAGAGTAGCCCCCACTCGCCGCAACTAGAGAAAGCCCGCGCGCAGCAACGAAGACCCAATGCAGCCAAAAGTAAATAAATAAATAAATACACTTATTTATTTATTTATTTTAAAAAAGAAATATTTATCATAAAATGTTAACATATAATACCTTGAATTGAGTTTTATTCATTCAATAAATATTTATTGTTATCAGTTCTGTGCTACTTGCTGGAGATATTTATATATAAATGAAGAAACCAGTTAAGGTCCCTATACATGCTGGAGATATTTATATATAAATGAAGAAGCCAGTTAAGGTCCCTATTTTCATGAGGTTTACATTCTAGTGGGAAAGATAGACAATGAATGAACCAGCAGTCATTAAGTCTTTAGTTGGGCCAACAGGAGAAAAATCAGAAATATCCCTGAATTTTGACAATTGCATACACTTGTGTAACCCAAACCTCCATCAAGACATGAAACTTTACCACAGTTCCAGAAAGTTCCTTCATGCCTGAAATGCTCTTCCGTAGAATTTGTCATATCTGGCTTTTTTTGTCATTCAGTGCTCAGCTTAAATGTCTCTTCCCTGTACCCACCTCTCCCAGAGGCTACTATTGTTCATATTTTTTTCTACCATAGATTAGTTTTAGCTGTTCTAGAACTTTATATAAATAGAATTATACAGTATCTCTTTTATATCTAGCTTCTTTCACTCGGTCTAATGTTATTTGAGATTCATCCAGATTGCATGTATCAGTAATAAGTTCCTTTTTATTGCTGGTTAGCATTCCATGTAGATATACCACTAGGGCTGTTTCCAGTTTGGGGCTGTTATGAATACAGCTGTAATGAATATTCTTATACAAGTCTTTTTCTGGATATATTTAATTTCTCCAACTTGGGACTCAGAGAACTGTACCAAATCTGACCTCCTTCATCTTCCAAATCTTCATTATGTGGATATTGAGTTTCTCAATCCATCCTCTGTGTCTCTGTTCTTATATTTTCTCTCTCTTTATCTCCGTGATGCGTTCTGGGTGACTTCCTCAGATTTATCCTCAATTCGGTAACTTTTTCTCTCTCTCTGTATGTCTGATCTGCTGTTTAACCTGTCTATTAAGTTTTTAAAAAATTTTAACAGATATTTTTCATATCTAGAAATTCTACTTTTTGTTGCCTTCTGTTCATGTTTGGGATTTTATTTTCCTGAATTTCCCTGGTTGTTACTTTGAAGTCTCTTTCAGATCTCAGTTATAGATATTTTTTTGCTGGCTCTGTGAGCTATTATGATTGATTTTAGGGTTTTGGGTTTTGTTTTGTTTTCATTCGTTTGTGAGCACTCTTCTAGGGAGTGATCTTCGGTGGGGGTCCTGCATGTTTCCTGCATGATGAAACAGTTTCGCCATTGCATGGTAAAACAGTTTTATGATCCGCTCTGCCTGGTTCCAACAGAACGGACCAATTCTAAGCATTTTAGTTTTAGTTTCTTGGCTGAGGGTTTCCTTTTTCAAGGATAATGTGAACTTGGGTCCTTTATCTGTCCAGAGTGCAGGTTTGAGGGGCTCTCCTTTCATGAGGGACTCTGTTCATATTCCTTTTTTTTAATTGAATGAAAGATTCTTTATATTCTATAATACTTTACAGTTTTCAAAAGTTTCACACACATGATTTCATATAATCCCAAAATAACCCCCTTTTTTCCTCCTACCCCTATATTGCCCCTCCCCCTTCCCTCTCCCCACTGGTAACCACTAGTTTGTTCTCTGTGAGTCTGCTTCTTTCTGTTTTATTCACTAGTTTGTTGTAATTTTTAGATTCCACATGTTGGTGATATTATACAGTATTTGTCTTTCTCTGTCTGACTTATTTCACTTTGTGTAATGCCCTCTAAATTCATCCATGTTGCTGCAATGGTAAATTTTCATTCTTTTTATGGCTGAGTGGTATTCCTTTGTATATACTGTATCTTCTTTTTAAAAAAATTATTGAAGTATAGTTGATTTACAATGTTGTTTTAGTTTCCTGTGTACAGCAAAGTGATTCAAATATATACATCCTTTTTCAGATTCTTTTCCCTTATAGGTTATTACAAAATATTGAGTATATTTTGAGTACTCGGCTATACAGTAGGTCCTTGTTGGTTATCTATTTTATATATAGTAATGTGTATATGTTAATCCCAAACTCCTATTTTATCCCTCCCCAACCTTCCCCTTTGGTAATCATAAGTTTGTTTTCTATGTCTGTGGGTCTGTTTTTGTTTTGTAAATAGGTTCATTTGTGTCATTGTTTTAGATTTCACAATTAAGGTATATCATATGATATTTGTCTTTGTCTGACTTACTTCACTTAGTATGAATCTGTAGGTCCATCCATGTTGCTGCAAATGGCATTATTTCATTCTTTTTTATGGCTAAGTATATGTACCACATCTTCTTTATCCATTCATCTGTTGATGGACATTTAGGTTGCTTCCATGTCTTGGCTATTGTAAATAGTGCTGCAACGAACATTGGGGTGCATGTATCTTTTCGAATTAGTGTTTTCGTTTTTGGGGGGTATATACCAAGGAGTGGAGTTGCTGGGTCTTATGGTAGTTCTATTTTCAGTTTTTTGAGAAACCTCCATAATGTTTTCCACAGTGGCTGCACCAATTTACCTTCCCACCAACAGTGTACAAGGGTTCCCTTTTCTCCGCATCCTCACCAACATTTGTTGTTTGTGGGGTTTTTTGGTGATAGCCATTCTGACAGGTGTGAGAATGTGGTTTTGATTTGCACTTCCCTGATGATTAACGATGTTGAGCATCTTTTCATGTGCCTGCTGGCCATCTGCATTTCCTCTTTGGAAAAATGGCTATTCAGTTCTTCTGCCCACTTTTTAATTGGGTTGTTTGTTTTGTTTTGTTTTTTCATGTTGAGTTATATGAGCTGTTTATATATATTGGATATTAATCCCTTATTGGTCATATCATTTGCAAATATTTTCTCCCATTCAATAGATTGTCTTTTCATTTTGTCAGTGGTTTCCTTTGCTGTGCAAAAGCTTTTTGTTTTTGGCTGTGTTGGATCTTTGTTGCTGCGCACAAGGTTTCTCTAGTTGCGGCAAGCAGAGGCTACTCTTTGTTGCGGTGCACGGGCTTCTCATTGCAGTGGCTTCTCTTGTTGAGAGGAGTGGGCTCTACGCGCGTGGGCTTCAGTAATTGCAGCACACGGGCTCAGTAGTTGCGGCACACAGGACCTAGAGCACACAGGCTTCAGTAGTTGCGGCACGTGGGCTCTAGGGCACCTGGGCTTCAGTAGTTGTGGCGTGCAGGCTCAGCAGTTGTGGCTCACGGGCTCTAGAGTGTAGGCTCAGTAGTTGTGGTGTATGGGCTTAGTTGCTCTGCGGCATGTGGGATCTTCCTGGACCAGGGATTGAACCCATGTCCCCTGCATTGACAGGCAGATTCTTAACCACTGCACCACCAGGGAAGTCCCTTTTTTTCTTTTTTTTAAAAATTAAAAAATATATATATTTAAATTAAAAAAATTTTATTTCTGTGCAAAAGCTTTTATATTTAACTAAATCCTATTAGTTTATTTTTTCTTTTATTTGCTTTAGGAGATGGATCCAAAAAAATATTGCAATTTATGTCAAAAAGTGTTCTGCTTATGTTTTCTAATGGGAGTTTTATAGTATCCAGTCTTACATTTAGGTCTTTAATCCATTTTTGAGTTTATTTTTGTATGTGATATTAGAGAGTGTTCTAATTTCATTCTTTTACATGTAGCTATCCAGTTTTCCCAGCACCACCTATTGAAGAGACTGTCTTTTCTCCATTGTATATTCTTGCCTCCTTTGTCATAGATTATGTAATCAGAGGTGCATGGGTTTATCTCTGGACTTTCTATCCTGTTCCATAGATTTATATTTCTGTTTTTTGTGCCAGTACCATACTGTTTTGATTACTCTAGGTTTGTAGTATAGTCTGAAGTCAGGGAACCTGATTCCTCCAGCTCCATTTTTCTTTCTCAAGATTGCTTTGGCTAGTAAGGGTCTTTTGTATTTACATACAAATTGTAAAATTTTTTGTTGTAATTCTGTGAAGAAATACCATTGGTATTTTGGTAGGGATTGCATTGAATCTGTAGATTGCCTTGGGTAGTAAGGTCATTTTCACATTAATTCTTCCAATCCAATGTATTGTTCCATATGTTTGTATCATCTTCACTTTCTTTCATCAGCATCTTATAGTTTTCCAAGTACAAGTCTTTTACCTCCTTAGGTAGGTTTATTCCTAGGGATTTTATTCTTTTTGATGTGATGGTAAATGGGATTGTTTCCTTAATTTCTCTTTCTGAATAGAAATGCATCAGTTTTCTGTATATTAATTTTGTATCCTACAACTTTACCCAGTTCATTGATGGGTTCTAGTAGTTTTCTGGTGGCATCTTTAGGATAGTATCATGTCATCTGCAAACAGTGACTGTTTTACTTCTTCCTTTCCAATCTCGATTCCTTTATTTTTTTTTCTTCTCTGATTGCTGTGGCTAGGACTTCCAAAACTATGTTGAATAAAAGTGGTGAGAATGGGCGTCCTTGTCTTGTTCCTGATCTTAGAGGAAATGCTTTCAGCCTCCACCATTGAGTATGATGTTAGCTGTAGGTTTGTCATTTATGGCCTTTATTATGTTGAGGCATGTTCCATCTATTTCTTTGTATGTTTTTAAAGAATGTGTACTCTCAAAATGCTAGGTGCAGAATTCTTTTTTTTTTTTTTTTTTGGGGTACGCGGGCCTCTCACTGCTGTGGCCTCTCCCGTTGTGGAGCACAGGCTCCAGACGTGCAGGTTCAGCGGCCATGGCTCACAGGCCCAGCCGCTCCGCGGCATGTGGGATCTTCCCGGACCAGGGCACGAACCCATGTCCCCTGCATCGGCAGGCGGACTCTCAACCACTGCGCCACCAGGGAAGCCCTGGGTGCAGAATTCTATACGTGTTCCTTAGAAAATGCTAATTAATGATGTTGGAGACACACCTGCAATAACTGGTGATTCTTGGATGTCTTTTCATATTTAAGAGTGCTATAGGCTGAATGTTTTGTGTCCCCTCAAAATTCATATGTTGAAAATTAACCCCAATTGGGGGGGCTTTGAGAAGTGATTAGATCCTGAGGGTGGAGCCCTCATGAGTAGGATTAGTGCCACTCCCTTCTGGCCTGCAGAGTTTCTGCAGAAAATAAGCTGATAGCCTTGTATATTATTTGTTGCTTTTCCCTTGCTGCTTTTAATATTCTCTATCTTTAGTTTTTGTCATTTTGATTACAATGTGTCTTGGTGTGTTCCTCTTTGGATTAATCCTGTATGGGACTCTGTGCTTCCTGGACTTATATGTCTGTTTCCTTTCCCAGGTTAGGAAAGTTTTCAGCTATTATGTCTTCAAATATTTTCTCAGGCTCTTTCTCTTTCTCTTATTCTTCTGGGACCCCTATAATGTGAATATTAGTGGGCTCGATGTTATCCCAGAAGTCTCTTAAACAGTTCTCATTTCTTTTCATTCTTTTTTTTTCTGTTCAATGGCAGTGATTTCCACTACTTTGTCCTCCAAGTCACTGATCCATTCCTCTGTATCATCTAGCCTACTATTTATTCCTTCTAGTGTATTTTTCATTTCAGTTATTGTATTCTTCATCTCTGTTTGGTGGTTCTTTATAATTTCTAATTCTCAGTTAAAAACTTCTAACTTCTCACTTTGTGCATCCATTTTCCTCCTGAGTTCTTTGATCATCTTTGCAGTCATTACTCTGAACTCTTTCTCAGGTAGATAACCTATCTTCACTTCACTGAGTTCTTCTTCTGGGGTTTTGTCTTGCTCCTTCATCTGGAACATGTTCCTCTGCTGCCTCATTTTGTCTAAGTTGCTATTTTTATTTTTATGTATGTGGTAGATTAGTTACATTTCTTCATCTTGAAGAAGTGTCCTTCTGTAGGAGATGTCCTGTGTGTCCCAGCAGTGAGCTCCTGTCTCATCACCCAAGCTATATGCTCTAGGGGTTCCCCTTAAGAGGGCTGGGTGGGTCCTTCTGTTGTGGTGGGCTGACTGTGTGGGTGGTCTGGTAAGCCTGGTCGGTCCCTAGTCTGGTTGGTTGCCAGGTCCTGCCTTGTATGGTTGCTGCTGGGTGCTGTTAAGAGGGCCTGGTAACAAGGTGACTGGCTTCAGAACCCTAGGAAGTCCTGGGGCTAGAGCGGGCTCCACTGGTGGGTAGAGTCAGGGTCCGGAGGACTCTGGGGCTGTTGCCTGCCCACTGGCGAGTGAAGCCAGGCCCTGAGGTTACTGTTGGACTACTGGCAGGCAGAGCCAGTTCCTGGAGTCTGGCTGCAGGGTCCAGGGATCCCAGGGCTTTTTTTTTTTTTTTTTTTTTCCGTACGCGGGCCTCTCACTGTTGTGGCCTCTCCCGTTGTGGAGCACAGGCTCTGGACGCGCAGGCTCAGCAGCCACGTCTCACGGGCCCAGCCGCTCCGCGGCATGTGGGATCTTCCTGGACTGGGGCACGAACCCATGTACCCTGCATCAGCAGGCGGACTCTCAACCACTGTGCCACCAGGGACGCCCACAGAGCTTGTTTTAGATCATTGGTTGGCAGGGAGGTGGTGATTCCTGACACAGTTGGTATGGGGTCTGGAGTGTCCCGAAGCTTGTGTTGGCCTGCTAGCGCACAGGGCCAGGGCCCAGCTGGTCCCAGGGTAGGTTCTAGCCTGCTGTGGGCAGGCTAGGTCCACAGGCTGTGGGATTGTGGTTTTCTTGTGTCTGGTGTCTGTCCCCTGGTGGCTGAGGCTGGTCTAGAGGCTAGTGCAGGCTTCCTGGAGGGCAGGGCCACTGTCTGCCCACTGGTGGGTGGAGCTGGGTCTTGGCCCTCTGGTGGGCAAGGTCCTGTCTAGAGGAGTGTTTAGAGGAGGCTGTGGGCTCAGGAGGACTTTAGGAAGCCTGTCTGCTTATGGGTGGGGCTGTGTCCACACTCGGTTAGTTGTTTGGCCTGCGGCATCCCAGCACTGCTGCCTACAGACTATTGGATGGGGCTAGGTCTTGGCTGTAATGGCTAGAGGGAGGAGCCCAAGATCACACCCACCAGCACTGGCTTCCAAATGTGACTGAGCTGCCAAATGTAGCTGTTGTCAGCTACGGCCGGCTTCCCACCTCTCCAAGGCCAGCAGGTAGGTTTGACTCAGACTCCTATCAAGTTACTGCTTTTGCCCTGAGTCCCGGTGCATGTAAGATCTTGTGTGTGCCCTTTAAGAGTGAAGTTGTATTTCCCACAGTCCTTCCTGAAATTAAGCCCGGCTGGCCTTCAAAGCCAAATGATCTGGGGGCTAGTCTTCCTGCTGCAGGACCCCCAGGCTGGGGAGCCTAACGTGGGGCTCAGAACTCTCATTTCTGTGGGAGAACTTCTGCACTATAACTTTTTTTTTTTTTTTGACCACATGGCTTGTAGAATCTTAGTTCTGTGACCAGGGATCAAACCCACACCCTTAGCAGTGAAAGAGTGGAGTCCTAACAACTGGACCACCAGGGAATTCCCACGTCTGCACTATAATTATTCTCCAGTTTGTGTATTGCCCACCTGGGAGTATGGGACTTGATTATATCATGTCCCCTCCTACTCATCTTGTGGTTCCTTCTTTGTGTCTTTAGTTGTAGACGATCTTTTCTGGGAGGTTTTGGTCTTTTTCATAGATGGTTGTTCTGCAGATAGTTGTGGTTTTGGTGTGGTTGTGAGAGGAAGTGAGCTCAGGGTCTTTCTACTCCACCACTTTGGCCGATCTTCAAGGGACTGTGTTCATATTCTCAGCCTTGGGCAGATGTCTTGCCTGGACCATAGTAGGTGAACACTTACAGGTTCTTGTTCATGGACAAGGCAACACTCTCCTGCATCTCCACTGTGCCCTGGGCCTGTGGCCTAGACTTCTGTCCCTGGGCTGGTGATATTCTCCAGCACTGGGGCTGGTATGAGTTCTGGTCTCTGCCCAGCTTTATCTCCTACCCACTGTGGGTTCCCTTCTTCCATTTCTGACACTTGATGATTTCCCTTTCTTCTTTTTAAGTTTAACTGTGTATTAAACTTTTATTATCTTTTTTTAAAATATTTATTTATTTGGTTGGGTTTGGTCTTAGTTGCGTCATGTGGGCTCTTTAGTTGTGGCAGGCGGGCTCCTTACTTGCAGCCTGCTGGCTCCTTAGCTGTGGCATGTGCTCAGTTGCAGCAAGCATGTGGAATCTAGTTCCCTGACCAGGGATCGAGACTGGGCCCTCTGCATTGGGAGCACGGAGTCTTAACCACTGTGCCACCAGAGAAGCCCCTTATTATCTTTTTAATGTTTTCTCCAACATTTGTATTGTTTAGAGTGAGAAAGGGAAGGGTTTTTATGTCTTCTCAGAGTATTTTAACTAGAAATCTCTCTATGCAAGTTCTTTAAACTCATTAAGTCTCAGTTTCCTCTTCAATAAAAGTGCTGGACAAAGTACGTATGAATACTTAAGCATAGTTTCTGCAAAAAAGTAAATATTTTAAAAACAGCATAGCCATTTTATTGTTTTCATTAGTACTGTAATAATTGTTGTGATTCCATTTTTCCTCTCCATTGATGAATATCTCTGTAGGCATAATTATAGCCCAGGGTTGTTGTAAATATTAAATTATTTTTAAAAATTTGTTGTTGACGCTTTTAAAAATTGATAAAAGTAGTGCACATTGGGAGTTCCCTGGTAGTCTCTTGGTTAGGATCCCGAGCTTTCACCACTGTGGCCTGGGTTCAATCCCTGGTCAGGGAACTAAGATCCCACATGCCCCACAGCATGTCCAAAAAAAAAAAAGGAATTCCCATTAAATGGGAAACGCTCAGCCATAGAGAAGTGTAGGCAGGGTCTAATAGGTCACTGTGTCTTTGGGCAGTATAGATTTTAGGTCAGAGCCTACAGATGGGTAACCCAGAGCCCAAAATGTTTTTATTTGGCTGGTACAATGTTTCAAAAACTCTAAATTTGTTGCTAACACTTAAAAATGGTGATATTTCACATAAAATTCAGATATCTAACTTTTCTTGAGTAATCAGGGTAATCTGACCACACTGGGCCTTCTTCACAAACAGGATGAACACCTTGTGCTGAATGGTTGCTCTCCCATGTTTTCTCTCCATTACTGAGGCCAAAGGCCACTTACCATTTATTGTTACACATTTACTGTTGTTTTTTAAAATAGTACAGAGATAGTTGTATATGCCTATTTTTCTGTCAAAAATAGGAAAACAAGAGATAGATGGAGAAAGACCACATTGTAATAAGCATTGATGAAAAAATTAATCAGTTCGTCTAAGAAAGAAATGGAAGATTTTATTTGAGCCAAATTTGAGGATTATAACCCAGGAAGAGCATCTCAGAAAGCTCTGAGACCTGTTCCTCCCCTTAGAAGTCAAGGCGCATTTATATAAGTTTTTTGAGACAGAGGCTGTACATCAAATGCTGTATTATTGGCAGTTTACATGATCCAGATCTAAGTGCCATGTGACCCCTTATGAGATCAAGAAGGAATGGCAGCTTTAAGGAGTTGTCTTATTGATGCTAGAATATTGCTCTTTATGGGTGAGCAGGTATTTCTCTCAATGGGGAAGGTTAGGTTAATGCATAATGTAGATAGATACACAGTGCACAGTGGGAGGAGAGAGGAGACCAAAGGATAGAAAAAAATTTTTTGTTTAAATTTTTCTTGTCTTGCCATAAAATATGAGTTTTATTTCACGTACAGAAAATGGAAAAGAGGCTATTTTGTGATAGAAAGGAAGACAGTTCCTACATATTTAATAGGATGTCTGTGTCAGTTTTCTCTTGCACTTGGCTTGCTTCACTTATTTGTGTTATCCTGTTTGGACCCTGTGGACATTTCAATTTACAACCTCCTCCTGAACATCCTGGCTCTCTAAGTTCTGTTCTTTTCTTTTTCTTTTCTAGTCCTGTCTTCCCTTTTGTACTGTCCTAGCTTACCCTCAATAACTGAGTGTGTTTCCACGGAGAACTACCGAGACCTCTGGAGCAACGGAAAATCCATGTGCACTCAAGCCTGTTTGCTCCATCCCTCACCAGCCACGCCTCCTAGAAAAGTAAAAGTCCCCCTACCAGTTGCAGATGATTAGATTTTTTTAAAATTTTATTTATTTATTTTTGGCTGCGTTGGGTCTTTGTTGCTGCGCACGGGCTTTCTCTAGCTGTGGCGAGCAGGGGCTACTGTTCGTTGCGGTGCGAGGGCTTCTCATTGTGGTGGCTTCTCTTTGTTGTGGAGCACGGGCTGTAGGTTTGCAGGCTCGGCAGTTGTGGCACGTAGGCTCAGTAGTTGTGGCACACGGGCCCAGTTGCTCCGCAGCATGTGGGATCTTCCCGGACCAGGGCTCAAACCCATGTCCCTGCATTGGCAGGCAGACTCTTAACCACTGCACCACCAAGGAAGCCCTAGATTTTTTTTAAATTGCAAAGCAGAAGTTTCCATTCAACTCTTAGAGATTGAAGGTTCAAACACAAACACCCTGAGGAAGATCCATTAACTAAAATTTACTCACAATAAATCAGCAAGTGGAAGTAAGAGTCTAGTTTATTCTGTTTTGATTGATGTGATTTTATAGGATTAAGAGAGCCCTGGGCAACTGGTAGAGGGCAGGGGGTTTTTCTTGGATGGAGATAGAGATGGAGTACAGGACATACAAAAGGGGGAAAATATTTTAAAATATCACTGTTTCATGTGGAAATTTGTAGCAATTGTTTTAGTTTGTGAGCACATGGATTGTGAATGCAACGTCTTTTGTGGGGTTGGGGGGGACTTGTATCCGTGGACCTTTAAATTCTGTATGTGAATATATTGTTGCCATTTGTTTTGCAGATTGTGGGATTAGTGATATGCTTTCCTAAACAACAGAAAAGTTGAAGATGTCTAAACACTTAGTGGCTTTGACAGTGACCACCCTTCTTGGTATGGCTGTCGGGGGGTTTGTCCTGTGGAAAGGCATCCAGCGTCGGAGGAGTAAAGCAAGTCGTGTGACCCAGCAGCAGCTGTCACAGCAGCAGCCGAAAGTGCCAGGCAGGAGAGAGCGGCCCACTCCAGCAGAGGACCAGCAGCACTCCAGTGCCCCCAGAGCCTCGTGGGAAGAGAGGATCCTTAGAGCAAAGGTGGCGACTGTGTCTCAGGAGGCGGAGTGGGATCAAATTGAGCCCTTGCTTAGGAGTGAGTTAGAAGATTTTCCAGTGCTTGGAATCGACTGTGAGTGGGTAAGTTAAAAGGCAAAAAACGAAACGTATCTTTTCTGCTTTTCCAGCTAGGGACCTTGAATAGTCAAATAGAGGATAAGATTAAAGGAGAATTAGCTTGTGCTCAACTTATTTGTAAATAGATTTGAGCAGAAGGAGAAGCGGCTTCTCTTCTCAGGATAGGGGAGTGCTTATAATCATGGATTCTGGAGTCTGAGCTACATGAGTCCATTTTCACCACTTATTCTGTGAACTTGAACAAGTACTTAACCTCTTTGAGCCTCAGTGTACTTATCTGTAGCGGAGTGTGTGTGTGTGTGTGTGTGTGGGTGTGTGGGTGTGGGTGTGTGGGTGTGTGTGTGTAATGGTATCTACCGCCCAGAGCTTTTTTAAGGATTCAAATAGATAATCCCTGTATAGACTTCAGCACAATTTTAACAGAGAGTAATTGCTCATTATATATTAGCTACTGTTAATATTTTTAATAGTATTTTCATAGGATGCCATGGAGAAGATAGTTAAGGAGGTCTAGTTAAATATGTGTTTATTACACAAATTGGGATTTAAAAAGATAATAGTTTAAATGCTAGACACTATTTACTCTAAGCCAGGTATTATATTGTGTTTTTTTTCATTATCTCATTTAATTTTGACAATAATCGTTCGTAGGAAGATACTGTTATTATTTCTTTACAGATAGGAAGTGTTAAAAGGTTTAGTTACTTGCCCAAGGCTGTGAAGCTAGTAACCAGCATTTGAGCTGGTTTTCCTTAGCCATCGGTTAATTTTTCTAATAGCTATTACTTTGGGGGAGTTGTTACATAGTTGTGATGAGGATAATATGGTACATCTACTCTTCTGTCATTCTGACTCACAGAGTGAACTTTAATCTCCTTGCAACAGAAGATACTACAAAATATAAATAAATCACAGTTATCATCTCTTATTAATTCAGCATACCTTGCCAAAATTCTGTGATCTATGTCTTCTGGGTATCTGGAATACAGTCAAGAGCCAGGAAGTGTAATCGAAAGAGGCCCTAAGCAGAATTGCTGCCACAAAATCAGATCACAGGTTGGTAGGAGGAACTAAAGATGCCAGTACAATGATGACCAAGAAGACAACACCTGACAATGTGGGCAAGGTTTAGTAGTCACATAAGGCCTTAAGGAGCTACTGAGGGTATTTCTTTTTTTTCTTTTTTGGCCGTGCGCTGCACGGCTTGCGGGATCTTAGTTCTCTGACCAGGGATTGAACCTGTGCCCTCTGCTTGAAAGTGTAGCGTCTTAGCCACTGGACCGCCAGGGAGTTCTCGAGGGTATTTCTTTATATCAGCAATAGCAGTAGTAGTTTATACCAATGACCTTGGGCCATCAGGAAAGGATTGGGCACCTTTTGTTTATTGTGTATAAGAATTATATCATTTTAGAAATAAACATATTTCTATATCATTTTAGACATATTTACACCAACAACCATAGAAGAAAACATTAGTAAACAGTGAGCTTTAGTAGATTAGGAAAATTCACATTTGCCAAACACCTTGATTATCCTACCAAGTGAAGTATAACTGCAGCAACAACAGGGTAGTCTGAAGTGAATAGTAATGCAATCGATTTAATAATAATATGTTTAATCACTGTAGCAGAGTACGTTTAAGTGGCAAATAATCCAAAACCCAGTTCCTTATGGCTTTGGAATGTATTGAACTTCTTCTGATGCCACATTCCCTTCAGGTGTGATTGCATTTCTCTGATTGCTGCCACAGAAGAACTTTCATCCATCCTCCTTCTTTTCATTCTTCCATTTCTGATTTGTTTTCTCTTTCATTCACTTTTGTGTAAGTATTTGCTTAGTTATTGTTTTTGTTCTTGTTTTACACAGTCAGTATTCATTTCAATTTACCAAAGTGTTTACCTTTTTCTTTGCTCATCTTTCCTTATATCTCAGAACTTTCTGGCATATTCTCTTTAAGGTTGTCCTTTAGAAGTTCATTTCTTGAGAGGTCATTGATAGTAAACTTAATTATTATTGTTTTGAAAGTGTCTTTATTTTGCTTTTGATCTTCGAAGATATTTTCGCTGGATATGAAATTCTAGTTTAGCAACTTATCATTTTCAAGATCGCATTCCACTTTCTTCTGGCTTCCATTGTTGCTGTTGAAAATAACTGTGAGTGTAAATGTTGATTCTTTATAGGTAATCTAATTTTTGGTAGCTCCTTTTAAGATCTTTTTGAGTTGCTGGTTCTGAAGATTCGCTGTCATGAGACTAGTGTTGTTATCTTTCTGTATTTCCTGTTTGGGATTCTGAGAGATATCCTAGATGTAAGGATTGGTATCATATCAATTTTTAAATTCTCTTTGAAGATTGCCTTTACCCTGTTTTTTCTTCTTCTCCTCCTCCTTCTCCTCTTCTTCCTACCCCTCCTCTTTCACCTTCTTCTTCTTCCTTTTTTTTTTCCTTCTTCTTTCTTGCTGGAATTAAATCAGCTATATTCTGAACTTTTTCTGCTCTCCTACATGTCTGGTAATCTCTTTTATATTTAACGTATCTTAGTCTCTCTGGATTCATTCTGTACAATTTCTTCAGGTCTCTTTTATAGTTCCCTTTTTCTTTCTTTAGTTTTGTGTAATCTGCTATTTAACCTACCCATTGAGTCTTTTTTTTTTTAATCTTTTTTTATTGTGAAATAAAACACATCAAGAAAAGTGCCTGGGCCTCCCTTGTGGCGCAGTGGTTGAGAGTCTGCCTGCCAATGCAGGGGACACGGGTTCATGCCCCGGTCCGGGAAGATCCCACATGCCGCGGAGCGGCTGGGCCCGTGAGCCATGGCCGCTGAGCCTGCGCGTCCGGAGACTGTACTCCGCAGCGGGAGAGGCCACAACAGTGAGAGGCCCGCGTACCGCAAAAAAAAAAAAAAAAGAAAAGTGCCTGAAACAAAAACAAAGAGCTAAATGATTTCACTAAAGAAAACAGCTGTGTAACTGGAAACTAGGTCAAGAAACAGAATTTGCTAGTACCCCAGAAGCTCCCCTTGGGACCCCTAGTAATCACTGTTCTCCCACCAAGGGTTAGTATTATCCTGATTTTATGGTATTTACTTTCGTGTTTTTCTTTATACTTTTACTACTTAAACATGCATGTCCTAACACACCATTGTAAAGCAATTATACTCCAATAAAGATGTAAAAAAAAAAAATGCATGCCTAGGCACGATAATTGAGTTTTGTCTGCTTTTTTTTGTCGGGGAGGGTATGCGGGCCTCTCACTGTTGTGGCCTCTCCCATTGCGGAGCACAGGCTCCGGACGCGCAGGCTCAGCGGCCATGGCTCACGGGCCCAGCCGCTCCGCGGCATGTGGGATCTTCCCAGACCGGGGCACGAACCCGTGTCTCCTGCATCAGCAGGCGGACTCTCAACCACTGCGCCACCAGGGAAGCCCGAGTTTTGTCTGCTTTTTAAATTTAATGTAAATGAAACTATCGTGTGTGTATTTTGTGTCTGGCTTCTTTTGTTCAACATTACGTTTGTGAGATTTACCCATGTTGTGTGTGACTGTGATTCACTGCCATATGTCCATTGTGTAAATATATCATGATTTATTCATCCGTTCTAATATTGATGGACTTTTGGGTTGTTTACAGTTTGGGGCTCTTACAAAGAATGCTGCAGTGAACAAATGCACTTATTATTATTGGGCATATGTATCTATGAGTGGAGTTCTAGGTCATAGAGTTTGTATATATATCTTTAACTTTCATAAATAATGCCAAATTGTTTTCCAAGGTGGTTTTAACTAGTTTACCCTCATCAGTAGTAATGAGTGTACCTATTGTTTCTAGCTGTTTTCAGAAGTGGTTCTACTAATTTAATCTCTCACCAAGACTGTATGAAAATTCCCTTTGTCTTATATCCTTGTCCACATTTGGTACTGTCAGATTTAAAAATTTTAGCCATCCTAATGGATGTAGTAGGATGTGTAGCAATATTTCATTGTGGTTTTAATTTGCATGTCCCTGACCAGTACTGAGATTGAGCATCTTTCTATATTTTATTGATTATTTTGATATCTTCTTTTATGGAGTACTTGTTCAAGTCTCTTGCCTCTTTTTCTATTGAGTTGTCTTTTTCTTACTGATTTATAGTTCTTTATATATTTTGGTTATGAACCCTTTGTGAGTTAAATGTACAGTAAATGTCTTCCCCCATTCTGTGGATTGCCTTTACATCCTTTTATTGTTAAAGCTTGATGATCAGAAGATCTATATATAGTGCCGTGTAACAAGTCTTACCTTATCCCTAGTCATGAATATACTCTCCTGTTATTTTCTTGGAGTTTTTTGGGTTTTTTTTTTATATATATAAATTTACTTATTTTATTTATTTATTTTTGCCTGCGTTTGGTCTTCATTGCTGCATGCAGGCTTTCTCTAATTGTGGCAAGCGGGGGCTACTCTTCATTGCGGTGTACGGGCTTGCAGTGGCTTCTCTTGTTGCAGAGCACGGGCTCTAGGCGTGCAGGCTTCAGTAGTTGTGGCACGTGGGATCAGTAGTTGTGGCCCACGAGCTCTAGAGTGCAGGCTCAGTATTTGTGGCGCACGGGCTTAGTTGCTCCGTGGCATGTGGGATCTTCCCAGACCAGGGCTCGAACCTGTGTCCCCTGCATTGGCTGGCAGATTCTTAACCACTGCGCCAACAGGGAAACCCTAAATGTTTGACTCTGTTTCTGTTTTGTAATTTAGTTCACGTGTAGCCATTTTTAGATTCCACCTATAAGTGATAACTTATGATGTCTCTTTTTCTGTCTGACTTATGTCACTTAGAATGATCATACCTAAGTCCACCCAAGTTGTTGCAACTGGCCTTATTTCATTGATTTCATGGCTGAGTAATATTCCATCGTACATAAGTACCACATCTTCTATCCATTTTTTCCTTCCAAGGACATTTAGGTTGTATCCAAGTCAAGGCTCTTGTAAACAGAGCAGCACTAAACGTTGGGATGCCTGTGTCCTGTCGATGTTTGGTTTTCCCAAGATATACGCCCATGATTGGAAGTGCCGTATGCTCTGTAGCTCTGTTTTTTAGATTTTTTATTAAACACAATACACTTCTCCAGAGTGGCCGTTGGCAATTTACATTCCCACCATGAGCATAACAGGGCTCCCCCTTCTCCACACGCTGTCCTGCATTTCTGGTTTTTACACTTTGTGAGGATGCCCCTTCTGACTGATGCGAAGTGATACCTCTTTATAGTGTTGATTTGCATTGTCCACCTGTTTGGTTGGCCAAAAAGGGCGTATGCGTTTTTCCTGAATATCAGGAAAAACGCATACGCCCTTTTTGGCCAACTGCATCATTGGCGAAGTGCAGCCGCTTTTCATGTGCTTTAATGGCAGGTCCAATCTACCTCTTGAAATTCCTTTCCTGCAATTCTGCCTTGCTTACAAGTCCTTTTTGATGACTTACCTCAAGACATTTTTTGACAATAGGTATCATTTACAACCCTGCAGTTTTCTGAATTGCAGTGCCCCTGAGCTCCATTTTTCAACTTGTTGTTTTGGGAACTGGCCCCAAAACAGCAGGATTGCTTCAAGCCCTATTCTGGTTCCCGGAGCAGGCTGAGCCTTTGGTCAGTTCCTCTTCCTGATTGGAAATTAGAGTGGCATGTGCCTGTCCAAACAACTAGGGCTTGTCTCTCATTGGTTCACCCCCTTCCACTTCATCCTCTGGACAAATTCCAAACTGTGTGAAACAGGATGTTGAAGGTGCTGACTTCCCCAAGTGGGGAGATTGTTAGGAAAGAGGCTGGAGGGGGTAACCCGACCACCAGGAGATGAGGAGATGAGGTGCCTTTTCCAAACTCTTCCCCATCAGCCGGTGTACCATCCTCTGGGTGTCCCATGCATGTTTTAGCTGTAGGAAGGGTCCCCAGCACCTGGAGATTTGGGACCCATGGAATGGGGACCAGGCAGTATTACTCTAAAGGGGCTGCATTTGCTGGCCCATCCTCACCAAGCCTCTCAGCCCCACGAGTGTGCAGCCTTAGGTCCCATCCAGCTGTGGATCTAGATGTGGTCTGTCCAGGTTGCATCACAGCCCCTGAACGAATTCTGTAAGAATTTCTCTCTCTCTCTCTGTCTTTTTTTTGGGGGGGGGAATTTATTTTTATAACGGTGTATAGCTGATTTTCAATGCTGTTTCTTGCTGCTGTACATCCACTTGATTCACTTACAGAGAGACATCAGTAAATTCTTTTTCAGATTCTTACCAGTCTTTTTTTTTTTTTTTTTAACATTTATTTTTGGCTGTGTTGGGTCTTTGTTGCTGCGCACAGGCTTTCTCTAGTTGCGGCTAGCGGGGGCTGCTCTTCGTTATGGTGCGTGGGCTTCTCACTGCGGTGGCTTCTCCTGTTGCGGAGCACGGGCTCTAGGTGTGCAGGCTTCTGTAGTTATGGCGCACGGGCTTAGTTGCTCCATGGCATGTGGGATCTTCCCGGACCAGGGTTCGAACCTGTGTCCCTGCATTGGCAGGTGGAATCTTAACCACTGCGCCACCAGGGAAGCCAGAGTTTTGTGGTTTTAACATTGCATATTTAGATTTATAATCTATCCAGAATTGATTTTTGTGTGTATGATGTGAGGTAGGGTTGAGTTTCATTTTTTCTTTTTATGGATATCCAATTGTCCTAGCACCACTGATTGAAAAGATAAATCTCACTGCTGTGCAATGCCACTTTACCGTAAAACAGGTATCTCTTTTTTTCATTTTCTTTTTTTAAATAAATAAATTATTTATTTATTTATTGGCTGCGTTGGGTTTTTGTAGCTGGGTGCGGGCTTTCTCTAGTTGTGGCCAGCCGGGGCTACTCTTCGTTGAGGTGCGTGGGCTTCTCGTTGCAGTGGCTTCTCTTGTTGCGGAGCACGGGCTGTAGGCATGCAGGCTTCAGTAGTTGTGGCACGTGGGCTTAGTAGTTGTGGCTCGTGGGCTCTAGAGCGCAGGCTTAGTAGTTGGGGTGCACGGGCTTAGTTGCTCCGTGGCATGTGGGACCTTCCCAGACCAGGGCTCGAACCTGTGTCCCCTGCATTGGCAGGCGGATTCTTAACCACTGCACCACTAGGGAAGTCCCCAAACACGTATCTCTATATGAATAGATCTATTTCTGGACACTCTAGTAGTCTATTTTTCTGTTCTTCCGCCGGTGATCACAAACTGTCTTAGTTACTGTTGCTTTATAATGACTCTTGATATCTGCCGCAGCAAGACTTTCTATCTTGTTTTTTTCCCGGAGGGTCTTGGATAGTCTTGGTCCTTTGCATTTCGTTATACATTTTAGAATCAGCTTTTCAGGTTCTACCAAAAACAATTTCTTGATATTTTGATTAAGATTGCATTGGATCAATAGATCAGTTTGTGGGGAATTGACTTCTTTCCAACATTGAGTTTCATAATCTAAGAATATTTATTTAGATCTTTAACTTCTCTTAATAATATATTTGTAGTTTTCTGTGATTAAAATAATTCTGTTATAAATGAAATCTTAAAAAATGTTGTGAGACTTCCCTGGTGGTGCAGTGGTTAAGAATCCGCCTGCCAATGCAGGGGACATGGGTTCGAGCCCTGGTCCAGGAAGATCCCACATGCCACGGAGCAACTAAGCCCGTGCGCCACAACTACTGAAGGCTGCACACCTGGAGCCCGTACCCCACAACAAGAGAAGCCACCGCAATGAGATGCCTGCGCACCGCAACGAAGAGTAGCCCCCACTCACCACAACTAGGGAAAGCCCACACACAGCAACGAAGACCCAACGCAGCCAAAAACAAATAAATTAATTAATTTTTTTTAAAGTTGTGTTTTTTCTGGTATATAGAAATGTAACTTTATATGTATTTCTCTTATATTAAGGAACTTACTAAACTCACTTATTAATTCTAATTACTTTTAGATTCTTTTGGGTTTCTATATAAACTATTATATTATCTGTGAAGTGACAATTTTTTTTCCAGTCCTTACAGTTTGTATTTCTTTTCCTGCCTTGCTGAACTGGCGAGGATCTCAATATAGTGCTCAGTGTGAGTGGTGACAGTAGGCATCCTTGACTTATTCTCTATCTCAGATTGACAGCTTTCAACATTTTCATATTGAGTACGATATCTGCAGTAGGTTTGTTTACAGATTAAATACATTCAATTCTATTCTTGGTTTCTTAAGAGCTTTTCTGTTTTGTTTTGTTTTGTTTTGGCTGCGCCACACAACTTGTGAAATCTTAGTTCCCTGATCAGGCACTGAACCCGGGCCCTTGGCAGTGAAAGTGTGGAGTCCTAACCACTGGACCACCAGGGAATTCCCAAGTTTTTTGTTTTTTTTTTTTTAAAGAATGAGATATTGTCATTTACAGCCGCAAGAATGGACCTAGAGAATATCATACTAAGTAAAGTAAGTCAGACAGAGAAGTACAAATATTAATAGGATATCACTTATATGTGGAATCTAAAAATGATAAATGAATCTATATACAAAACAGAAATAGACTCACAGACATAGAAAACAAATTTATGATTAACAAAGGGGAAAGGGGGTGGAGGAGGGATAAACTAGGAGTATGAGATTAACAGACATAAACTATTAAACTATTATAGATAAGCAACAAGGATTTATTGTATAGCACAGGGAACTAGATTTAATATCTTATAATAACATATAATGGAAAATAATTTGAAATATATATATATATATAAAACTGAATCACTTTGCTGTACACCTGAAACTAACACAATATTGTAAATCAATTATACTTCAATTTTTAAAAAGTTTTTCTTTTTAATTATGAATAGTTGTTGAGTTTTATTAAGTGCCTTTTCTGAATTTCTTGAAATGAGTATGTAGTTTTTCTCCTTTATTCTGTTCTTGTGGTGAAAATACATTGATTTTTGAATTCCTGGCATAAATCCAACTGGGTCATGATGTCTTATTCTCCTTATACATTGCTGAATTCACTTCACTAGTGTTTTAAAAATAATCTATATTCATGAGTGATATTGGCTTATAATTTTCCTTTCTAGAAATGACCTTGTCAGATTTTGATAAAAATGTTATGCTGGGCTCATACAAGTTAGGGCTGTTCCTTGGTTTTGTGTTCTCTGGAAGAGTTTGTGTAAGATTGTCATTCTTTTTTCCTTAAATGTTTGATTAGAATCTACTGGTGAAGCCATCTGGAGTTTTCTTTTGAGGGAAATTTTTGAATTATGAATACAATTTTTTAAATAGTTTTGGGGCTATTCATATTTTCTATTTCTTCATGTCTGTTTTGATAAATTTTATTTTTCATCTAAATGTGTCTTCTTTCAAAATTTTAAATTACAGGCATATACTTGTTTATAATATCCAGTGACTTTTTTTTTTTTCCTATCTGATGGATATGTAAGGACATTTTTTTTTTTTTTTTATGTAAGGACATTTTTGACAATGCTTATTTGCTTCTCTTTTTTTTTTTTCTTGATTACTCCTTCCATGGGTTTATCAGTGTTATTAGTCTTTTCAGAGAACCAACTTCTGGCTTTGTTGATCTTTATTGTATGTTTGTTCCATTACACTGATTTCTGCTCTTTATTATTTCTTTTCATCTACTTGTTTGGGTATAATTTGCTATTCTCCATTTATTCTTCGACCTACTCTAATCTGACATCCTACCATACTACTCCACTGAAACGGATGAAGTTGATGGCTTTCTTGTTTTCCAGTCCAGTGGACACTTATTTGGACTCATGTTATTCTAGCTCTCAAAAGCATCTGCATAATTCCTGCACGAGACATTCTCTTTGGCTTTCATGCCATCATACTCTCCTATCTTCTGTCTTACTGTTCTTCCTTCTTTTTCCTTTTCTGATCCCCCTTCTACCTCACATCCAAATATTGAGTTGACTTAGCCTTGGTCTCTTCTGTATCCACCCCAGGGACTGCAAACTCAGATGCCTACAAGGTCCAGACAGGAAATGTAAATGGGCAATGTAGAGTGATTGTTTGCATTTTTGAATGCATAGGAGTATTCTTCAATTTCATACAGAAGTATGCTCCCTCCCTTTTTTCTTTAAACACAAGACCTCTGTGATCTATCTTCCATTTTCCTAGTTTTATAGAGACATGGATCCTGAGAAATATTTCTTTGCTGGAAAAACAGTGGTTTACAAATACAATGATAAATGGGAAATGACAGTTGGCTTCAGTGTTGAGAAGACATTATGGTGAATTAGAGAATTCATGCCTTATATAAATGAGGAAGCTGCTATACAGTTCAAGCCAAGTGTTGCCAGATTGTCCAGTTCTTTAAAAAGAAGCTCGATATATAGATTTTTTTAAAATGTGGACTCCACTGCAATTTAAAAGTTCTGGCATAAGTTTTTAAAATGTGGAGATGAAAGAAATATATAATATTAAACACCTGTGGGTCAGCAGACAGGTCCAAGGACTACTAATTTATGTCCTCTGATCTATATTCTTTTTCTAAGTGACCTCATCTAATTTTGTAGCTTTAAATATCATTGATAGGCTGAAGACTCTCAAAATTAGAACTCCAGCCCTTTACATCCACCCGTCTACTTGACATCTCCCTTGAATGTCTAATAGTCATCTCAGACTTAACATGTTCCTAACAGACCTCTCGATTTTTCTTCCCAAACCTGTATTATCCCTAGTCTTCTCCACCTTTAAGATTAAAATCAAGAGACATCCTCCCTGCTAAGGTTTGTCTAACAGAAGTGATATGATTGAAAGTCAGACACAAAAAGGCAGTTATAATATGTTAAGTTTCTTTAATGGCAAAATATGTGGAAATTCAAAGAAGTGGTTATAGAAAGCAGGAAATAACACAGCATTCTACCAGATAGAGGTATGCGTTTCCAGATTCCCCCGAGTTACCCATGGTGATGTGTAAGTATGGATAAATCACCTGTATAAAATGAGGATTCTGCCATGTTTTAGAAGCTATTATTGCCTTTCTTCTGGGGGAGAGGGAGATGTTAAATAGATTTCTGGCCCCTGACTCCTGCCTGATTTTTTCTGGAGTCTCTGGCTATAGACTGCCTTGCTTAACAGGTGCAAAGTAATTGGTGTAAAAAAGACTGAATGAAGTGAAGGTCATTTTCCCAAGAGCATCCTTCTGCAGGCCCAGGCTTCAGGCTTGAAGTCCCCTCCTTTTTCCTTACTATTAACCCTTCATTTCCATTTAGGAAGTATTACCCTTGTTATTTCCAAAATAGATTTTGCATCCATGTACTTCTCTACATCTCCTCTACTTCCTTCCTAGTCCAACCCTCAAGAGTCTCTTATTTGGACCTTTGTAGTAGCCTCCTGACTGGCCTCCCTACTTGGACTCATATACCTATGATCCCTTCTCCATAGAGTAAGCAAAGTGATCTTTTAAAAATGCTAATCTGATCGTCTCAGTCCCCTGCTTGAAAAGCCTCCATTGCTTCTTATAAAACCAAGATGTCTTAATTACTTATGTGTTCTTAAGGACTCACATGCTCTTGCCTCTGTCAGCATCTCTGATTTTGTCTCCTTTTCTCTTCCTCTTACTACTTTCCGGCCTCATTGAGCCTTCATTCTGTCACTTGAACAGGACAAGCTCATTCCTGTCTCGAGCCATGGTCTAGTTTAACTGACATATAACCTCCACAGATAGTTAACCTTGTTCCAGCCCAGAATATGGTCTCAGATTATTTTTTGCTCCCTGCTGCCATTGTGGGGTCATTTAAAGAATCGCGGACTTTTCCATAATGTTTTATTTGCTCTGGATTTGTAAGATCCCTGAAGCTAAAATGGATGATCACTGGCCCTCAGGAAGGAGGATCCCTAAACCAGTCCTCTGTGAGTGAATCACTGAAATCATTCATTTCAAATTTTTACTTTCGTGTGTTTTTCATAATGTCTTAACACGTTAGTATAGTACTACATTTATATGATTTATAAATGCATATGTACATGTATTGTGTATGTCCCAAACATTTCTTATGAGTCGACTAATCAAAAACCAAACAAAAAACCCAGTGACCCCTGGATTACATAATGCTAACGAAATTAAAATGTGTTTTTTTTTTTCCTATTAAATACAATGTTGGTAAGCCAAGGGTTTCATTATTTTCCATGGGTGGTAAGTGATGTCAAGGCAAAAAGATGTTGGCAAAAGGGGGAAATACAAGAAATTAAGACTAGATATCTTATTCTTGGGACTTCCCTGGTAGTCCAGTGGGTAAGACTCTATGCTCCCAATGCAGGGAGCCCGGGTTCAATCCCTGGTGGGAGAACTAGATCCTGCATGCATGCCACAGCTAAGAGTTTGCATGCCACAACTAAGAGTCTGCATGCCGCAACTAAGAAGTCCACATGCCGCAACTAAAGATCCCACATGCCGCAACGAAGATCCCATGTTCTGCTACTAAGACCTGACACAGCCCCCCCCAAAAAAAAGACTAGATACCTTATTCTTTAAGCCAAATTGAGTCTGCTAGAAGCAATATTCTTCCAATCATACATTCAGTATAAATTGGGTACCTATTGGAATCATAAACATTTGGATTCCTAGTGGAAAAACCTTAATTATAATACAGTGGATCTTAAGCACAATCCAGAAACAGTATTAAAAGGACAACTTATCTAGCTAGCTAGCTATTTATTTAATGTATTTTAGACAACGGAACTTGACTGAAAAGATTTTCAAAGATCTGGCCTTAGGAATTAGCAGTGAGTATTATGTCAAATTAGCAGTGCTAAATATTAGAAGTAGAGATTTTCTGCTTTTTCTTGGAGAGAGCCAGTATTATAGAGGGAGGGAATTACGCTTTAATAAAAAAAAAAAAAGTGATTTGGCCACATCCAGATGAATTGTTATAGAATAGGAACCAGTAGTCAAGTTTCTTCTGGGTCTTGTTGATCTTCCAAGAAATAGACACTTTGGAAATCAAACTGGCATGTTTCCATTTGAGGATATGATAAAACAATGCCTGAGAAGGGGAATCCTAAAGCTTTTCTGAGTTAAACCGTGGTTTTACTTAGCACTGAAGTAGAAGTCGAGGAGGAAGTCCCTCCCAATTTTGTTTTTAACAGCAGCTCTTCATGATCTTGATCTTGACTGTTTCTTCTCTGTTGTACAGATTGGGAAATTTGGGTTCCACTTCTGACTTTGCCATTATCTCTGCATGTTTAGTCAAACTGTTTCATCTGTAGCCCTTAAATTTCCTCTCCTGGAAAATAAGAAGGATTGGAATTTATTGGATGCTTAACCTGGGTTCCGTGGATAGCTTTAGGGAACCTTTAATTAATGTAAATTTTTCTGGGAATAATTTCCTTAGCTTTAAGCACTTTCTCCAATTTATCTATTACATCAAAAAGATTAAAACTAGATCAGTTAAAATATAAAGTTATTTTCATTTCTTTAGATATCAGAATCCTAGCTTATGCTCAATATACATTTTTTTTATGAACAGCATTTGTGACCATAAAATGCTGAGAAAGCACTCTGTGCTACTACGATTTATTATATTGGCAGGTACCACTTACTGATGGTACTGTATTTCCTACCTCTTTTTAAAAGTCGGATCTTGGGCTTCCCTGGTGGCGCAGTGGTTGAGAGTCCGCCTGCCGATGCAGGGGACACGGGTTCGTGCCCCGGTCCGGGAAGATCCCACATGCCGCGGAGCAGCTGGGCCCGTGAGCCATGGCTGCTGAGCCTGCGCGTCCGGAGCCTGTGCTCCGCGGCGGGAGAGGCCACAACAGTGAGAGGCCCATGTACCGCAAAAAAATAAAAATAAAAGTCGGATCTTGAGGCAGTGATGACAAGTAAATGAGTCAAGTTACTAACATGTATATTAAAGAGTCTAGAAAATGAAAAGAGTACATCATCATTTGGCGCTCTGCTCCTTAGCCTTTTATTCCCTTAGCTTTTTAAAACCAGTGTGTCTCACATGACTCTGCCGATATGTGTCCCAGCACTGCTCTGTGTCAGCTGGTCACTATTTATATGGCCTGCTCATTTCAGGCTCATGTTTGGGCCCCCGGTAACCTCTGTTTAGGCTGCTGCTTCTTAGAGTCCATTGCATTCGTTAGCAAAGGCTCATCGTTAGGTTTGAGGCAAACTCTGGTCAGTTGTTCCCTCTGGGAAATTAAGACTGTACCTCTTAGACTTTTTTGCCAGACTTTCATGTTGTACTTGGTCCTATGCTGGGGTGTGAACTGTGGCCCTGTTTTCCTCTGTTACAGGTGAATTCGGAAGGCAAAGCCAGTCCTCTGTCACTCCTTCAAATGGCCTGTCCAAGTGGCTTCTGTGCCTTGGTTCGCTTGCCCAAGCTGATCTGTGGAGGAAGGGCACTACCGAAAACGTTACTGGACGTTTTGGCAGATGGCACGATTTTAAAAGTTGGAGTAGGATGTTCAGAAGATGCCAGCAAGCTCCTGCAAGATTATGGCCTCGTCGTTAAGGGGTGCCTGGACCTCAGATACCTAGCCATGAGGCAGAGGTATGGTTTGTATGATTACTGGAACTCCTGTAGCTGGGGGGCAAATATTTTAGCAAGGGTTGTAGATTACTGAGACTTAGTAATGAAGCCTCTAAAATTCTTTAGAAGCTTAGAGGCTTCTGAGATGCATATTGAATTTGTGAGGAAATATTCCAACTTCTGGGAAAACTTTAGTTACCTAGAATTGGTCTTTTTAGATGAAACATTAATAAGGTGTCTCTATAAGCTACAGGCTGTAAACTGATGGGCTCCTTGGGCAAATTAGAGTTGCAGATTTTTTGTTTTTGTTTTTGTCCTGCGTGATATTTTGGGGAGATTTTAGTTTAAATTCAGAAGATTTAATGTAAAAACCTGTATTCCTGGCTTCTCTTGAAAAATTAGGTGATTTGGCTACACTAGGTCAGTAGTTCTAGACGGCAGCAGCTGGCTGGAAGCATCCTCTTAGATGAGCATGCTTTGTTCAATTTGCCAGAATCCCCACCCCTCCCAGCTGTCACACCCAGCTCATCCTGATCAACATTTGAATGTGCAGACCCTGCTTTCGGCCCAGAATGATGGTAGCCCTAATGCTTTACTGAGAGGAAGAGATTTTCCTTTCCTTTGGAATTCTGTTCCTATGGAAATTCTACCCTGTTTAAGGAAGCTGCAGTTACCTTCTCATGTATATATGCAGGTCCTCATTTTAATAGTGTGGACTGAAACAGCCTCTCTCCCTGCCTTTCTCCCTGCCACTGATATTGAAGGGTTGGAGGATTTGATAAACTAAGAGAAGGCCTGATTAAAATCTATGCTTATCATAATTTTTTGCTAGTAAATGAAATTTTAGTTTAGTTTAGTAGTTTGGCTTGTGTAAATGAAACTCTTATAAAAAAAAAACTCTTATAAATGAAGTATCCATTTTTTTCCAAGTAATACATTGAAATATTTACTGTAAAATTCTTTTAGCTCTATAAAGGTATTTGGAGTATAGCAGCCAAAGCCGCCTTTCGTCAGGCCCTCCTTCCTCTGGTGCTGCCTCCCTAGAGCTGCCTGCTGTTACTCTGCTATTAGAGGCCATGTGTATAGTGGCCAGGGGTTGACTCCAGAGCAGGCTGTGTGGGTGGGAGTCCCAGTCTTCCTCTTACCAGCTACGTGATCTTTGGCAGGTTACTAAGCCTCACTGTTCCTCAGTTCCCTCATCTGAAAAGTAGAAATAATAATGTTCCCATCTCATAGGATCGGTGTGAGGATTAAACGAGTTAAACTATGTAAAGAACTTAGAAATGGTGTTTGACATATAGAGAGTGCTGTGTAAATTTCAACTATTACTGTCCATCATCGTCATCGTCATCACCACCACCTATAGCACCACCATGATCTGATTGGTTTGTCCTTCCAGATCTCTTTCTATCCATTTACAGTCCTCTCTATGAGTATATAGAAATTAGAAGTGCCTTACTTATCTGGCTAAATGCAGAATGGCCAAGTGTCAAAATACAAAATTTGGCCAAAGCTGAATATGACCATGAACTTCTCTAGAAATAAGAATGAAGCATTTATCAGGCTTCTTCATTTCTAATGAAATCTTATTAAAATTTTAAACATTCTTATTTTATTATTGAATACTTGAAAAGTAAAATTAAAATTTTTTGACATATAGTAGAAAAAATTTGACATTATAGTGCAAGAATTATACTCAACTTTTAGCCATAGGCTGCTCCTGGTGTTTGCTGTAAGTAGTTACTTTCATTTGACTTTGGAGAGGAGCACAGATTTTCTTGGTAATGCTGTCCTCTTTTCTTCATACTCTCTATATTTTTATTATATGTTAGCAGAAGATAGTTTATTATTGAGATTATTGTATATGATTTTGGAACTTTTCCTAGCGAAACTTTGAAGTAGCAAAGGTGGCATCTTGTTTTTAATCCATCCTCAAAAAATGTGAAACCTTCCCAAATAGGATGTTTAAAAAAAGACTAATGGGGCTTCCCTGGTGGCGCAGTGGTCAAGAATCCTCCTGCCAATGCAGGGGACACGGGTTCGAGC
Organism: Tursiops truncatus; assembly: GCF_011762595.2. Classification (NCBI taxonomy): domain Eukaryota; kingdom Metazoa; phylum Chordata; class Mammalia; order Artiodactyla; family Delphinidae; genus Tursiops; species Tursiops truncatus. Next base: position 32,925,924 of record NC_047035.1, on the reverse strand, counting down.
CCTGGTCCGGGAAGATCCCACACGCCGCGGAACAACTGAGTCCATGTGCCACAACTACTGAAGCCCACGCACCTAGAGTCCGTGCTCCACAACAGGAGAAGCCACTGCAATGAGAAGCCCGCGCACTGCAAAGAAGAGTAACCCCCACTCCCCGCAACTAGAGAAAGCCCGTGCACAGCAATGAACACCCAGTGCAGCCAAAAATAAATAAATAAATAAAAGACTAATGACCTAAATGGAATTAAGTAACGAAAAACTAAGTGCTGTCTTTCAATGAGGGTCATGATTTCAAGGATTATGGAATACCCAGGCTTGATAAATTGCACAGCTGTTACAAAGAATGTAATAAGTACATTTGTGCTTACTGTCAGGGAAGGAGGTCCCTGATACATTAAGTGATAGGCAAGTTGCAGAATAAAAAACAAAACAAATACCAAGAAACTATATCTGCTTCTCCGTCTAACCATCTGTTTTTTTGTTTGTCTGTAAAAAAGGTCTGGAGGGGCCACAATATACTCATAAGGGTCATTCTTCCTGAGGAGTGGAAGTGGGGGTGGAGGGCTTTCACTTTTCACCCATTACTCTTCTCTGTTGTCTGAATTTTTAACAATAAACATTCATTGCTATTGTAATTACTAATATAAAGGAAAGCATAAAAAGATTTTAAAAATTTAAAATAAAAGGAAAGAAGTTTGTCTCCCCCAAATTCTTGATTTCCATTAATTGAACCACGACCTTACATATTTTACCTAAGTGTGTCTGGACCTTTTTTTTTTAACTTTTTAGTCAGTGCTGCCTTTTGGGGGTGATGAAATCCATCAAGTTACTGCTTGTTTTTGTAACGAAGGACTTCCTTTTCTTCATCATTATAATGATTTCATTTTCCACAGTACCTGAGGGAATTGTGCATGTTGTAACAGTAACACTGATGTGAACCTCCGCCTCCAAGCTTCCTCCTCTAAAATCTCTCGTCTCTCACTTGGTAACCAGCAAGTCAGCTCCAGTTTTGTAGACTGGTGTGTTCTTAATTTTATATTAGCCCTTGTTTGGACTCTCCAATCCTTGGGTAAATTAATTTTTTTCACCACTCTGCAGCTATTTGAATCAGAAAGTGTTTGAAGAGCAGAAGATTATTTGATTTTATTGTACCTTTGCGCCCTCAATGAAAGTAGCCTTATCATATTTTTCAAATTTGAAAAGTAATACACAAACACTAGCCAATTCAAATATAAAAAATGTAGGACTTCCCTGGTGGTGCAGTAGTTAAGAACTCGCCTGCCAATGCAGGGGACATGGGTTCGAGCCCTGGTCCAGGAAGATCCCACATGCAACTAACAACTAAGCCCGCGCACCACAACTACTGGACCTGCGCTCTACAGCCCGCGAGCCACAACTATTGAGCCCATGTGCCACAACTGCTGAGCCCGCACACCTAGAGCCCATGCTCCACAACAAGAGAAACCACCGCAATGAGAAGCCTGCGCACCACAACGAAGAGTAGCCCCCACTTGCTGCAACTAGAGAAAGCCCACACGCAGCAACGAAGACCCAACACAGCCAAAAAAAAAAAATATATATATATATAAAATGTAAAGATTTATGATCACCCCAAACCCCACACCCAGAGATAACATCACTAACATCTGATTAATATCTTTCTAGTTAACTCTTTATGCTTCCTCTCTTTCACATACCTAGAATCACATACACACATTTATTGTGTAGTGTATATATATATATTAATATAAAGAGTTCATATGATGTTTTCTTTCATAATCTCTTGTTACTTAACTAATACATCATGGACATTTTTTCACATCAATATAGATCTACATCCTTATTTTTAATAGCGACGTGGAATTTAATTGCATGGATATCTAACCAGTCTTCTGTTGAGGATGTTAGGTTGTTTCCAGTTCTTTGCTACTATAAACAGTGCTGTAATGAAGATTGTTTTATGTACATTTGTCTTAGGATCAATTACTAGAAGTGGAATTATTGAATCACAGAATTTTCATGTTCAAAATTTTGATAGCTATTTACTGACAGACTGTTTTTCATAAAGGTTATACAAATGTTCAGTGCACAAATTTTAGATTAGATGGTGATTCTTCATGTTCCACCAATACTATAGTTATTTTTAAAAAATCTTTGTAATCTGCTAGATTTTAAAATTGTATATACTTTTTATTTGGTTTGATGTAGTGAAATTATGTGTCATTTGTTTATTGGCCATTTGTATACCTTTTTTGATTTGCCTGTTCTTGTCCTTTCCCATTTTTGACACATGATTTTATTTATTTCTTGTAGAAACAATTTGCTCTCTAATGGGCTTAGCCTGAAATCACTCGCTGAGACTGTTTTGAACTTTCCCCTTGACAAGTCCCTTCTGCTTCGTTGCAGCAACTGGGATGCTGAGAATCTTACTGAGGACCAGGTACTTCTTATCAGAGTAGTTGAAGAGTGGAAGAGTCATTGCTTGTGAAATATAATTATTTAAAAAATTCTAATCCTCAAAGATGATATGTGTTGGGCAGAAATGCCTTAAAATAGCCTCATTGATGATACCCAAGAAAAATGCTCTATAATAATGTAGATGCTACTTAGATAAAAGGGTAAGAGTCCCCATTCTATTTTTTTGGAGCATTTACTATATGCCAGGCATTTCAGAAAATGTAAATTTTTTTGTCATGAATACAAATGCATAACTTAAAAAACCAAAGTGTTATAAGACTTATTATAAGAAACAGCCAGCTGGGCTTCCCTGGTGGCGCAGTGGTTGAGAGTCCGCCTGCCGATGCAGCGGACACGGGTTCATGCCCCGGTCCGGGAAGATCCCACATGCCGCGGAGTGACTGGGCCCGTGAGCCATGGCCGCTGAGCCTGCGCGTCCGGAGCCTGTGCTCCGCAACGGGAGGGGCCACAATAGTGAGAGGCCCGCGTACTGCAAAAAAAAAAAACAGCCAGTAGTTCCCTGCCTTCCTCCCACATTCCTAATTACTCTTCCTTCTTTTCAGAGGCAACTGATTTCGTTTCTTTCTGGTAATTACCATTATCTTTTAAAATTACATGCATATAGTACTCTTTCTTATTTTACATATTATCTTTTGACTTCTTGCTGTGGAAGACATGATTTAGTATAGTACTCTTGCAATTCCTGTATCCCCAGACAGATACTTATTCCCTTCCCCATGCTCCCAGTAGAGGTAAATCATCATTTTTATCAGGTTAATATCTACTTATATTGATATTATTTATAGCTGCTCCACATAGCAAACTGACTAAAGTAAATGTTTTTTCCTTGTACAACTTTTTGTTTTCCCAGGAGTAGTAATTTATATTTTTGTTTGCTTAGTTTTCTATATACCTGTTAACTGTTTCAACCCCAGACTCTAACAGAACTATGTAGCGATCTCCTTTCTGCTGCTTCAGACACAGCCAGGTAACTTACTCATTTCATTTTCCCTTGGAGCTAGAGCTCTGTCATCCTGCTCCTTTCAGGACTGGTGCACTCCAGCCCTGCTGCCCAACTCTCATCCTGAAATTTGCATTTACCGTCAACCTGGGAATTCCCTTCACCTCTCTTCTATAGTAGATCCTCTGTTTTAAAAATATCATGTCTTTTTACTTTCTTTTCTTGGTGGAGTACATTCAAAATAGCTTCTTGAGGAAAGGAGCATGGGGAGTTAATTTATGACACCATGCATGTCTGAAAAGATATTAGTTTCCCTCTCTATTAACTGATAGTTCAGCTGAGGGATAGCATTTTAGGGTGGAAATCATTTTCCTTCAGAACTTTGAAGGCAATGCTCCTTGTAGCTTCCAGTGTTGATGTTGAGTATGTGACTTGTTTTTCTTTCTGGAAAGTCTCTTTATTCTTAGTTTTTAAAATTCATGATGATAGTGTGGGCCATGTTTCATTATAGTTTTACAATTCAGTGGACCCTTTCGGTCTGTAAGCTCATGTCTTTCAGTTCAGGGAATTATTCTCATACTATTTCTTGGAAAATTTCCCTCTTTTTTGTTTCTAGATTCTATATTGAATCCCTTGAATTGATCCTCTAATTTTCTTAGTAAAATATTTTCTCTTTGATTTTCCATCTCTATTTTTTTTTTTTACCTTCTGGGAAATGTCCTCAAGTTTATCTTTCAGTATTCCAATCAACTTTTAATTTCCTATCATATTAAGTCATAAGAGCTCCTGGTCTTTTCTCAATATTCACTTTTAAAATAACTTTGCATTTTTGTTTAATGGATATCATAGCTTCTGTTATCTTAGAGTATTGAAGATTTCTGAAGTTTTCTTCTCTTTCCTGCATTGCCTCTTTTTACTCTGAATTTCTAATTTAAATGTTTGATTTGGTCTTTGTCTTCCACGTTAAAGATTTTTCTAAAATGTTTAGATCCTTAGCTATCCATTTTTGTTTACAAAGGAGACATTAAAGCGCCAGTTGAATCTATCAGTTAATGAATGTGTAAATAAAATATGGTATAGCCATACAATGGAATATTATTCAGCAATAAAAAGCTACAACATGGATGAGTCTTGAAAACATTGCGCTAAGTGAAAGAAGCTAGTCACAAAAGATCACATATTGTATGATTCCATTTATATGAAATATTCAGAACAGGCAAATCTATAGAGACAAAAAATAAATTAGTGGCTGCCTAAGACTGGAAGAAGTGGGGGATGACTGGTAAAGGATATAAGTTTTCTTACTGGGCTGCTGAAAATGTTCTAAAATTGACTGTGATAAAGGTTACATAATTCTGTAAATAATGCTAAAAATTCTAAATAAAATTCTGAAATTTCTGAATCCTGCAACATCTGTAAAAGACATCTTTGGGACTGTTGGAGACATTAGAATACAACTGTTAAAGTTCTTGGGTGTGATAATGGTGTTGTGATTATGTAGGAGAGTGTCCTTGTTCTTAGAAGATACACACTAAAGTATTTAGGGATGAAGTAAATATCATAATAACTGCAACTTAATTTTGAAAAGTGTTCAGCTCCCCCCCCAAAAAAAAGTATTTGTGTGGTGTATGTATTGTATTATAAAGAGATAAAGCAAATGTTGACAATCGTGAATGTCAATTATCATTCTTTTAACTTTTCCTTAGGTTTGAAATCTTTCAAATAAAACATTGGGAAGAAAAAGTTAATTGCTACCAAATTTGAAACCAAATTTGTGATCCATATTATTGTGAGAATTTCCAAAGACTCTTATTCATTCTTCATTTTAAAATTCTTGTTTTTCTAATTATAAACATAATGCTTAATGAGATTTTGTAAAATACAGAAAATAATATTTAAATTTGACATTTAAAAAAATGGAATGAGGGCTTCCCTGGTGACGCAGTGGTTGAGAGTCCGCCTGCCAATGCAGGGGACATGGGTTCATGCCCCGGTCCGGGAGGATCCCACATGCCGCGGAGCGGCTGGGCCCATGAGCCATGGCTGCTGAGCCTGCGCGTCCGGAGCCTGTGCTCCGCAACGGGAGAGGCCACAGCAGTGAGAGGCCCACGTACTGGTAAAAAAAAAAAAAAAAAGGAATGAGAGCACAAAGCATATGGCCAGGTATTTTTGACTAGCGAGTTTTATTATCAATAACTATTAATATAAATTAAAGTCAAATGTCAGTAACTGTAAGTCTTTTCTCTCAGGCCACTCAGTTTCTCCAGACATGAATCTCCTACTCTTCTGCCCAGGAGGTATCAGCCCCACAGCCTATATTCTGGTAGCTGAGTGGGAGAGAAGGTGACGGTAGTCTTATCATTTAATATGTAGGTTTTCCCATAATCCCCCTTTTTCCTGGTGACACTTTGCCCCCAGCCTCTGCCATGCCCGGTATTACCAGGTCCAGATCCTCTGTGATTTAGCCACTATATGACTTAAACTTGTCAAAACCCAAACTCTGCCCACCGAGTAAAACAAAGCAGAAATATGAGTTTATTGCAACAGTTTTGACCTGCAAGCTGGGAAACTCAAGGCCATGGGAGCAATGAGTTTCAAGTAGCTCACAGACTAAAGGGTTTTCATTGGGTAAATGTGGAAGATTTTTGGCTTTTTCAGCTGATTGTTTGCCTAGTGGTCTTCTTCCTTATTTGGATCAGGATAGCTGAGACAGGGGAATAAGGAAGTCTGAAGATGGCATGAACAGACTCAGTGTTTGGAGATTGACTGATATCCTCTGCTGATTTCTGAGGAGAGCTGTAAATTCCTGCAAGTTATGTTAAATAAAGTTTCATTTTCTTTAATGCGCCTGCATTGGCCACCTCCATTTTGTCTCTGACATAAGTGACTCCATTTTAGTTTTGGTTCTACAAACTTCTACTCTTTTGGGTCAGGGAAGGAGTAATTGCCTGTCCCTATGCCGTAAGAGAGGAGATCTGGTGTTGTAAGTGTTATTTACAGAGACTGTCACCTGATCCTCCTGTTTTCACCTTGTATCATTGCTTTTATAGATACCTGGTGCCTCGCATTCTTTATACTTTGCCATTCTTTGTGGCTCAGATTAATTTGATTTTTGGATTTTTTGCTTACTACCCCCTACAGGCCTAGGTTTCAACCTTCTCTTGTTTGCTTAGTTTGTTCATCCTTCTAAAACATTGTGTTGTGGTTTTTTGTTTTTTTTTTTTTTGGACCGCACCACATGGCATGCAGCAATCCCAGTTCCCGACCAGGGGGAACCCATGCACCCTGCAGTGGAAGCGCAGTCTTAACAACCAGACTGCCAGGGAAATCCCCCAAAACATTGTTAATGGAAAGAGTTAGCAATAGTTAGTATCTTAGGATTAATATTATCCTGTGAGAGAGTTCTGGGAATCAAGTTATCTGATTTGTTTTTTCTAAAGCTACTTCAGATTTGCTGCGACCCTGAGTAAGTTACTTCTTTCTGCCTTGGTAGGTTCATTCCTTCCTTTCTTTTAATAGTTTTATTGAAATATAATTTACATACAATAAAATGCACCCATTTAAAGTATACAAGTCAGGGACTTCCCTGGCGGTCCAGTGGTTAGGACTCTGCCCTTCCACTGCTGGGGGCCCGGGTTCGATCCCTGGTTGGGAAACTAAGATCCTGCAAGCCGTGCAATGTGGCCAAAAAACAAAAAAGTGTACAATCAATGGATTTTAGTATATTTACAGAGTTGTGTAACCATCACCACAATCTAGTTTTAGAACATTTTCATCACCCCAAAAGAAACCCCATACCCATTAGCAGTCACTTCCCATGTCACCTCCCCAACACCCTAGCCTTCGGCAACCGCTAATCTACTTTCTGTCTCTATAAATTTGCCTGTTCTGGACATTTCATATAAATGGAATCATACAGTATGTGGTTTTTTTGGATTGGCTTCTTCACTTACCATGTTTTTGTGGTTCATCCATGTTGTAGCAACTATTGGTACTTCATTTCTTTTTTATTGCTAAATAATGCTTCATTGTATGGATAGACCACATTTTGTTTATTCGTTTATCAATTGGTAGAGATTTGGGTTGCTTTCATTTTTTTAGCTGTTATGAATAAGCCACTATGAATATCTGTGTATAAGTTTTTATGTGGACATACATTTTCAGTTCTCTTGGGTAAATACCTAGGATGGAATTGCTGAGTCATATGGTAACTTTATGTTTAACTCTTTGAGGAACTGCCCAACTATTTTCCAAAGCAACCATACCATTTTATAGTCCCAGCAGCAATATATGAAGGTTCCAATTTTCCATAACCTTACCAACATTTATTATTATTCATCTTTTTGATTAGAGCAATCCTAGTAGGTGTGAAGTGGTATTTTGTTGTGGTTTTGATTTATATTTCCCTAGTGACCAATGATGCTGAGCATCTTTCATGTGCTTATTGGCTATTGGTATATCTTCTTTGGAGAAATGTCTGTTCAGATCCTTTGCTCACATTTTAATTGTGTTGTTTGTCTTTAAATTGTTGAATTTTAAGAGACGTGTGTGTGTGTGTGTGTGTGTGTGTGTGTGTATTCTTTATGTATTCTAGATACTAATCCCTTATCAGATATATAATTTATAAATATTTTCTCCCATTTTCTGCAGATTGTCTTTTCACTTACTTGATGGGATCATTTAAAGCATGAAAGCTTTTAATTATGATGAGGTCCAGTTATCTATTTTTTCTTTTATTTCTTTTTTCTTTTGGTGTCATATCTAAGAAATCATTGCCTAACCCAAGGTCATGAACATGTACTCCTCTGTTTTCTTTTTTTTTAAAATAAATTTATTTACTTATTTATTTTTGGCTGTGTTGGGTCTTTGTTGCTGTGCGTGGGCTTTTTCTAGTTGTGGCGAGCGGGGGCTACTGTTCATTGTGGTGTGCGGGCTTCTCATTGCGGTGACTTCTCTTGTGCGGAGCATTGACTCTAGGTGTGCGGGCTTCAGTAGTTGTGGCTTGCAGGCTCTAGAGCACAGGCTCAGTACGGTTAGTTGCTTAGTTGCTCCGCGGCATGTAGTATCTTCCCGGACCAGGGCTCGAACCCGTGTCTCCTGCATTGGCAGGCAGATTCTTAACCACTGTGCCACCAGGGAAGTCCCTCCTATGTTTTCATCTAAGAGTCTTATGTTTTGGCTCTTACACTTAGGTTCATAATCCATTTTGAGTTAATTTGTGTGTGTGGTGTGAAGTAGGAGTCCAACTTTATATTTTTGCATGTGGACATCCAGTTGTTCCAGCACCATTTGTTGAAAAGTGCCTTGGATTCCTTATCATTTGGAAATAATTTGTTAAAAATCATTCTGAACTCTTCACGTTCAAGCACCCTCTTTTCCTGTGGGAGACAACTTGCTGACAGAGATGTAGATGGTTGGGTCTAGGTGGAGAATTTTACCCAAACCTTATTCTTCTATTCTTTTTTTCTATTATTCTAAAAGCACACACAAAAAATCCATACTAATAGTGTTATTTACCAGGCTTGATTATTAAAGGTGAATTAAAGGAATTTTAAAGTCCTCACATGCTTTGTTGGGAAGAGCTATTAATTATAGTTTTGACAACTTTTATTTATGACCAGCTTGCCTGTGCCTAGTTGCCTGGGTGAATGACTTACTATTAATAAATACATAAATTCCAGAAGTGGGCCCTTGTGACTTTTGATTTGAGGTCCATGTTTGAAACTGTTTTCCTTGTTTTACACATTGTATTAATATGTACAGCAGTTTGTTTCTGATCAATAGTCACACAGGCCTCTTAATGAATCTTGGTTTCAGTTTTCTAGATGATGACAGTTTCCAAAGTGAAGTTGTCAGACCTGTGGTAACTACCCTACCCCAAACTTGAGAAAAATCTGTCCAGCAGGTTTGGTAGCAGATAGAAAGAAACTTCACTGATTTGTATAGATTAGGAATTTTGAGCACATAGAGTAGGTCATTATTTTAGCTATGTTAGTTAAAAACATAGGGAACGTGAGGATTCATTATACTATTTGATTTGTTTTTGTATCATTTGAATTGTTTTGTAATTAAAAGGTTTTAAGGAGTACATGGTGCCTGGGTTACTGTACATCTTGAATTGGAACCTAAAAGTTGTCTGTGTCTTGGCGATTAATTTTGAAGTTGCTCTCTCTGGTTTGCCTTCCGGATTCCACTGATCTCTGACTTTTCTCTTCAGGTAATTTATGCTGCCAGGGATGCCCAGATTTCAGTGGCTCTCTTTCTCCATCTTCTTGGATACCCTTTCTCTAGGAATTCAACTCTAGAAGAAAATGATGACTTCATTGGCTGGAGAAAAGTCTTGGAGAAATGTCAGGATGTGGTAGATATCCCATTCCGAAGCAAAGGAATTAGCAGATTGGGAGAGGAGGTTAATGGGGAAGCAACAGAATCTCAGCAGAAGCCAAGAAATAAGAAGCCGAAGACCGATGGAATGATGCCAGGCAACCACCAAGGGAGAGACCCCAGAAAACATAAAAGAAAACCCCTTGGAGTGGGCTATTCTGCCAGGTAACTGAGTTGTTCCATGTCTAGTAGAGCCCAAGGCCCAGCTACCAGCAAAAGGCATGATGCCTTACCTTGGCTCTGGGGAGAAGGCTAGTGCGGTAAGGCGGCAGAGGCTCTCCAAGGATTAATTCTATTTTTCCTTTCCTTCAAGGACATTTGGAGCTATCCTTTGATTTACTTGTATATTTTTTCCTTTTGCCCTTCTTCTACTTTTTTATTTGTGGGCAGTTGGAGTGAAAAGGAGGAGAGCTTAACCTAGCTTTGTCACTGACCTTGATGTGACCTTAGACCTGTACTTTTCCAGTTATAAGTGAGGGCATAATTATTATTCCTTGCTTGCTTCAGGACAGCTGTGAAGGTAAAATGAAGTGCCTCATGCTTTTCAGGAGACGTGCATCATCTGACCTCTTGTTCATTTGGCATTTGATTATTTGGAATGGCATCCAGTCCTAAGCCGATGTTAATTCTCTAGCCAATGGGAATTTTCCTGTACACCTCATGCCTCTACTGCAGAAGGATGACTAATAAGTACTTTGGAGTGGAAGTTTGGTCCCTATAGTAAAGTGCCTTTAGGAATTGTGTGATTAAATTGAAGCAACTATTGCAGATGAGCCAGAAATAAATCCACGTGGCACCCATTACTTTAGCTTGAAGTTCTTTCATTTTAATTTACTTTGTTAATCCAATGATTACTCTACAGGGAAGTTTTCCTGGTGTTCTGTTCCTGCGTGCTTTCATGATAGAACTACGTAAACACTACCCAACTCACGCTCTAATGTTCCAACCTATGAATATAAAAACTAATAGTATACACTGATTCATTTTAATTTCTCTTTCCTAGCCCAGTGCAGATGGAGGAATAAACATGATTTCTTGCCATGTTTTTTTTTTTTTTCCCCAAAAATGTAATGTTTGACCCTAGTGTTGAATAGTTTGGGTCACTCAATATAGGAAGGCAACTGGTACCTTGATCAATAGTTAGCTCCCAGTTTTAGATTTCTCTCTCCCTTCCCCACAGAAAATCACCCCTCTATGATAACTGCTTTCTCCACGCCCCTGACGGACAGCCCCTCTGCACTTGTGATCGAAGAAAAGCTCAGTGGTACCTGGACAAAGGCATTGGAGGTTTGAGATTCAACTGTCATATTAGACCTATAATTAGGTGCATGCAGGCACTGACCAGAGTGGCCATGAGATGAGGCAGAGGGATGGGATGGATAGAAGGCAGAGAGACCTAGAGACACGTGGGATGGGGCTGTTCAGAACCCAGAAATAGAGATCTCTGCCAGGATACAGCAGAGAACAACTGAGGTGGTGCCTCTTCCTTGTGGGAGAGGTGGGCAGTCATACACTAACACTGCTTCTTTCCTCTAAGAGCTGGTGAGTGAAGAGCCTTTTGTGGTCAAGCTACAGTTTGAACCTGCGGGGAGACCTGAATCCCCAGGAGACTACTACTTGATGGTTAAAGAAAACCTGTGTGTAGTGTGTGGCAAGAAAGACTCATACATTCGGTGAGTGTGGGCTGGGCTGCCCTGTTGGAAAGTGTCCTTCAAGCCACACGCAGAGCCCTTGGCGGGCTTCACTCAGTCTGCCTACTTTGGCTGGGAGACTTGTCCCCAGGGGGCATCCCAGTGTCCTCAAGAGCTTCAGCACTCTGCCTGGCCTTGCTGTAGTGGCTTCTGCCCCTCCTGAGCCAGTTCTCAGTTTCCGGAATGAAGCACTCTTCTCGATAACAGTTTGCCATGAAGAGAGTCATTCCCTTTGCTCGTGAAGGAACGGAGACCTTCCTTCCTTAGGAAGCTGCCTTTCTCTCTGTGTCCTCATGATTCTCCCTTGATAGTTTTCCTTCTGGGAGCACAGCCTTCCCAAAGGTTGTTATTAGCCTCTCCCTGCCCCTGGCCTGCCAGAGGAGTCTGACCGCCGGTGGCCTGCACTCACTTCAAGGAGAGGAGAACCCAAGGCCTGTGTGTAGGTGGGGCCAAGAGCGGAGAACCCAAGGCCTGTGTGTAGGTGGGGCCGAGAGCGGAGAACCCAAGGCCTGTGTGTAGGTGGGGCCGAGAGCGGAGAACCCAAGGCCTGTGTGTAGGTGGGGCCGAGAGCGGAATAGGTGCTATGGCCTTAATGTCACCTCTGCTGGGCTGTGGGACCCCAGCTCCTCAGGTGTGTTCAGGCCCAGATCAGAACGCTAGTAGCCTGCCTGCCTGCCGACTCCGTGTATGTTCTGTGTCGTGTGCTAATGAGCGTTGCCTTCTGTTTGGCCTCTTTAGGAAGAACGTGATTCCGCATGAGTACCGGAAGCACTTTCCCATCGAGATGAAGGACCACAACTCCCACGATGTGCTGCTGCTCTGCACCTCCTGCCACGCCATCTCCAACTACTATGACAACCACTTGAAGCAGCAGCTGGCCAGGGAGTTCCAGGCCCCCACTGGCTCCGAGGAGGGCTTGCGCCTGCTGGAAGACCCTGAGCGCCGGCAGGTGCGTTCTGGGGCCAGGGCCCTGCTCAACGCAGAGGGTCTGCCTGAGCACCGAAAGGAGGAGCTGCTGCAGGCGCTCAGAGAGTTTTATCACACAGACACGGTCACGGAGGAGATGCTTCAGGAGGCTGCCAGCCTGGAGACCAGGTACGATCTACAGTCCTGCTCAGAGGGCATTGAGGACTAGTCCAGTGACTTAACCCCGACTACTCAGTGAGAATGCTTGCCAGGAAGGGAGCAGTGGTCGTCCAGGCGCAGTGCGCAGCCTCGTGCTTACCCCATTGAGTCTCTGTGGCTTAAGATACCATGCGGGTGGGATAGAGCAATCTGTTTGCTAATTTACTTTCCACAGGAGACTTGCCTTCTATCCTTGACCCTTCGAGGTCATATACTTATGTCCAGCCATTTTCATGCTTAGCAGGAGAGTTCAGGGACACTGGAGTTGTACCTTATACATTCTCTGCAGAAGTAAATCCTCAGGTCAGCTCATAAGAGGAAAATAAGAGTCAAAAAATATCCTCCAGGGCTTCCCTGGTGGCGCAGTGGTTGAGAATCTGCCTGCCAGTGCAGGGGACACGGGTTCGAGCCCCAGTCTGGGAGGATCCCACATGCCGCGGAGCAACTAGGCCCGTGAGCCACAACTACTGAGCCTGCGCATCTGGAGCCTGTGCTCCGCCACGGGAGAGGCCGCGGCAGTGAGAGGTCCGCGCACCGCGAGGAAGAGTGACCCCTGCTCGCCGCAACTAGAGAAAGCCCACGCACAGAAACGAAGACGCAACATAGCCAAAAATAAATAAATAAATAAATAAAATTTAAAAAATATATATCCTCCAGTCTCTGGAGTTGCCCGTGAAGTACAATGTGTGTGGTTTTGCCTCTCTTCCCTTATCTAGGTCTGTGGGAATTGAGACAAATGGATTCATGTTTCTTGTCTCACCTGTACTCCGGGGTGTTAGCCTACTGAATGCGATGTTGGCCAGAATTGCTGTTACTATTTAAATTACTTTTTACCTTTTTCCTTCCTTGCTTGCTTTCTCTCTCTTTCCCCATCAGTACATAGTTGAATTCATATCATTTAATTCAGTGTCCCTAAATGAGAAGCATTTTTTGGTCCTGAGAAATAAATGGGCACATGGCCCAGATGATAAAAACTCTGGGCTACCTGCTATAGTTTTGCTTCCCAACTTGCCGCTTCTTTCAATAGTAACAGGGGTTGAAATAATTAAACTGATAAGGTCGCAAATCCTGGTAGTTATGCTGGTTGCCTTAGTGTTTTGTTATAAAAACAAAACAGCCTTCCCCCACGAACTTAATTATAGCAAAAAATATTATTGAACAAATTTTGTATAGATATCCTAATCTATTCCACCAAGTTAATAAACTTTATATAAATTGCCTTAATTATTTCTTATAACAACCCTATGAGGTAGGAGTTTCTTACTGGTAACTGCTAACATATCCTATATCTTTAAAATCTTTTAAAATTTTAAAAAATTATTCTTAAATTTTATTCTTAAAACTGTTTTCCAAGTTTTATATTAGATGCCCCGAGGTTAACGTTAAGTAACTTACCAAGGTCATATTACAAATTAATGAGACTGGCTCCTTTAACCAATTCCCAAATGTATTTCCTAAAACAGCTAAACTTGCCCTTTCAGTGACAGACCTTTCTAACAAATTCATCTTGCTGACTTGGATGGAAGGGTGCTGGGCTTGGATATCTAGGACCAAGAAGAACAGCCGTTTGGGGAAAGTTTAGGCAAGTTAGTGGGATGCTTGTGAGCTAAATAAGAAAATGCCCTGCAGATGCCCAGGGGGCACGAACACTGCTAGTTAGCGAGGACTGAGAGTAGGGTATGGATTGTAGGGAGAGGAACTGAGCCCCGGGCAGGGAGCTTCCTTTATTCATAGGAGCTGACAGTACTGTCCACAAGGTATCTTAGTTAGAAAGGAAGCAGGGACTCATCTTCTCATTAAACAGCACTAGCTGTGCAACCAAGCAACCACGGTAGAATTTCATCGCAACAGAAGCACGTCTTGTGGATGTGGTTTGGCATTCTTTGTATAAGAAGGAAGACGCCGAAGAAATATTACCACCTTCATTTTACATTCAGGTGTTACACTGTGCTGAAAACCTGGAACACGCGGGCTGATTGAATAGCTAATATAATTCAGCTAATAAAACAGCTAATAATATATTCAGAATGAATATCTTAAAAGAAGCAACTGGGGAACCCTGGAGTCAATGAAAGACCAACATTCTTCACCCATCATCAGCCAGACAGCGGGGCCTCTCTGGTGGGGGCTGAGCATTATGCAGTGGCCTTCCCATAAGTATAGATCAGAATCCCCGAATGCCTTCTGCTGGATTGTGTGTTATATGTCCAAACTATTTTTAAAAAGGCAGATATGGGAAAGAGGATGGTTTTAAAAGCATCAAAATGACCAACCCTTTAGGAATGCAGCAGCCTCTCTGTAACCCCTGTCGAAGCATCTTGGCCCATAGCATTTGGAGCCACTGTGTTACTGTCCTGCTTGTTTCCCTCAGACCCATGTACTTTGTGTCCTGACAGGATCTCCAATGAAAACTACATTCCGCACGGGCTGAAGGTGGTTCAGCGCCACACCCAGGGCGGGCTGCGCTCCCTCATGCAGCTGGAGAGCCGCTGGCGGCAGCACTTCCTGGACTCCATGCAGCCCAAGCACCTGCCCCAGCAGTGGTCGGTGGACCACAACCACCAGAAGCTGCTCCGGAAATACGGGGAGGACCTTCTCATCAAGCTGTCGTGATGGCTGCTTCCCTTCCACGTTGGGACAGCTGGGAAGCTGGAGCCAGGGGTGAAAATTTCACCTCTTCCTGTTTTAATGTCATTGTCAAAGCCTGGTGACACAACTCACAATACTAACCTGTACTGATCCCAGGATGCTTCTGGTGGAGCAAGGCTGTTGTTTTCAGGGGGAGCTTATGGTCTTGAGTTTTAGTTGGGCAGGGTGAGCGTTCTTTACTCCACCCTCTTATTTTATTTTTCTGGACAAATGGGAGGCTTGGCCTTCATTTTACTCTCCCTCTTCTGCTTTCCCTGTGCAGGCGACAAATGAAGGATTCTCCCTGAAGTGTCTTGTCAAGACACTCAGGTTTTTAATGCTTTTTCTCCCTGTCCAGCATGTTGGTTCACCTCAAACAGGAGCTGTCATGTATTTCAAGCCCATCAGGTTAGGAGGGGAAAAAACGTTCTTCTAGAGGTTGGAGAGGCGAAAAGGGGTCGGATTCCTATTCCCAGTTCAACCTCATAATTAGAAATTCTTTGGCCTAGTGCTGTGCGGTAACTCACCTGGTTGGGATCCAGCCCATCTGGGTTGCTTCGGTTTATTTCACATGCTTGAAAATGCTCCCGTTTACACATTCAGGACCAAAGCAGCAACTTCCTGCCATACGTTTTCACCCTAACGCTGGAGGGAATTCTTTTCTGGAAAGAGGCCTTCAGCCTGGGTGGGGCACAGAGAAGCACAAGAACCATCTCCCAAGAGAACTTGGATAATTTGCTCAGCTTTCCCTTTCGCTGTTTCTTGCAAGCCTCCTGCCCAGAACGGCAGGGTTTTTAGCTTAATCCCTTTCTGAGAGGAAGGTTATCTTTTCTCAGAATCAGTATCTGGTCCCTTCAGTGTTCCATCAGGTTTGCAATACTGACCTCTTTTAAGCTCTTAATTCTCTCCCAGCGTCATTTGGTTAGGTTGAGAGGATTTCTCCATCTCCCTTCACGCCTGGGACGCCAAGACTAATTAATAGGTTTCGATGTTCAAAACGGTGGTGTTTCATCTTTCCAAACGTGAGGCCACCACTTGGAGTACGGAATCAACTTATTAGCGGTTAGTATTTTTATAAAGTATTAGGAAAACTTTCTTACCTTACAAGATCTTAACAAGCTTAAAAAAGAGCTTTATGGCCAGAATTCAACAAGAGCTCAGTTCTTTCGGAATTGTGCCCGAGTTGGTGATGGTAGCTCTAACACTGGTAAATAAAACAACTTCTAAGCACAAAGTTCATTGATTGTAAATGTAAAACCTTTTTCTTCATAATTTTATAAAATCAGCAAATACTCTTGGGGAAGGAGATCTTTATGCTATAGGTCCCTGCCGTGTGGCAGCCCATGATATGTGTGCAGGTGTCGTCGTGTGCCTCCGCCAACAGCTTTGGCCTGTCAACAGCGGCCCACAACACATGCACACCCTGCAGTTTGTTCCTCTGCCCTTTCATCCCCACTCATCCTCGAATAGGTGTCTCTGGGATCTAAACTAGAAAGTCTTGAAGACAAATAGTACCAGCTGCCTTGGGGACCGTTTGTTCAATACACTAAGGTTATTAGGGGGCAGGTTCCTCAGGGGCTGTTAACTGCCCACAGCCCGGGGCGGAGAACCGTGGAGATGGATAAGTGGTTGTCGTAGACAGGCTTGCCACAAGGGGGCGTCGTAGATCTTGCTTTATATTCATGCTTGAGAAATAAGGGGCTTTGATAACAGGGTTCCTAAACATAACTCATGAGTTATGTTTCAGATTGTGTCTATCTCACTTTGAGTCATTTTGACAGCTTTACAAGAAAAACGTCTTCCTCCGAAACAAGAGAGTAGGGCTCTTCCTTTCTCTTTCCCTGTGATCCTCATACTGAGAGGTGAGAACCACGTTAGGAGGTCGTTTAAGACGCTGTGGTTGCTGCGGAAGGAGGAGTGGTTTCTCCAGTAGAGCTCCCTGCAAAGCTTAGTAATGTAGAGCCAGCAGCCACGGTAGAGGAAACATCTAGACTGTGGCACCCTTGATTTCTCATCCTTTTCAGAGCAGTTACTGTGTAGGTTTGAATCTTTGTTTTCTGAGTCAGCCTTGGACGCCTTTCTCTAAGACTGACAATTGCTATCTCTAGTGAGTTATTTTAGGGCGGGCATATTTTAACATAAAATTTTTTTCTGATACAAAAGTAATGTGTATGCTTGTTAGAGACGAATCTAAAGAAAGAATGAAAATCCATCTTCCCTCCATGTAGCACAGAGCTAATCTCTGCTGGTGTGTTTATGAATTTCCTTTCGGTATTGAAAAATGCATATAAGATGTAAGGTGTTTAAACAAACTTGAGAGTCATATATACAGCTTGGTAGACAATTTTCTTTCCTCATTTAACGTGGTATCACAAGTAATTTCTTGTGTCTTTAAATCTTGGAAAGTAGATTTGCAGTAACTCTACCTTGCTTTATTATCCATTCCCACACTGTTAAATTTTGGTTGTTTCAGATCCTTTGTTAATATCAATGATGTTGTGATGAACTTTTTTGTGTATAAATCTTTGACTATATCTTTGCTAACTTTTTTAGGTTAGAACCCTAGAAATTGGGTTGCGAGGAGGGGGACTCACGTTGCTGGAGTGAGTACAAATTGATATCACCTTCTAGGAATTTCTGTGAAGGGAATGCTTCCCTTTGACCCTTTAACTCACGTCCCAGTGCATTTGCTGGGCTTCCTCCCCTGTGAGTAGAGGTGAGCGGACAGTGTCACAGCAAAGGCCTCTCTGAATGTGCCTGATCGTTACAACTGCAGGCTCAGAGTCTTTTCTCTGCTTCCCTTCCGTCTTCCATCCTTTATTGCCTCATTCCCCCTTGCAGCAGTGTTTTTTGGAAATAGTTTGTTTTAAAATAAAAATGTAAAAAAAATTAATTAAAAATAAAAAAATTTATTTTAAAATAAAAGCTATAGACTTTTTTTTTCCTGATTGACAAGCAATTAGTGATTTGCCATCCTTAAGTGAACAAGGCACAATATTCAGGGATTTGTTGCCTCTTAAGAGTGCAGCCATAAGTTCCTTATTCTTATCCATGTCACAGAGATCAGATGACAAACTGTGTTCTGTTGAAATAAAGCCATTTTAATCCCTCATTTTAGACTCTTAGGGACCCAGCAAGCAGAGAGAGCTTTTGTTCAGCTTTGTATTCTAATGTTTGGGACCCTGACATTTGACTATAATTTAAATTCTTTGTTACCTTGCCTCTCTGAGCTTTTCATTCATTCATTTACCTTTTCTTCCTTTTTTTTTTGTTTTTTTCTTCATTGTGTCTCATCCTCTGAGAGGTATCAGAGTTTCTCATTTTTCTAGTTTGCTAATTGTTACATATTTTAAAAGGATCCTTCTTTCTGGTCTCTTGTCTTTTCTGTGGTTTACCTGGTCATTTTTTTAGAGTACTTCATCCCTCAGGAATACAGTGAGAATCAGTTTTTCTTGGATGAAATAAGCTGTAAGAGGGTATAAGAATGATTCTCATATAGTTAACTCTTGATCTGAGTAATATAAAAATAATACATAATCCTCAGAATACTCTTGTTTTGGAATTCAGTTATTCTTTTTAGGAATTCACCAAGTTGCCCCCTCATGCTGGAACCAAATACCTTCTGTCTTTCCCCAGTCCTGGGACAGTTTTGCATCAGGTGATGGAGCAGGGCTGACACGCAGCCAAATGTTCGTTCCACTTGTTCAAAAGTACCTGTTCCACCTACCCTACCAGGGAGATGTCTTTGCCTGCGGCACCAAGGTCCTTTACTTAACTGGCAACATGTTATTTGGGAAGGTGGGAAGTACATTAGACCATTGTTTCCTTCTAACCAGCTTTGTCTGTGGCCAACTCTGGTTATTGGCAGTCCCTAGACGCTGTGGGTACTGGACCAAATGGGCAATCACGTGGGAGATAACCAAGAGCTGACTTGCTGTGCATAGGAATAGGAAATGTCAAAGGACCTAGTTCACACATCCTGGGCTGTTCCCTCCTCCAAGGCAGTGGTACTTGCTGCCTTAAAAGGTCATTCTGTGCTCTGACTGAATGGAGATAGAGAGTTAATCTCATACCCTCCAGATTGAACTCAAAGCATTTGTCCTCCTTGCAACTTCCTTGTTTTTTGTTTTTTTTTTTTTATTCGCGGTACGCGGGCCTCTCACTGCTGTGGCCTCTCCCGCTGCGGAGCACAGGCTCCGGACGCGCAGGTTCAGCGGCCATGGCTCACGGGCCCAGCCGCTCCGCGGCATGTGGGATCTTCCCGGACCGGGGCACGAACCCATGTCCCCTGCATCGGCAGGCGGACTCTCAACCACTGCGCCACCAGGGAAGCCCAACTTCCTTGTTTCTAATTCTTGAATTTTTCTCTCGCTCGATAGGTAGCCTGTTGCCTTTCTGCCAGCATAAGCTTCCAGAGCTGCTGAGTTTACAGTCAGCATTATTATAAGTGTGATGTGTGGTTCAGATATTCCTGAGTTGGAGAGGCTCCTTATACTCTACTCCTGTTTCCCAGAGATCTGCCTTCTCAGGCTGCAACATGCTGGGGCAGAGTTGGGATTCTGACTACTCAGACCACCAGGGTATCTATTCAGTCCCGGATAAGAATCCAAAATTTGAGCTTAGTGAGCTAACAGGACTGAAAAGAAATAGGAGATTCAGGCACAGGTAGTTTTAAAGAAGGTACATTTATCTGGTTGGTGGGGGTGATGGGAGTATAGTCTGTGGACTTCGTATTTTGCTTTTTCCTAAACTCAGTTGTATAGTGTGTTGGAGGATCAGAGGAGTGGGTTGGTGACCTGGGTTCTGGTTGTGGTCAACAGCTGTGTGTCTTTGGGCCAATCACTTAACTTTTCTGGACTCCTTTCTTTACCTGTAAAATTAGGAGTTTGAATTAGATGTGCTGTAGGGGCCCTCCTAGTGTAGCATTCTGTCATGCATCCCACCGTTTCTTTATGTGGCACTTTCCCTTGGGTGCTGTGTACCTTCTGCTTCATCGCACACTCTCATCCCACCCCCAGCCCTGGGAATGGAGGCTGTGCGTGAAAGGAAGGGGGCGAGGGAAACAGGATGACACACGGTGTCCTGCTGGCCTCGTTGACTAGGGAGAAGCCTGCTCCCTCCATCTGGAGCTCCGCTGGAGGTCAAAATACTCTTCTCACCAGAGTTGTACTATGTGTGGCCTTAGGGAACTCACATTTCTATTCAGTTCACTATTTAACAGTAAAGAAAGAAGAGAAATCTTTATCTTCACCCACATCGCCAGTGCTGTAAGGCTTAATAAGGGAAAAGCACAGAGTAGAAATGAGGCAACTTTTGCCAAGTTCTGTAAATGGGAGGATGTTGGTGGGGGGTGAGGAGGGGGAAGAATGTTTCTCAGTTTAAAGATAGGAGAAATTAAGGCTGTGCCATAGAGAATTGGATAGAATTGGATACTTGAAAAGGAAAACATTAAACCAATAAGTTAAAAATATTCTCTTTTTTGGGCTTCCCGGGGGGCACAGTGGTTGGGAGTCCACCTGCCAATTCAGGGTACGCGGGTTCATGCCCCGGTCTGGGAGGATCCCACGTGCCGCGGAGCGGCTGGGTCCGTGAGCCATGGCCGCTGAGCCTGCGCGTCCGGAGCCTGCGCTCTGCAATGGGAGAGGCCACAACAGTGAGAGGCCCGCGTACCGCAAAAAAAAAAAAAAAAAAAATTCTCTTTTTTTATGGTGTCAGGACTGCCTAAGAAAATTTGAGGGGTCCACTGTGTTAACACATTGTTCTCCATCTGTGAGTCCTAAGACAAGGTTAACTCCCAGGGAGACTTGAGAAGTCTCAGGGGCCTGCCTCTGTATAACCCTGACCTGCCTGGGACTTGGTCCTGCTTACCTTTGCCTGGCCACCAGTGAGACGGGACATGTGCAAAATGTAAAGTTTGTATTTTATAAACTGCTGAGAGACATTTTTCCCATTTCCGATATATCCATTCCCTGTGACCTGGCAGGAAATACATTTTCCATTCCATCCTTGTGCTTAGTTTCAGTCCCAAAGGGGTATAGTGTATTGGCTTTTCTTTGTGTAGCACAGATTTATTTGTACCAGGTATGCTAAACTTGAGGCTCTTTTCACAATAATCACTTCGATGTAGACGTGAGCCCCCATTTTCTACCAAATTGGGGGCATTTTGTTGATGTTCCAGAAAAAATGACCAGAGAGCCAAAAGAGAGGCTAAAGTATATTTCTCTGCCCTCTCCTAGACGGACCCTAACTTTATCTAAAATATTGACATCTTTTGTTAAATCTCATAGAGCCAACTGGAGCCCCAGTCAGCTGGCTTAGTTCCTGTCTAATCAAGATCTGTACGTTTGGCCCTGGAGGTTGGGTCAGCCTGAGCCGTAGCACACATGGCTCCCTCTGAGTTCTCGGATACAATGAGCAAGACTAAAGTTGGCTCAGAAAAGGAACAGAAGATGACTTGGGGTTAGTTTTTCCTTTTTTAAATGTTATACAAGTGCAGAGAGTTGGCTGCCATCCCCCTCTCAAACCATCAGCGGAGCTTGACCTTGGCCAAGATTTTGCCTCATCCTCTCGGCATTTTAGCATCGAGTTGCGTTTCAGCCGTGGAATGCTTAACCAAAAGCACATGCTGTAGTGGTAGTTTCCAAAGAGCAAGTTTTTGCAGGAAGTCCGCAGCGTGTTTTCTCAAAACAACAGTTTTCTCCAAACCGCCAACCCAATAAACCCCCAAATGGTGATTCTTTGGTTTATTTGTACACAAAGCTGGGATTTTTGTTGCTGTTAATAATACTTTATTGGAGTACAATATAATGAACATAATAAAGTGTACAAATTTTAAAAGTACAGCTCAGGGCTTTCCTGGTGGCGCAGTGGTTGCGAGTCTGCCTGCCAATGCAGGGGACACAGGTTCGTGCCCCAGTCTGGGAAGATCGCACATGCTGTGGAGTGGCTGGGCCCGTGAGCCACGGCTGCTGAGCCTGCGCGTCCGGAGCCTGTGCTCCGCAACGGGAGAGGCCGCAGCAGTGAGAGGCCCGCGTACCGCAAAAAAAAAAAAAAAAAAAAAAGTACAGCTCAGTGAATTTTTACAAATGTATACACCCGTGTAATTATTAAGGGCTGGAGTTTTTTATATTACATGAAACATACATCCTGGTGATGTACAGCTTGGCGTTGGGAGGTTGTCCATTCATCTAACTGAGCCTATTACTGTAACACAGCAAATCCAGGTCAAAATGCGGTAACATTTGGTGCTTCTGAGTCTGGGCAGTTTGCCCTTTTGTCACACCTAGGGGACTTGGGTGCTGCAAAGCTTCGTGATGTTTGTTTTTAACAAGTTACTTTTAAGAATAGGTAATATGTGCACATAGTACAAAATTTCTTTTTAAATGTATAATGAAAAAGGAATCTCCTCCCCAGTCCTTTCCCTCCCTGACAATAACCACTGTTACTATTACTTCTTCATTGTGCGTCCTTCAGAGAGAGACAGAGACAGAATGTGAATGTGGGGGGGGGTTGGTTTTTTTTTTAAGTCTCAGGTTTCTTCTTTGATTGCCAAATAAGAATTTCTCTGCCCTTCTCCCCGTACTCTAGGCTCTAGTCTAGGGCATTTGTGCAGCCTCAGTAGGATTAATCCTATTTGTCTTGTACTGTAAAGTTCAGACTCTGGATCTGTCGTCTGGCTCCAAAGTCCATGGTTCTCACAGGATTGGCCGTGAGTTGATAATTGTCTAGGCTGGGTTTTTTGTTTTTTTTTTTCACAGTCCAGGCCTTTTATTTTCTTTACACCCATCATGCCATGAATTCATAGGGAATGGGCTCCAGCAGTTCAGGCTCCTTTCCATTGGTTCTCATGAAGTGTGCTTCTCTGGGTGGAGCAGGCTGGTGCTTCAGTTGAAACCAAGTACCTTTCTCTTTGGCTTCCTTCTTTTTCTGATCATTTTCCTTCACCCGTTTCAGGAAGCTATCTCGGCTCTTAGAGTGCTTAATATGCTCGATATGCACATTAATTCTCTTGGCAAGAATCTTGCCCTTAACCTGTTTGTTTACAATGATGCCAGCAGCATGCTGGGTAACATTTTAGACTCTCCCAGTTTTGCCATGGTAACATTTGTGGGGCATTCCTTTTCGAACAGTGCCCATTCCCTTGATATCTACAATATCACCTTTCTTGTAGATTCGCATGCATGTGGCCAAAGGAACAACTTCATGTTTTCTAAAGGGCCTAGAGAACATGTAGCGGGTGCCCCTCCTCTTTCCCTTTGTGTTGATCATTTTGGCGAATTACTGGAAGATGGCTGTTCCGGCCGAAAAGAAGTAGGCTGGGTTTTTTACATTAGGCTTTCTACTTCTTTTAATATATATTTGAAATTTTCTGTAATAAATTTTTTTTAATTCTTATTTCTTTAGCAGTAGCTCCTGCAACACACCTATCTGCTTAAATTTTGCGTTTGTTTTAAAGTAAGGTTTAAATTGCAACCTGGAAGCAAACCATAGATGGATCTCTAGATAGTCCCATCCTCCACCCCCTACATCCATCCAAATCAGTCATTCAAAATTCCAAAGTTACAAACATGAACCAGGATGATTATTCACTTTCAAAAGCCATCCTTCTTTTTTTTTTTGGCGGTACACGGGCCTCTCACTGTTGTGGCCTCTCCCGTTGCGGAGCACAGGCTCCAGACGCACAGGCTCCGCGGCCATGGCTCACCGGCCCAGCCATTCCGTGGCATGTGGGATCTTCCCGGACCAGGGCACGAACCCGTGTCCCCTGCATTGGGACAGGCGGACTCTCAACCACTGCACCACCAGGGAAGCCCCATCCTTCTTTTTAAACATAAGGTTGACCTCAAATTTATTTTGAAAAGCCAGCTTCTCTGGCAGGCAAAATTTCATTTGATTTGTACACTAAGTTTCTCAAGAATGTAAATCTCATGCAAAACAGAGGGCTTATATTCAGCCTTGAAAAGTATTTTATACAATATATGGGCTGAAGAGCCAGGGAAGGAAGAACCTCTCAGACCCACCCTCAGCTGGGGAGAAAACATAGCTTGCGTGGTTTGGCCGCATTTCCTAGCAGCCACCTTATTTTGTACTCCTCTGTGACAGGTGGATGAGGGGTCAGGTCTTCTCCAGATCAGAGATTCCCAAAAGATACACAGCCCGGGGAAAGGTTTTCCAATTCAAATCCCATATGGTTTCCCTAGGGCCATTTTATCCTTGATGTCCTTTCATGCTCTCTACTTTGTCTTGCTGTAATCTGATCACCCAGGGCCTCTCCAGTTATCATTAAATATATTCCCACTGGTCAGGGAGCTCCCTTTGAGCACCCCTTTAGAGCAGCTGTCACATTTGAGCAGCATCTGTTTTCTGACAAGCTTGAAGACTGAATGAAGGAAGTCACTGAGTCTTTCCCAGTGGAAGTGCATGACACAAGTAACCTTTGGGACTGCGATCAGGGTGCTGTGAGTTGAGTGGCCTGGCAGCTCGTGTGTGCAGGGAGAGGTGGGTGATTCCTAGATGGGGCAGTGGATCTTCATGGTCTCAGCCCTGTGGTCCATGCAGGGTCCTAACACTAGAATGGTTCCCTAAGCCTTTGGCTCCAGCTCTTTCTGGGCAGGGAAACAGAACGAGGCAAGACGCCTGGTGTGTTTTAAATAGATTTTGCTTGCTGCAGCCAATAAGCCCAATAGCTTGGGAGGTGAGTGACCCTTCCTGAGAGATTTCTGTTGCACCATTTCTCCGGCCTCCAGCCCCACAAGTGCCGACCACCCCCTCCCTTCCTGCTCCTTCCCTCTGCCCTAACACCCTTGCTTTCTGGATGCTTTCTGTTCAGCCCTTTCTGGTTTTAGTATTTTTTACACTTTTATTGGCTTTCGCTCTCTGCTTTTTCTTTCCCTGAAGCTGTTTTTCCTCATGCGCTGTATCTTTTCATCTCTTGGAGTCTTGTTTCTGTCCACTCTCTCAAGAGCACATCTCCATCTTCTGCTCCTTGTCTGACGCTGTCATGGCTTCTCAATTGTCCCCTTGCCCCAACCTGGGCTTTATTGACCCTGGCAAGAAAGAATGGCGGGTGGAGGAATCCACCTTGAGCAATCCCAGTTGTGGGACAGGTAGTGGCTCCAGTCTGGGAAGTGGACCTTAAAGGTGGCAGCTGTTTCTGGACACGGTGGCAGTGCAGTAGGCAAGCCAAAGGAGGAGGAATCAGAGATGACAGGAGGGGTGGAGTGGCCCAGGACCCATCGCAGGTGACAGTCAGAAAAGGAGATGGAAGAGGAAGGCCAGGTGGAAGCTGGATGTCGTGAGGGAAAGCTGAGGAGGAACTGGCACCGGGGGAGAAAACCAGGGATGTGGGACCCTGCCAGAGATGCTGCAGCCCAGCTCTGCTGAGCAGAGGCAGGCAGAGTGGGGTTGGGGCCAGGAGAAGAGAGCACCTTAGAGACCTTTTCTCCCCACTCTTCTCTGACCCTTTTGTTCTTTCTCTTTCATGTTTCTGTCTTCATGTTATATTA
The DNA here is from genome assembly GCF_011762595.2 of Tursiops truncatus. Classification (NCBI taxonomy): domain Eukaryota; kingdom Metazoa; phylum Chordata; class Mammalia; order Artiodactyla; family Delphinidae; genus Tursiops; species Tursiops truncatus. The sequence goes on along the minus strand of NC_047035.1, from coordinate 32,900,176 downwards.
GCAGCAGAAAACAATACAAAACAAAAGGCAGTCTGGGGATTTCCCTGGTGGCGCAGTGGATAAGACTTTGCACTTCCATTGTGGAGGGCCTGAGTTCGATCCCTGGCCAGGGAACTAGATCCCACATGCATGCTGCAACTAAGAGTTCGCATGCCCCAACTAAGGAGCTGGCAAGCCTCAACTAAGTAGCCCACGAGCTGCAACTAAGGAGCCCACCTGCCACAACTAAGGAGCCCATGTGCCGCAACTAAGGAGGCTGCCAGCTGCAACTAAGACCCGTTGCAACTAAGTAACTAAATAAATATTAAAAAGAGGGGAAAAAAAGGCAGTTTGTCTTTGAAAGGGAATGGCGAGATCTGGAGGTTTTAAGGCTGGATACACTTCCGCCTATGCTGAACTCTTAGGTCCTTTGCCTGTCTGGCTGCTGGGGCCATGAAGGCCAGCCCCTTAATGGAGCCCCTTGAATAGAGGCCCTGTACCAGCTTGACAGTCCAGCTGGAGTGCCACCAACAGTAGGAGCGGTAGCACTCCCCAGCAAGGGCAGCCAGCAGTAGAGTGCACCCACAGACCCCCTCCAGGCACACAGGGCAGCCAGGGGAGCAGGGATGTTGGCTAACCCAGCCAGAGGGCTTGGGCTGAGGGGTGGCTTCCAGCGAATGATGCCAGCCCCATCATGGACTCCTCCCCTCCTAGGAACTAAGCTGCAGAGGGGCCTGTGCTCGAAGAAAGAGAAAGGAAAACTCTTGCTTAAAAAAGTTTTTAATTGAAGAGGTAATAAATGCACGTGGCAAAAAATTCAAAAGGTACAAAAGAATATATGCAGTGAAATCTCCCACGCCCGTTCACCGCGGGTTCTCCTCCTCAGAGGTGTCCCTGGATGTAACAATTTCTTGAACGTTCTTCCAATTTCTCCTTTTTAGTTTGCTGTATTCTGGAAATTTTCAGATTCTTCATGCAGTGGAACATTTTAAATTGTCTAGGTGTATATGTATGTATGTAATATGGGCCGGGGGACCCAATGATAATAAAGAAAATTGTATCTCAGTTTATTGCCAATAATTCTTGCTGGGGCAGGGAATGGTTTAAAAAATTAAAATAAGTAAACAGAATCCTAAAATACCAGCACTAGAAAGGACCTTCCAAATTCTTTTGTACCAAAGATCTTATTTGAAACATAAGTAAGGGGTCACCAAGCTAGCCTATGGTACACCTAGGACTAAAACCCAGGTTCCCTACCTCCTAGTCATCCCAGTTGCCCGAGAACATACTAAATGCTCTGTCTTTAGGTAGTGGCCTTTGTAAAGGTATGTGATTCAGAAATGGAAGGAAAGACAAATGCTTGGTCACGGATTTAGAAATTTCCTCCACTGGACACAAATATAGGGAAAGAAATCAGTAATTCCAGGAAAAACCTGAAGTCCAATTCCAACTGAAAAATAGCATGTGCGTGCACACACACACACACACAGACACTGGCACTGGCAGAAGACAGAAGACGGACGTCCGTAAAGTCTATTGTCTGTCTCTCCTGCTGAGTCCAGCAGAGGCTGTGAGAGGTGGCACGACCCCCCGCTCTGCTGAAGAACCCGCGGCCCTTGGACTCACTGTCACTGGGATGCAGGTAGAGGCAGGCATCTTTGGGCAAGAGAAAGAAATGCCAACCTAGACTAGAGGAAGAGGACAGTCTGTGCAGGGACACAGGGACAGGGATGCCAAGGGAGAGCAGAAGTTGTGCCTGGCCAGGCCACCACGGAGCCCTGCCACCACTGGTCCCAGGAGCACTGGCAGCCCCAACTGTTTCTACCACCTACCAGGATGAAACACCCCAAGATTTATGTGCTGACAAAACGGCAGCATGATTTTAAAAATTCTCTCTGCTTTCACATCAGCTCCAGACACTGTGTACAATTTCAGTGTCCAAGCCAGACTGATGGGCCTTTTGATCGCTTCAGAGGGTGACTCCAGTGAGAGGGGACACGTATGACTATAAACATTGGCTGTAGAAACCCTCAATTGCTTTGAAATGGTAAATTTCCAGGCAAAGTGGATCCGATGTCACACGCCTCCTGCATTAACAGCTTTTTCTTCCTCTTCAATTATTTTGGCTGGTAAGGGAGTGGAAATTACACTTCAGAATATATCGATGGGTATTTTCAGCCTTGCTGAGAGCTTCAAATTATATACCAATCCTGGGAACATTCTCTTAGTTTCCACTTCCCAGTTTCTCAAGGAAAATGGAGGTTTCGATTATAGGCACCATTAGATGGAAGGAAATGCAGGACAAGGACCACGGGTCTCTTTTCAATTCAAATGCTCTCTGGTCTTATCACCTGACCTATTTTTGAGCCAAATTTTGTTCCGGCCCTAGGTGTAGAGGTCCATCCTAACATGTACGAGATGATGAGGTCCTTGATAAAAAGACAAGTATGTCTAACAGCCTGGGTCCAGGGCTTGAATCAGGGCATCTGACAGGCAGGGGAAAAAAAAAAAAAGCCAGTTCTGTCTCTTCATCTTCACACAAGGGATCCAAAAGTCCTGATCTCTGGTACACACGGCCTCTCCCCCGTGCTTAGGTGCTGGGTACACGGGCAGCCTCCCAGCTGCGTCTTTGCCCCAGCTGTGTTCTGGTTTTCTCTTCTCGACCTGACTGGCCTCTTCTGCTCTTCACCTGAGGACCAGACCTGGATTTACAGCTCCCTTCCTTGGCAGACCACAGAGAACTCAAGTTCAACTGAACAAGTCTCCCGAATCTGCTCCACGTCCTGTGTCCCCATTTCAGTTAGTGGTTACCTTACACCAAGGTACTTGTCTCCTACGCGAGAAATGTACGTGTTATTCTCAAATCCTTTCTCTCGCCTCCGCCTCCAACCGATCCCCAAATCCTCTGAGTCTAACCCTCTTTCTCTTCTGCTCCAGTGTTTCTGCCCTAACCCAGGCTCACAGCACTGCTTGCTGGGACTGTTGCAAAGTCATTGTAATCCCCCACCACTACTCTCCAGCCTCTTCACTAAAATTTATAACTGATCATGTCATTCCCTGTTACAAAATCTTGGGTGGCTCTCCGTGGCTTACCAGAATAAGTCCAAACTTCTTACAAAAGCATACAAGACATCTGTTAACTGGCCCATCTACCTCTCTAATCTCGTTACCATCACCACTCCCTACCCAGTACACACCACCCGCTGACCATTTCCTGGTCTCCCTCCCATACACTTCCACACGTTAGTTCCTTTCTTTGCTCTTCCTCTGTGCAGAATGCCCTTCCACATCTTGTCCACCTGCTTATCCTTAATACTCAGCTCTCAGATGACTCCTTCCTTGGATGAAGTCCCCTTTGTGTTTGACTAGAGTTCTGTTATACCCTTTTGTGACCGTCTGTGCCTATTTCCCCATTATCAGTTACCGGGCTCCTCGGGCGGTGGAATCAGGTTTTGTTCGTTTTTGTATTCTTGGAAGCTAGAAGTGCTTGGCGTGGTAGGCATTCGAGAAGGAAAGGGAAGAAAGGGACTGGAAATACCACCCTAATGGGCAAACAGGCATTGGCTTACCATCTGAGTGGGCTAGGTGGCATTTTAGTGGGACAGAATGGGGAGTAGCAACCAGCCTGCTGCCCTAGATACTTATTCATTCATTTACTCATCGCACAGATACTTAGTGAGAGCTGCCATGATGGCCCATGCTGTGCTGGAATCTGGTGATACACAAAAGAAGGCTGCCAGGCCCAGAGGGACTCCCATTCGAGGGCAAGAGACAGGCATGTAACAGGCAGCGGCCTGACATTTTGGGCCAGCTGGTCTGCTCTGAGGATCTTTGCCACTCAGCTCCACAGAGGCTGTGGAGGAGGGGAAGGGGCGAAGGAGACAGGCAGTGAGATAGGGAGGTCAGGTAGGCCTTGCAAAGGGCTCTGCCTCCAGGACCAATTCTGCTGACCAGCTGGCTTTATTTATGCATTTCTCCTTTGTAGGAATTCCTTGCTGTTAAGAAAAAGCATGTGACACATTTCTAATTAGCCCTCTAACTCTGCAATCCTATTATTCCCAAATGTAGCAGTTGGGTCATTTCATGATCAGTAATAACTTTTGTAGTTCCTGCAGTTATTCACCAAATTGGGGTCATTCCTTCCCTGACTTCTGGTGGAACCACAGAGGATTTTCTCATCCCCTCATCTGGGGCAGCGGGGTTTGGCTCCTGGCCCCATGGTTGGGGGGCAGCCAGCTGCTCCTGTGGAAGCGCTGGGAGGGAACCTGGGTTACTCACTACACCGGCCCACACTGACCCAGATGAGTTGCGCCCTTTCTCTGGGCTCTAGTCCTGCACCATCTCTCAGGTGCTTGACTTAAGACAGAAATGCATGCTGCACTGAGTACCCTGCCCATCTTCTTCCCTCCTTCCTTCCACCAACAAATACTAAATGAAGGACTTCCCTGGTGGCGCAGTGGTTTAGAATCCGCCTGCCAATGCAGGGGACACGGGTTCGAGCCCTGGTCCGGGAAGATCCCACATGCCGTGGAGCAACTAAGCCCGTGCGCCACAACGACTGAGCCCATGCGCCACAACTGCTGAAGCCCGTGCACCTAGAGCCCATGCTCCGCAACAAGAGAAGCCACTGCAATGAGAAGCTCACGCACTACAACGAAGAGTAACCCCCGCTGGCTGCAACTAGAGAAAGCCCACGAGCAGCAGCAAAGACCCAGTGCAGCCAAAAATAAATAAATAAAATAACAATAAACTTACATTAAAAAAAATACTCAATGAGCATGGACTATATACACCAAGCAGTGTTCTAAGCACTGGGGAGATAGATGAACAAAACATACAAGAACCCCTGCCCTCATGGGGCTTATACTCCAGGGGCAGAAACTGATATAAAAAGCCACGGTTCTCAGACAAACAGAATGATGACTAATAAAGAACTGAGTTCCTTTCAAAGAGCCAGGTCCTCAACTTGATCTATAATGGTTCGTAGAAACTTGACTTATAAAAAGCTTTTCCTTAGATACGCTGGTGCATTAAGTGGGGACAGTGGGTAGCATACCTGCCACCTGGTGGCTGGGTGACCTCTGCAGCCATCCGTCTCTTCATCTGTGAGATAGAGAGGGTGGAGCCTTCCTCACAGGGTCGTCGTGAGTGTTCTGAGATGGTGTATTGGCACAGTGTCTGTTTCATGGTAACGTACATTCTGTTCACCATCCCTGGCTCCTCTTTCCTGCTTCGAGCAGACATGGGAGTCTAATCAGTTCCCTTCAGCCTCCTGCTGGACCCCTGCTGCAGATGCAGACAGGACAAGAGGCTCCTGAGGTGACCCAGAGTCTCGAGGGTAATGGGTAAGCCAGCGAGAATGGACACCCAGCAGAGGCTGCGGCCGTACACTCTGCCTCTCCCCTCCCCCCCCAGCCCCACTGAGCAGAGGCTCTGGAAGAGGCAGCCACGCGCCTGTGGGGCAGGACAGTCATCCCTGTCGGAACTTGGGTGTGGCTGAAGAGGCCTGTCTGGGGTCTGTTCTCCTTCGCGGCCCAGGTGAGCAGTCCCCCGCAGGTGCCCTGGCGGGCCCTTCGGGAGTCCCCGTCACCCCAGCAGCCAGCAGCACTGCCTGTGAGAGTGGGCCTCCAGGGGACGCCGGTGGTTACCAAGCACTGGATTTTACTTGCTTCATTTCATCCTACCTTTCCCAACAATGCTGCAAGTTAAGGGCTGTCACTGCCCCATTTTACCGTTGAGGAAACCGAGGCTAAGAGAGGGAGTAAGAATTTGCCCAAGCCACTCTAATATGTGACGGAACCAGCATTTGAATTCAGGCTGTCCAGCTCCAGAGCTTGGGCTTCACACTGACCTATACCCTTTCTGCCCTCTGTTAACAACCCCAATCCCCAGATCCACACATCAAACTCACAGGGGCAGACAGTTCCCTGGGCCCTCTGGGAGCGCCGGGGCCACACGGCACTCTGCCCAGCTTACCTGAGTGCTGGCTTCAGCAGCTTGAAAGAGAAGGGGGCCGTGCCTGAGAGCAGTGACAAGGGAGACAACTGCAAGTCCAAAATGGCACAGCTGGAGGGACCTTGGAGGTCATCTCTCGGCAACCCTTCTTTTACCGAAAAGAAAACGGAGGTCCAGAGAGGGAAGTGAGGTCCCTACATGCAGAACTTCTACCACCCTGCAGACTGCCCAGTGGCCTCAGAAGCCCGGCACGGAAAATGGATTCGAACCCAGTCCCTCCACCTACCTGTTGTATGACTCTCAGCGATGGAGGGCTTCACTGAGCCTCAGCGTCCTCTGCTGCAGGTCGCGGGGGCTTTAGAGATAATGCGTGTGAGATGTCAGCACAGCAGCTGGCACCTGCTAGGTACTCAGTGAACTGTAGCTATTATTATCACTCTTGTTGGCTCCGAAGTTCAATGATGTTAGGCAACACTACCTCTCTTAGGTGTTGCTTTGATTCTGTGGTTCTGCTAGCTAGGCCCAGAGAGGGAACAATGTTCACAGCCACCTCTGAACGCCGAAATCCATCTCAGGGAGGGCTAAGGCTCAGCTCGGTGCCTCTTTGGGATTAGAATCTGGAAGAATGACCGTGGGCTGTAGCCGAGGTGGCAGCTGCAAGTTCCCAGCTCTTCCAGCGTGCCTGTGGCTTGAGACCCATCACTCAGCCTCTGTCTATATCAAATTTCTGTGAGTCCAGTGAGCGAGGTAATCACCTGCCACCTTACCTCCACCACCCACACCCAGGGAAGTTTATTGTGCTCATTTAAGGAAGGGCTAGCTATGAAGTCTAACACCTTCCAGAAAGGCTACACTCCTAGGGGTTTTGGGGGGTTTCTCTTTGTGGTGGGGGGTGAGTAGAGAAGACTTCTCTCTGAGACAGAGCTACCTGGCGGTGACAATTTGGTGCAGATGTACAGCATCCTCACCACTGAGCCCTGAGGAATAAGGGGTAAGACTTGTAGAAACCTGCCAAGTTCCAGCTCCTTCTTCCCTCCCTCTCCTCATGGAGCCCTCCTTCTGGAGCCATCAGTAACCCATCAGCCTGGTTTCGGTTTGGCATGGTCCAGCTTCATCCTCCATGCCTAGGGGTGACTTTGGAGCCTCTCACTATGGGTTGATGTGATGTCTTTGGATCCCACATTCTCTCACCTGGTTCTTTCAAGACCAAAGGCAGCTAGACCTAATAGACCAGGCTGGGATGAGAGAAGCAGCCTATATCAACAAAGGGTCATTCCCCAGGTCTTCCCACCTGGCTGACCTGAGAGCCTGTATGGGGGTAGGGACACCAGAAGGGCAGTGCCCTTACGTTTCCTCGTCATCTAGAGATGGCTGTGGGGCCTGATTCCTAAGGAGCAAGTCTCCCTAGCTTCCCACAGAGGACATGACCACTGGGTCTGCCCCATGATTGCTGCAGAAACAAGCCAGTGGCTTGACAGGGGTTATCGTGGTCTATGGAAATGAATCCTGGTTCCCTACTGCAGTCTAATTAAACTCCCCAGGCAAGGGAGACCTGGGAGAGCAAGGCTGGCGTGCATCTCCACACCATCTCCTATTGCTCCTGACTGCCACACAGCTCATGCCTCAAATTCCCTGATATTCTTCTTTTTTTGCAGTACGTGGGCCTCTGACTGTTGTGGCCTCTCCCGTTGCGGAGCACAGGCTCCGGACGCGCAGGCTCAGCGGCCATGGCTCACGGGCCCAGCCGCTCCGCGGCATGTGGGATCTTCCCGGACCGGGGCATGAACCTGTGTCCCCTGCATCGGCAGGCGGACTCTCAACCACTGCGCCACCAGGGAAGCCCGCCCCGCTATTCTTATAGATTTCTTTGTGAGGCCCTCTTTTACGTGTCCCCTTCTTTCTAGGGTCACTTTCTTGGTAGGGCCATTTTTGGACTTGTCCTCGTGGTTAGTCTTCTGAGTGAGGAAAGGGTATTGCAGTTAAAACAATGACTTTTCTGCAGCAAAAAACCCATTCAGGTTTTCTTCCTTCAATTCACTTCACTCCAACCGAAGTGTACTGAGCAGCTATTACAAAAGTGCTTCAGTCCTGAGTGCTGGAGAAACAGGGAAATGCTGATGGGGGTGGTTGGGGGAAAGCATGAACTGTGACCTCACCATCTGCCTGATTCCCGAGGTAGCTTCATTCAGAGGCCAGGACCTAATGTGGTCCTTCAGATGAGCCAGTGCCCAGGAGTACCAGCAGGATGCAAACAGCCTGACAACCCTGTGTCTCACATGAAAGGGCTTCCTGAGTCCAGACTCGCCCAGCCTGACCAACTTCAACTCCCACCAATAACTTCCCAGCATCCTGGGCCGTGGCACCGCCAGGTAGATCTCTTCCTTGAAAACATCAAGTACTTTCATCCTCTGGACCTTTGCTCATGCTGTTCACGCAGCACATCCTGCCCTGTTCTCCCTTTCCTGCCTCTTAAGAATTTATTCAAAGGAGTTATCTACCTTCTGTGAGAAGCCTCCCCCTAAGACCACCTCGCAATACAATATTTTTCCTCTGTGATCCCTGCTTAGTTTGTTTATTTCACATCTGAGTGTCTGTTCTGTCCCTGACACTGTGCTGATCTCCTAGAACTAATTTAGCCCACCTTGCCTTCTGCCCGGAGTGAGAGTAGTTCACATCAGATTCTCAGTGCCACCAGGGCTGGGGCACAATCTCAATGATTTCTGTGTCCGTGTCTCTCAACACGGTGTTTTGCACTTTGTTCAAAGTGTCAGACGGAGAGGTGGTTTCTAGACTGGGCTCTGCCCACTAATTAGTCGTGTGGTCTCCAGCGAATCTTCCAGCCTCTCTGGCCGCCTCCCTTCTTCCTGATGAAATGGTGATGATAATACCCCAGGGTTGTCCAGGGGACAACGAGGCGGGGTGGAAAGAAGCATCATGAAAGCTGGGAGCCCCAGGCCAACGGAAGAGGGGGGGTGGTTGTACCCCCATTCTCCTTTCACTGGCTATGAAACAGCGTCTCTTCCCCTTCGCTCTCTTCGAATGTCAAGTGCACCAGCTTCCAATCCCTCCTCGGGGCGGGACCTCCGGCGGCTCGGAATCCTAGGCTGCGGAGGATTCCGGTGCAAACTCCAGACTCTCCTCTTGCCCAGCCGTCCCTTTCCAAAGACACGCCGAACACACCTTAAACCCTGTTCCAGAGCGCAGTTCAGAGCGCAGTCCAGAAAGGCAGCTCCGCAGCGCGGGCCCGGGCCGGGGTCGCGCATCTCCAACCGGTGACTCAGGGCCGCTCGGTCCGGGGGTGGGTGGAGGTAGGCGGGACAGACCAGGGCCGCGCGCGGGCAGCCGCCAGGAGCTCGGTCGCCGAGCCGTTGGAGCCGAGACTGGCTCTGGCCCGTCGCCATTCCGCCGCGGGCGTCTGCCTCGCCGGGCCTTCCTCCGGCGCCGCTTTGCACCCGCTACGCTCCTCTCTCGGGGCGCAGCGGCCCCGCAGCCGGCCGGGGCTGGAGCGGGGGGCGGGCTCTGCGCGCGAATGAATGGGCGCCCGCGGGAGGTGCGCGCCTCGGACTGAAGGGCATTAGGACCGTGAGGATTGCTCCGTGCTCCTGTCTCTCCCTATCCCCCCCCCAACCCCCCACCTCTCTCCTTTTTCTGCTCTGCGGGACTGAGCAGCCCGGCGCGAGCGAAAACAAACAGCTGAGGCTGCGAGTGCCCCCGCCCCGGCTCCAAGAGCACGCCGGCCCGGGCCCCTACTCCGGGCGCCCAGCCGCCCACCATGAGGAAGATCCGCGCCAATGCCATCGCCATTCTGACCGTAGCCTGGATCCTGGGCACTTTCTACTACTTATGGCAGGACAACCGAGCCCACGCAGCATCCTCCGGCGGCCGGGGCGCGCAGAGGGCCGGCGGGAGGCCGGAACCGCTCCGGGAGGACCGCACCATCCCGCTCATTGTGAGTACGCGTTGCGAGCCGAGCGGCCGGCCGGGGAGCCGCGGCGCGCGTCCTAGCCCCGCGCGGCAGCAGAGGGCGAGAGGCCAGGCCGGGGGCTGCGTGCCCGCCGCGCCCCGCCGGCTTTGTATACGTTGGAGCATTCCTGTCCGTTGTTATGGCAACCTCTGTCGGGCTAGCGGGGCCAGGGCGCACGGATGGAGGGAGGGTGACAACGGGTGGGGGTTGGGAGAAAGTACTGCAAGTTTGGTGGGCCCGGCGTGCACGCGCGACTGGGAACGTGGCGGCTCTCTGGGTGCTGCGCAGCCTGGGCCGGGGGCCGAGGGCCGAGGGCCGGGGGCCGAGGGCTAGGGGTTGTCCGCGTCTCATCCGCCCCCGAAGGCGGCTGGACCTTGCGCGCGGCGAGCCGGCAGTGGGAACCACACGCTGCTAAGCGCGTAGGTGGTTGTGCGCACCCCACTTCAGCCCCTCGGGGGCAAAGGACGTGGGGTGGGTGCGCTGGGTGAGGCAGGGTCGCTAGGGACTTGCTGGACTTTGAGCTCCCTTCTCAGTCCGGGTCAACTTGAACCTGGTTTTTGGGGGGCACGGAGGACTCCCCACTATCACCCCCGGGGTTCTTCGGGTCGGGGAAAGGTCTTGTCCTGAAGGCGTCTCACGCCCCAACACCAGTCCATCACGACGCGCTAACTAGCAGTGTCTGCGCCCAGGCTCGGAGATTGCCTCTCACGAGGTCAGCCCTGCGATGTCAATGCGAGCGGGGAAACCAAGGCGGCGGGGCACGGCGGAGGTGCGGGGGAGCCCCCCAGGCGCTCCGGGGACCTGGGCTGGGGCGTGCCTGTCGCCGCCTCCGCCCGGGCCCCGGGAGCCGGCTCTTTGTGGCAGGGGCACCTGTTGAGACGGGAGGCTCTGGAACCCGCGAGAGGCGCGCTCAGGCGGGCCGCAGTCTTCCGATGGGGGCGGATGGTGGGCGAGACTCTTGGGCGACCCGACTCGCAGGACAGACTGTTGGGCCCGGTGCAGCCTGGCCGGCGGGGGCCGGAAAGAAGGAGAGCAGAGTGAGGGGTTGAGGGTGGGGGAGTGGAGCAGGGTGGCCATTCTGAAAGATCTGGGTCTGGGGAGGCAGGGGTGAGGAGCTCCTGGAGAGGCGCAGGGTCAGGAGGGCAAAGACTTGTGTGGAGTAGACTCTGAGATCTTTGTGCCAAGGCAGCTGAGCCCCAGGAATACGGTGTGTTGTTTGTAGTGGCAGTTGTAGGCGTGGAAGTGCTCTCGTAGTCCCATCCTGCCCTAGATTCCCTTTCTTGTTACCTACCCGGAAAGAAGTGAAAATCCCCTGCAAAACAACCATATTTCCAGGCTTTGCCTGAGGAGACCTTGGGGTTTGTGGGTTTTCCCCAGCCCCACTCCCCCATTGCCAGATCGCCGTCTGGTTGAGCTCTCTGGGGGTGAGCCTGATTAGGTGGAGTGTTCCCTTCTGGGCTGAGGGTCCCTGCCACTAAGACACTGTTTCCAAAGCACTTGTGGATGTTTGGACGGAAGGGCTGATGAGGGAAAGCCTCCTGTGTTAAAGACCCCAGAATGTTGGGATCTAGGTGGACAGATTCAAGTTGGAACTGGGCAAACCAGGAGTGGCCCCATACCCCCAGGGAGCTCCCACAGCAGGGACTCATCCAAGCTGCCCTGTTCTTACGCTCTGAGAGGGCCAGCTCTGGTCCAGGGTAGGCGGGCCTGGAGTGGCAGGGAAGAGGCAGGCTGCCCAGATGTTCTGTCCTTCTCTGTGGTGACGTGATGGAAGGAGGGTCTGAGCTGGAAGAGGAGGAGGGGAGAGAGGAGGGGGAATGGAAGGGAAGAGCACAGAGATACTAACTGCTGCTCAAAGCCTGAGGCTGGTCTCATCACAGGTGCCTCTGCTTCAGAATCCGGGAAAGCCACTCAGACTGAGAGCCTGGGAATGGTGCCGGGGGCTTGGGGGGGCATTGCTGGAGGTGGGCGACACTCGTTTTGAGTGGTGGCAATGGCAGGTCATGGGGGCTGCAGTGAACATCCTCTCGGCCCTCTCCCTGTTCCCATGGGGTTTGACTTACTGCAGATTAGAAGAGGGCTGTGAACTGGAAGCCGAGTGAGTTTAAAGTGTGAAGGAGTATCGGCGAGCCAGGAATGGAGGTGCAGGAAGAGAGGGAGAGTGGAAGTTCCTGGGAGTGAGCCGCGAGCCTTCTCTGGCCACTCGGGGCATAGCCAACTCCCTCGTTGTTCTTAGGCTTTAAGCCCTGAATGTCTGTTCCATAGGCATTGATCCCCAGTCACACCCTGCCTTTGACACAGCCTTGCATTGTATTCCCATATTCGGGGTATTTCGCTTCAGTGGGACTTCCAGTCATCGGCCTGTCTCCTCATTGAATGCAAGCTATCGTGCAGGGACAATGCAGGAAGCTTCTTGCATCCCCACCTTGATGAGCACAGCAAGGCTTAATAAGTATTGTTACACGAGTGAAGTAGGATTTCTGCCCAACTCTGGGAGCAATGATCCAAGCTTCATATCCCACTAATACTTTATTCCAGCTCCAGCTGACTATAACTAGAGAGCCAGGGGAATGTGTGTTCAGCTTCTCTGGGAGGTAAACCCTTTGTTCAACTTAAAAGGGGCAGGTGCAGCTGAAGATTTAATTTCTCTTTGAAATCTGTGGTTAACCTCTCACTGGTCTTCTTGCCATTCCAGAACACGTCTCTGTCTAGTTGGACCAGAATGCGCTGCATGTGGATTTTCAGATTCTTAGGGAATGATGTGGCTAGTCCGGCTGACAGAGGCTGAGAAAATTCAGACAAGCATCATCACTCCCCTGGGGAATCAGAGAGCTGAGCTGGAAAAGGGAGGGTCTGCATAACAGCCTGGGCCAGGAGGCAGCTCCGTCTTCACAATGTCTGGGTGATTCCAAGCCAGCCAAGTTGTTTCTGGACCTTGGAGACAATTGTTTGGCATTGCAGGGTGTCGGCATGGCAACCGTATGGCCCAGATATCTCAGGGAGGTCCTAATTTTTAATATTCTGCCCTGTTGTCAGCCCATGTGTCATAAATTTTGATGTGAAAAATTGGTTATAGAATCTGTAAAACTAAAGGGAGATACGGACTTCATCCATAAATGGCTGCTATGATGTGGCAGGGTTTGTGATTTTTCCATGCTGTACGTATGGGCAAGGCAGTGGATGTGGGGATATCCACTTGAATCTACATTGATGCTCACTGGCTCTGGACTGCATCCAAAGCAGGAAGTGGAGCAGACACAGCTGGCCTTCAGCCTTTAGGACTCACAGTCGGGAAGAACATTTGTGGTTGGTTTGGTTTTCCATATGCTAATTCTCTAATAGGCATGGGTGGGATGCGAAGGTGTTACATGGAATTTCACTTTACAGACATATTTTTAAAAGACTGTCCATTGTGGGTATTTTCAGGATAGGTGTACTCATTTGCAACGTCTCCTATTTGAAACCATGAACGTTTTAGGCAAGAGTTTTCCTAAACTGGAGTTTTTTATCCTACAGTTGGGATACTGCTGAGTGAGCATGGACAAAAACTTACATCTCTGGACCTTGGGTATTTTATATGTTAAATTTGGGTGAGGGAAATTCCCTGGTGGTCCAGTGGTTAGGACTCTGCGCTTTCACTGCGCAGGGCATGGGTTCGATCCCTGGTTGGGGAACTAAGAGCCCACAAGCCTCACGGTGTGGCCAAATAAATAAATAAATTTGGGTGAAATGGTTTGTTAGGTGTGTTGATCCTTGGGTAAGCTGATGATAGCTTCCTTTCTAGAAGCAAATAAATGGCTTTAAGAGAGTTCTTTTGAATGGTGTTGTGAGATTTGTGGCTAGCTGAGGGATACCCCTGTCCAGAGTTGGTCCTGTAGTAACCCCTGAGGCTGCACAGGGATCCCCACTTACCTAGTAGAAGGGAACAAAGAAGATGGCTTTTCCAGCACTGTTCTCTGAGAGCAGAGGCTTCAATTAAAATAAATATAAATTAAATTATATTTAATTTGTGTAGGTGCCCAGTTCTCTTTGCCCCACAGACACCCCCAGTTCCCTTTGCCAAAATGTCTGAACTGAAAGAGCTTGGTTTCCCATCCCGTTCCAAGGAATGGAACTGTGGCTAGCGGGTAAAAGTTGCAGGGAGAGAGATTTGTTTTTACCAGAAGCAACACTTTCTCACTGAGCTGACTGTCACAGGAATGGTCCAAAGGCTGGCCAGGGTTTCTCTTCACACTCCCTGTGGCCAGGTCAGCGCTTTCTTCCAGCAGCAGTGGGAGGAGGAGAAAAAGGCCCGTGGTCCTGACTGTCTCGGAAGATGTTAGACAGCTCTGTAACCGAGTCTGAAATAGGGCCCAATTATTATACTGCAAGAGACCTGGCGCCCTGGGAAGCAAGGCTGGCTGAACACACTGAGGCCAGGGAGGAGGGTGATGAAAAAGAAACCCATAACTGCCACAGTGCTGTCCCCTCCCTGTTCCTTTGGAGCTGCCAAACAGGGAAGGAGAGGGGGCCAAGGCTGGTCAGAGGCAAGGCTGCAAAGCCGGAAGTGCTGGTCTCAGGCTCTTTCCTGCTCCCCAGAACGAGGCCCACAAAGGTTTTCCACCCACCTGAGGCCCCTTGAGTCTGACCTTCCCATATACCACTTCTATTTCCCTCATCCAGCCTGGGGAGAGTTTCCAGGTGGCCTGTCCTGCGTCCCGGGGCCTTGCCCATTGCTTTCCAGGGCGGTGCCGGCTGGCAGTGCCCCTGAGCTGTGTTTATGGAGGAGACTGAAGCCCAGGCCTGCCTGGCTCCCCAACACCCTGAATTTCAGCCACACCCTTTGCCAGTATCTGGTTAGAGACAGTAAGGCCACCGGAGGACTTCTGTGAACATTTCAGAACCGGTAGGAGTGGCAGACAAGGGGTGTTTGGGGACAGAGGGGGCCATCATTATACTCTGTAGGCAAGATAAGGCTCAGGCCACAGCTGGGGAGACACCGAGGCAAGTCTGCCCCAGGTATGGCCTTTCCACTTTTCTGGACCTATTAGGAAGAGCTGCAAGTTTAGCCTAAGGGCACCAGTGCCACTTCCTTGCCATTCCATGAAGTGAGGTGTGGCTCCGTGGAGATGAAGACAACACTGTCTCAGAGCACAGGGGTTGGGGGGGGGCGGTGACCACATCTCTTAACATGCTCCAAATTGTGGGCCCTGACGTTGCGATTCACCCAGGCCCTAGCTAGGCCAGGTCCAGGCAGAAGGAAACGGCTCAGGATGGAAACGGATGTTGGCTACCAGGGATGAGGAGGTGAAGGGATAGAAAGAGGATGCAGAATGAAGGCCAAGTGATCCCTCTTCCAGGCTCAACCCTACTCTCAAGGGGCTGTGTTTCCATAAGTGAGTCACTTCCACTCTCGGGGTCTTAGTTTCCTCATCTGTCAGATGAGGGTTGAACTAGAGGATCTCCAAGGTCCCTCCCAGCTCAAACCAACTTTGACCTTTTGGACCCATTCCTGCAAAGGTGAGGTGGCCCCAGGCCAGGGCTCGTGGTCTGATGGTGCTTGGATTAAGGAGAATAGGGCCGGGGGTGAGGTGTACAAAGACCAGACCACTTGTGTTCAGAAGAGCATGAAACCAGTTCTCATAAGGAATAAACTGTACCAAGCCCACCCCGCTCTCTTCTCTTGAAACACTGTCTGATGGAGGGACGCAGCTCGCCTTCTGCTGAAGGAGAATTCCATTGTATTTGTGCGTGTCTGGGAGGCATGCAGACACATGTGCAGGAGTGTCTCTGGGTGGACTTCAGACTCGCAACAATCCGGGAAGACCAGAAGGACTTTGCAACAATCTGCAAAGACCCCTGAGTAGAGAATTCATAGTCTCAAGCTCTTGGACTTTATTCAGAAGACAGGCATGGAATTAGGCCACAGCCTAGAAATCCGCTTTTTTTGGCCTCATTGCGAGGCATGTGGGATCTTAGTTTCTCGACCAGACATCGAACCCATACCCTCTGCAGTAGAAGCTCACAGTCTTAACCACTGGACTGCCAGGGAAGTCCCCGAAATCCACACTTTTTGTAAAAATCAGTTTAAGGAGTTCAGAAGGTTGTCCATCTCCTGGTAACCTTCAGGTTTTCATAGGTTACATATACAGCAGATTAAAAGAAGCAAGATGAGGGCAGAGCTAGGAGCTGCTGATACACTGAGAAGTGACAGGTGACAGCAAAGGACCAACCAGCCATGTGAGGTTGGAGCAGCCCTCCTCCCACAGGTACACACTGGTCAGAAGTGCTGAAGGCATCGTTTATTCCTTCACTTGACAATTATTTACTGAGTACCTACTGTGCCAGGACTGTTATAGGCTCTGGGGATAACAAAACAGGCAAAATCCCTGCTCTCAAAGAGCTCACATCCTAGTCGGGGAGACAGACCATAAATAGATATACTATACAATGTGTTAGGTGATGGCAAACGCTATGAAAATAAAATAAAGTGGCAAAAGGGGACAGAAAGATGAGAGAAGGATGGCCAGAAAAGGCTTGTTGGATAAGATGGTGTTTGAGCTGCAGCATGAATGAAAAGAGTGAGCCATGCAGACATCTAGGGAGAGAGTGTACCAGACAGCCAAAGCCCAGGGCAACTATCTCTACAGGGTAAGCAAGGGTAAAAGTGGCCCAAGGTGAAAGCCCAGATCATCAGGCCTTGTAGATCATGGCAAAGATGGGCTCAGAAACATGTTCCTGAGTCATCAGGAAGTGATCAATTACATTCAGTGTACTGGCTTGGGATGTCAGGGAGCTTATGTCATTCAGTTCAGAAAGATTTCCAGCAGTGTCGTCAGATATATTAGTAAGTGTTGGTTCTTAAAGAGGTAACTAGGTTCTTTGAAAAATGTTCTATGGCTGGAACACTTCATTTCCCCACAATGTGAGATCAGTGAGGTACTTGTGTGTCCTGTGTGTGTGTGTGTGTGTGTGTGTGTGTGTGTGTGTGTGTGTGAGAGAGAGAGAGAGAGAGAGAGAGAGAGAGAGGAGAGAGAGAGAGAGAGGAGGCTGGTGAGGGGGGACAGAGGGTGCTAGTGCCTGAAGAGATTTAAAAGACAAAAGATAATGGAGCCCTTGTTGAAATGTTGCAGTAGGGCAGGACGGGAGGCTGCTCTTGGGGAGAGTTTTGTGCAGGAAGGAGAATTCCTCTGTGCGCTGGTACCTGATCCAGCACCCCTTTGTTTCTTCGTCTGGTTCATCGTGTTCTCTTCAGGTGCATTCGGGACTCCGGAAAAGATGTTTTCTGGCAATGCAGGAACTTGGAATTCTTGCCCTTTCCTGCCCTCTTCTGTACAAACAGACCCTGGAGGCTGAAGCATCCAGGACCTTCCCGCAGACAGGGAGGTGGGCACCTATGCCTGGGTGGACACCTGAGGCCTGGCAGAATCAACGACCCCACACAGCTTTTTGTTCAGGCAGGAGGTGGGTGAGAGGGGCTGCTTTCTGGAAGTGGGCTCTGCCTGGGCCTGTCTGAGGCCATGTGCACAGATGTTCGTGGATTTCCCAGTGCCCGGGAGACTGGTATGATGGGGCTTCATGTGGCCGGCAAGCTGCAGCCATTCTATTTTTGTGGTTCAGGTCACACACCTTCAGTCCCAGAGCCCTGTAAGTCATGCGCTTTTAGACACCGCTTTTCAGACTTCAGATTTCCATCCCTTTATCTTCTTACAGCAGCTCCGGCTTTTAGCTTCTTTAAACTAACTGCTGGGGAGGGCTTCTGACATTTCAAGGTCTTTAATTTCAAGAGGGTCTGGCCTTGATGCCAGAGGGAACCTATGTTGCCTTCCAAAGTGGCCAAGTCAGTTCCAGGGGGCTTAGCTTCTGCTGCCTCATAAGTCTGCGACCAGATTCTTTGCTTGGAAGCCATCTTTTCCCCTTCCTGTGAAATCCCTTACTGGGTGCTGGGGGACAGCTGGCGGGGGGTATGGGAGGCTGGAGGCATCATCCCAGCGTTTGGGGTAGAGCCCAGCCTGAGGCTCAAGGAGAAAGAAACTGTGATTGATTAGTGATGTCTGCTGTGGTGCTGGTGGCTTGAAGGAGTAAAGTGGTAGGACTGAGCCACAGCCCCCAGATAGTTCACCAGCCCAAGAGGCCAGAGGAAGAAAGGGAACCAAGGGACAGAGCGCACCCTACAGGGACCAGGGAAGGCGATGGAGGACCTTCTGGAGCCACAGGCCAAGAGGGATTCCAGATAGGAGCAGAGGTGCCCATAGTAACGTTTTAGTACCATCTTGGTGCCACCTTGTATGGGCATGAAAATGGCAAGGGCCTTCTCCCAAAACACCAAAAGGAAATGACTTGCCCCTGGATGAACCCCCAAATTGCCCACCCCTGGTTTTTTGCAAAGCAGAAACACAGCATCACCTAGACAACCCTTCCAGCCAAGCAGGGTCCCTGAACCACACCTGGGCAGGGGCACAGAGCCAAGTTGGGGTGGACTAGCCCAAGAACTGCAGAGCATGGAGCCTGGGAGATCTGAACACCTGTGCTGGGACACAGCTGAGAGCAAGCCAAGCTGAGAGAGTAAGAAAGGGCCTGGTCAGAGAATGAAACCGGTTGTGAGGCCCACACCTGAGCAGGAGTGTTCAGAAGAGCCAGGCCATGGGTTCCCTGAACATAGTCACAGGGGCTCTGATGGGAGATGGCAGCTGCCCACAGGTAGGGAGAGCCCTGCAGGGTCCAGACCTGCACTGACCAAGGTCAGCAGCCACCAGCCCCATGTGGCTATTGGGTGCTTGAAACGTGGCTAGTGCAACAGAAGAAACTGAATGTTTAATTTTATTTAATTTTAATTGATTTAAATTTAAAAGCAGACACCCATTTCAGTTATTGGAAAACTTCTAGGAGTGTTTAGAAGAACTTCAGTATATGGAATCTACATTTTCAGCTGTAAATTTTATGAAATCTCAAT
This sequence comes from Tursiops truncatus, assembly GCF_011762595.2. Lineage (NCBI taxonomy): Eukaryota > Metazoa > Chordata > Mammalia > Artiodactyla > Delphinidae > Tursiops > Tursiops truncatus. The sequence continues at coordinate 32,881,346 of NC_047035.1, read as the reverse complement.
ATAGATAAAATATTTCGGGTGAAAATTTAGTATCTTGTTTTTAATTTGATTTTTAAAATATTTATTTATTTGGTTGCACTGGGTCTTAGTTGCAATAGGTGGGCTCCTTAGTTGCAGCTTTGTGGGCTCCTTAGTTGCGGCTTCATGGGCTCCTTAGTTGTGGCATGCGAACTCTTACTTGGGGCATGCATGTGGGATCTAGTTCCCTGACCAGGGATCAAACCCGGCCTCCTGCATTGGGAGCGCAGAGTTTTACCCACTGTGTCACCAGGGAAGTCCCAAAAATTTAGTATCTTAATTGAAATGTGCAGACTTCCCTGGTGGCGCACTGGTTGGGAGACCACCTGCCAATGCAGGGGACACGGGTTCAATCCCTGGTTCCAGGGGGATCCCACATGCTGCGGAGCAACTGAGCCCGTGCTCCACAACTACTGAGCCTGCGCTCTAGAGCCCGAAAGACACAACTGCTGAGCCCAAGTGCTGCAACTACTGAAGCCCACGCGCCTAGAGCCTGTACTCCGCAACAAGAGAAGCCACCGCAATGAGAAGCCCGTGCACCGCAGTGAAGAGTAGCCCCCTCTCGCCTCAACTAGAGAAAGCCTGCACGCGGCAATGAAGAACCAAAGCAGCCAAAAAATAATTTAAAAAAGAAAGAAAGAAAGAAAGAAATGTGCTATGAGTGTAAAGTACATACTGGATTTCAGAGACTTAGTACAAAAAAGAATTAAAATACTTTACTAATATTTTTTATATTCTGTGTTGAAATAATATTTGGATATATTGGGCTAAATAAAATATATTATTAAAATAAATTTTACCTGTTTTTTTCCTTTTTTTAATGTGGCCACTAGAAATTTTAAAATTATATATGTGGCTTGTATCCTGTTTCTTCAGACGTCGCTCGTCCTTACATGTGTTCACGACCCCTTTCTAAAGCGCTATGAGGTTGTCAGCAGAAGGTTATATATAAACTAAAGAATGTGGCTGTGTTCCTAGCTTACCTTGACTTCAGGATGAGTACTTTCTGATCCAGCTGCTGCTGAGTCTTTAGTTCCTAATTCACCATTATCTATGGGCACAGACACCTCCCAGTCTGGGCCCTCATCCTTATACCATCATTAAAACCAAGGTCAATGTTTTCTTTCAGTGTCTTCTCTTTTTAAAGTCCCTTCTAGGGCTTCCCTGGTGGCGCAGTGGTTAAGAATCTGCCTGCCAATGCAGGGGACACGGGTTTGAGCCCTGGTCTGGGAAGATCCCACATGCCGCGGAGCAACTAAGCACGCAAGCCACAACTACTGAGCGCCCACACCTAGAGCACATGCTCCACAACAAGGGAAGCCACTGCAGTGAGAAGCCTGCACACTGCAATGAAGAGTAGCCCCTGCTCGCCACAACTAGAGAAAGCCGTGCACAGCAACGAAGAACCAAAAGCAGACAAAAATAAATAAATAAACCCAAACAAACAAACAAATAAATAAAGTCCCTTCTAGACATACAGATGGCCAAGAAGCACATGAAAAGCTGCTCAACATCACTAATCATTAGAGAAATGCAAATCAAAACTACAATGAGGTATCAGCTCACACCAGTTAGAATGGGCATCATCAGAAAATCTACAAACAACAAATGCTGGAGAGGGTGTGGAGAAAAGGGAACCCTCTTGCACTGTTGGTGGGAATGTAAATTGATACAGCCACTGTGGAGAACAGTATGGAGGTTCCTGAAAAAACTAAAAATAGAATTACCATATGACCCAGCAATCCCACTACTGGGCATATACCCAGAGAAAACCATAATTCAAAAAGACACATGCACCCCAATGTTCACTGCAGCACTATTTTCGATAGCCAGGTCATGTAAGCAACCTAAATGCCCACTGACAGACGAATGGATAAAGAAGATGTGGTACATATATACAATGGAATATTACTCAGCCATAAAAAGGGATGAAATTGGGTCATTTGTAGAGACGTGGATGGATCTAGAGACTGTCATACAGAGTGAAGTAAATCAGAAAGAGAAAAACAAATATTGTATATTAACACATATATATGGATCTAGAAAAATGGTACAGATGAACCAGTTTGCAAGGCAGAAATAGAGATACAGATATAAAGAACAAACGTATGGACACCAAGAGGGGAAAGTGGCGGGGCAGGGTGGTGGTGGTGGGATGAACTGGGAGATTGGGATTGATATATATACACTAATATGTATAAAATAGATAATTAATAAAAACCTGCTGTATAAAAAATAAGTAAAATAGGGCTTCCCTGGTGGCGCAGTGGTTGAGAGTCCGCCTGCCGATGCAGGGAACACGGGTTTGTGCCCCGGTCCGGGAAGATCCCACATGCCGTGGAGCTGCTGGGCCCGTGAGCCATGGCCACTGAGCCTGCGCGTCTGGAGCCTGTGCTCCGCAACGGGAGAGGCCACAACAGTGAGAGCCCACGTACCACAGAAAAAAAAAAAAAAAAAAGTAAAATAAATTCAAAAATTCAAATAAAAATAAAATTGAGGTATAATTGAAAAAAAAAAAGTCCCTTCTAAACTCTTGCTGTGATGAAAATCGGTTTTGGAGGAGAGGTAAGAGCAGTGGAGGCAGGGAGCGTTTTTACTCCCTTGGAAACTAGAGGGATTAGTTCCAGTCTGTTGCTTTTGGTGTTTTGTCTTTGTCCTGTTAGAGCCAGAATGACAAATAGGTCTCAGCTCTACTGCCACCTCAGAACCTGTGGAAGTGGTGTCCTGGAGCACTGTGGTGAGAAGGATTCTGAAGCTGCATCCAGACTGAGTGGGAAACAGGCAGTTGATTAGCCATGTCTGTAAAGGGCAAGTAAGGGGACTGTAGAACATGTACATTGTATTTACTGATCCTGCATTGATGAAGCTGCCTTATCCGAGAGATTTTCTCCACTTAAAGCACATGCTTTGGGACTTCCTTGTGGTCCGATGGGTAAGACTCCGCACTCCCAATGCAGGGGGACTGGGTTCAATTCCTGGTCGGGGAAGTAGATCCCACATGCATGCTGCAACTAAGAAGTCTGCATGCTGCAACTAAGAATTCTGCATGCTGCAACTAAAAGATCCCGCGTGCCACAACTAAGACCCGGCGCAGCCTAAATAAGTAAATAAAAAGAAAGATATGCTTTAAGACATTGACCACTTTGAAGAAGCAGGGATGAGGCTTGTATTGAGTCAGATGTGCAGAGGAATGTTCTTTTTTCTCCCTTTGGACATGGTACATGTTTAATATACAAGAGATGGGAAATCAAAAAGGACCTGAAAAATCACCCTAAAACCCACCATTCAGGCTTACCACTATTAACATTTTGGTGAATAATCAATTCAGATCTTTTTTGGTGGATTTTTCTTAGTGAAATCATACATTTTATCCTGCTTTGTACCTGGTTCTTTTCATATAACACTTTATCTTTCTATGTCACCTTTCTATGTCATTGTCTTCTTCCAAATATTTTTTAACGGCTGCCTAGAATTTCAGTGGGTGAATGTTCCATAGATTATATAATCACAGTTCATAAATGATGGATATTTACATTAGACTGAACAATATGAAACTGTTCTTTTTAGATGAAAAATAGTCAAATGTTCGCAGTTTCATATGGTTCAACCAAATGTTCTCCTGTTTTTTATTTTCGTGAACAACACAACAATGAATATCCTTGCAGGTAAATCTTTACACATAGCCTTGATTAATTCCTTAGATAAATACCTGGAAATGGAGTTGTTGAATAAAATATCAAAAAATAAAGACATAATCTGATAGGGCTGGGATTAGGGTGAGGTGAGTGAGGTGAGCGCTGTAAGTGCAGGGCTGGATCCTGTCTTTAAAATTTTAATATTTGATTTAAGAAAATATTTCAGGGCTTCCCTGGTGGTGCAGTGGTTGAGAGTCCGCCTGCCGATGCGGGGGACACAGGTTCGTGCCCTGGTCCGGGAGGATCCCACATGCCGCAGAGCGGCTGGGCCCGTGAGCCATGGCCGCTGAGCCTGCGCGTCCAGAGCCTGTTCTCCGCAACGGGAGAGGCCACAACAGTGAGAGGCCCGCGTACCAAAAAAAAAAAAAGAAAATATTTCAGTAAAATATAATCTATGTTGATTCCTGAATTTTTTTGGTGCCCCTTTACATTTTGCACCTGAGTTCCTCACTTCTCTCACACTAATCCCAGCCCTAGATAACAGTAGTATTTACCTTTTTGAATTGTTATGATGAGTGACTGCGCGTAAACCTCTCAAAACAGCATCCACGGTGAGCACAATAAATGTTGTGTGCATTTCCACTCGGAAGGCATTTGTTTTCTAGTGCGTGACAAGCACTGAACTAGAAGTTGGGGTGCAAAGGTGAATGAGCCCCGGCTCCTGCTCTCTAGTTGCTTGGGCTTGGAAGGGAGCTGATAAGGGTGGGGAGGTCTGTGGGTACCATCACAGGGCATGTGCTGAGTAGAGCAAAGTCTTTGCCTCCCTTGCTGAGAGGGTGATGATGTGGCTGAGACTTTATTTATTTATTTATTTCACAAGACAACTTCAATTAAAAACTTTTATTACATATATATATACATTCTTTTTTATATTCTTTTCCATTATGGTATATCAGGATATTGAATAAAGTTCCCTGTGCTATACAGTAGGACCTTGTTTATCCATTCTATATATAACAATTTGCATCTGCTAATCCCAAATTCCCAATCCATCCCTCCTCCCCCCCTCACCCCTTGACAACCACAAGTCTACATCTGTGAGTCTGTTTCTGTTTCGTAGATAAGTTCATTTGTGTCATATTTTAGATTTCACATACAAGTGATATCATACGATATTTGCCTTTTTCTTTCTGACTTACTTCACTTAGTATGATAATCTTTAGGTCTATCCATGTTGCTGCAAATGGCATTTAAATCTTTTTATGGCCGAGTATATATACACCACATCTTCTTTATCTATTCATCTGTCGATGGACACTTGGGTTGTTTCCATGCCTTGGCTGTTGTGAATAGTGCTGCTATGAACATAGGGGTGCGTGTATCTATTTGAATTACAGTTTGGTCCGGATATATGCCCAGGAGTGGGATTGCTGGATCACATGGCAACTCTATTTTTAGTTTTCTGAGACACCTCCAGACTGTTTTCCATAGTGGCTGCACCAACTTACATTCCCACCAACAGTGTTGGAGGGTTCCCTTTTCTCCACACCCTCTCCAGCGTTTGTTATTTGTAGACTTTTTAATGATGGCCATTCTCATTGTAGTTTTGATTTGCATGTCTCTAATAATTAGCAGTGTTGAGCATCTTTTCATGTGCCTGTTGGCCATCTGTATGTCTTCTTTGGGGAAATGTCTATTTAGGGCTTCTGGTGGCCAAGACTTTAAAGATGAGCATATGCTGGCTGAACATGGAGAGAAAGGAATATCAGGCAGGAGGTGTGGCCTGAGCAAAGGCATGGTATGCTTTGCCCAATTCCAGGTCATTTTCTAAGGTTGTAGCCTGGAATGGGGGGTGCGGGGTAGGTCAACAATGAGACTGGGTGGGCGGGGGAAGACCCTGGGATTCCACCCTGAGCCGAGCATTCGTTCTGTTCCCAAGTCTCACTGACTACAGGAGAGCTCAGCCTAGGATGGTCCACTTTTACTCCCAGGCGTGCCGCTTTCCCTGGGTAACAGAAATGGCAGTATTGATGCCTAATATTGATTTCTTCTTCTTATTTTCCTATGTTTAATTGCAGTAAAATACACATAACATAAACTTTACCATATAAACCATTTAAAAATGTACACAGTGGCATTAAGTACATTCACACTGTTGTGCAAGTGTCACCACCATCCATCTCCAGAACACTTTCATCATCGTAAACTCAAACTCCGCACCCATTAAACACTAACTCTCTATTCCTGCCAGCCCTTGGAAAGCACCATTCTACTTTCTGCCTCAGTGAATGTGCCTCCTCTAGGTACCTCCTGTAAGTGGAATCATACAGTACTTGTCTTTTTGAGACTGGCTTATTCCACTTAGCATAGTGTCCTCAAGGTTCCTCCACTTTACAGCATATGTCAGAATTTCCTTCCTTTTCGTTGTTTTGTTTTTGTTTTAATTTTTGGATTTTATTTTATTTATTTTTTTATACAGCAGGTTCTTATTAGTTATCCATTGTATACCTATTAGTGTATATATGTCAATCCCAATCTCCCAGTTCATCACACACACCCCCAACCCCTGCCACTTTCCCCCCTTGGTGTCTATACGTTTGTTCTCTACATCTGTGTTGCAATTTCTGCCCTGCAAACGAGTTCATCTGTACCATTTTTCTAGCTTCCACATATATGCATTAATATACGATATTTGTTTTTCTTTTTCTGACTTATTTCACTCTGTATGACAGTCTCTAGATCCATCCATGTCTCTACAAATGACCAAATTACATCCCTTTTTATGGCTGAGTAATATTCCATTGTATATATGTACCACATCTTCTTTATCCATTCGTCTGTTGATGGGAATTTAGGTTGCTTCCATGACCTGGCTATCGAAAATAGTGCTACAGTGAACATTGGGGTGCATGTGTCTTTTTGAATTATGGTTTTCTCTGGGTATATGCCCAGTAGTGGGATTGCTGGGTCATATGGTAATTCTATTTTTAGTTTTTTAAGGAACCTCCATACTGTTCTCCACAGTGGCTGTATCAATTTACATTCCCACCAACATTGGAAGAGGGTTCCCTTTTCTCCACACCCTCTCCAGCATTTGTTGTTTGTAGATTGACTGATGATGCCCATTCTAACTGCTGTGAGGTGATACCTCATTGTAGTTTTGATTTGCATTTCTCTAATGATTAGTGATGTTGAGCAGCTTTTCATGTGCTTCTTGGCCATCTGCATGTCTTCTTTGGAGAAATGTCTATTTAGGTTTTCTGCCCATTTTTGGATTCCGCTGTGTTTTTTTAATATTGAGCTGCATGAGCTGTTTATATATTGTCAAGATTAATCCTTTGTCCATTGATTCATTAGCAAATATTTTCTCCCATTCTGAGCGTTGTCTTTTTCTCTTGTTTGTAGTTTCCTTTGCTTTGTAAAAGCTTTTAAGTTTCATTAGGTCCCATTTGTTTATTTTTGTTTTTATTTCCATTACTCTAGGAGGGGGATCAAAAAAGATCCTGCTGTGATTTATGTCAAAGTGTTCTTCCTATGTTTTCCTCTAAGAGTTTTATAGTGTCTGGTCTTACATTTAGGTCTCTAATCCATTTTGAGTTTATTTTTGTGTATAGTGTTAGGGAGTGTTCTAATTTCATTCTTTTACATGTAGCTGTCCAGTTTTCCCAGCACCACTTATTGAAGAGACTGTCTTTTCTCCATTGTATATCCTTGCCTCCTTTGTCATAGATTAGTTGACTGTAGATGTGTGGGTTTATCTCTGGGCTTTCTATCCTGTTCCATTGATCTATATTTCTGTTTTTGTGCCAGTATCATATTGTCTTGATTACTGTAGCTTTGTAGTATAGTCTGAAGTCAGGGAGTCTGATTCCTCCAGCTCCGTTTTTTTCCTTCAAGACGGCTTTGGCTATTCAGGGTTTTCTGTGTCTCCATACAAATTTTAAGATTTTTGGTTCTAGTTCTGTAAAAAATGCCATTGGTAATTTGATAGGGATTGCATTGAATCTGTAGACTGCTTTGGGTAGTATAGTCATTTTCACAACGTTGATTCTTCCAATCCAAAAACATGGTATATCTCTCCATCTGTTTGTATCATCTTTTATTTCTTTCAACAGTGTCTTATAGTTTTCTTCATGCAGGTCTTTTGTCTCGCTAGGTAGATTTATTCCTAGGTTTTTTATTCCTTTAATTGCAGTGGTCAAGGGGAGTGTTTCCTTAATTTCTCTTTCAGATTTTTCATCATCAGTGTATAGGAATGCAAGAGATTTCTGTGCATTAATTTTGTATCCTGCAACTTTACCAGATTCATTGATTACCTCTAGTACTTTTCTGATGCCATTAGGATTCTCTGTGTATAGTATCATGTCATCTGCAAACAGTGACAGGTTTACTTCTTCTTTTCCAATTTGTATTCCTTTTATTTCTTTTTCTTCTCTGATTGCCAGGCCTAGGACTTCCAAAACTATGTTGAATAATAGTGGTGAGAGTGGACATCCTTGTCTTGTTCCTGATCTTAGAGGAAATGCTTTCAGTTTTTCACCATTGAGAATGATGTTTGCTGTGGGTTTGTCATATATGGCCTTTATTATATTGAGGTAGGTTCCCTCTGTGCCCACTTTTTGGAGAGTTTTTATCATAAATGGGTGTTGAATTTTGTCAAAAGCTTTTTCTGCATCTATTGAGATGATCATATGGTTTTTCTTCTTCAGTTTGTTAATGTGGTGTCTCACATGGATTGTTTTGCATATATTGAAAGATCCTTGCATCCCTGGGATAAATCCCACTTGATCATGGTGTATGATCCTTTTAATGTGTTGTTGGATTCTGTTTGCTAGTATTTTGTTGAGGATTTTTGCAGCTATATTCATGAGTAATACTGGTCTTTGATTGTCTTTTTCTGTAGTATCTGTGTCTGGTTTTGGTATCAGGGTGATGTGGCCTCATAGAATGAATTTGGGTGTGTTCCTTCCTCTGCAGTTTTTTGGAAGAGTTTGAGAAGGATGGGTGTTAGCTCTTCTCTAAATGTTTGATAGAATTCACCTGTGAAGCCATCTGGTCCTGGACTTTTGTTTGTTGGAAGATTTTTAATCACAGTTTCAATTTCATTACTTGTGATTGGTCTGTTCATATCTTCTATTTCTTCCTGGTTCAGTCTTGGAAGGTTATACCTTTCTAAGAATTTGTCCATTTCTTCCAGGTTGTCCATTTTATTGGCATAGAGTTGCTTGTAGTAGTCTCTTAATATGCTTTGTATTTCGTGGTGTCTGTTGTAACTTCTTTTTCATTTCTAATTTTATTGAGTTGAGTTCTCTCCTTTTTCTTGATGAGTCTGGCTAATGGTTTATCAATTTTGTTTATCTTCTCAAAGAACCAGCTTTTAGTTTTATTGATCTTTGCCATTGTTTTCTTGATTTCTGTTTCATTTATTTGTGCTCTGATATTTATGATTTCTTTCCTTCTGCTAACTTTGGGTTTTGTTTTTTCTTTCTTTAGTTCCTTTAGGTGTAAGGTTAGGTTGTTTATTTGAGATTTTTCTTGTTTCTTGAGGTAGGCTTGTACTGCTATAAACTTCCCTCTTAGAACTGCTTTTGTTGCATCCCATAGGTTTGGGATCATCATGTTTTCATTGTCATTTGTCTCTAGGTATTTTTTGATTTCCTCAGTGACCTCTTGGTTATTTCGTAATATAGTGTTTAGCCTCCATTTGTTTGTATTTTTTATGTTATTTTCCCCTGAAATTGATTTCTAATCTCCTAGCGTTGTGGTCAGAAAAGATGCTTGATATGATTTCAATTTTGTTAAATTTACTGAGGCTTGATTTGTGATCCAAGATGTGATCTATCCTGGAGCATGTTCTGTGCGCACTCAAGAAGTGTAATCTGCTCTTTTTGGACAGAATGTACTATAATATCAATGAAATCTATCTGGCCTATTATGTCATTTAAATCTTGTGTTTCCTTATTAATTTTCTGTATGGATGATCTGTCCATTGGTATAAGTGAGATGTTAAACTCCCCCACTATTATTGTGTTACTGTTGATTTCCTCTTTTATAGCTGTTAGCAGTTGCCTTATGTATTGAGGTGCTCCTATCTTGGGTGCATATAGATTTATAATTGTTATATCTTCTTCTTGGATTGATCCCTTGATCATTATATAGTGTCCTTCCTTGTCTCTTGTAAAATTTTTTATTTTACAGTCTATTTTATCTGATATGGGTATTGCTACCCCAGCTTTCCTTTGATTTCCATTTGCATGGAATATCTTTTTCCATCTCCTCACTTTCAGTCTGTATGTGTTCCTACGTCTGAAGTGGGTCTCTTGTGGACAGCATATATATGGGTCTTGTTTTTGTATCCATTCAGCCAGCCTGTGTCTTTTGGTGGGAGCATTTAATCCATTCACTTTTAAGGTAATTATTGATATGTATGTTTCTATTACCATTTTCTTAATTGTTTTGGGTTTGTTTTTGTAGGTCCTTTTCTTCTCTTGTGTTTCCCACTTAGAGAAATTCCTTTAGCATTTATTGTAGAGCTGGTTTGGTGATGCTGAATTCTCTTAGCTTTTGCTTGTCTGTAAAGCTTTTGACTTCTCCATCGAATGTGAATGATATCATTGCCGGGTAATCTTGGTTGTAGGTTCTTCCCTTTCATCACTTTAAATATGTCATGCCATTCCCTTCTGGCTTGTAGAGTTTCTGCTGAGAAATCAGCTGTTAACCTTATGAGAGTTCCCTTGTATATTATTTGTTGTTTTTCTCTTGCTGCTTTCAATAATTTTTCTTTGTCTTTAATTTTTGCCAATTTGATTACTATGTGTCGCGGCATGTTTCTCCTTGGGTTTATCCTGTCTGGGACTCTTCTGTGCTTCCTGGACTCTGGTGGCTATTTCCTTTCCCATGTAAGGGAAGTTTTCGACTATAATCTCTTCAAATATTTTCTCACGTCCTTTCTCTCTCTTTTCTGCTTCTGGGACCCCTGTAATGCAAATGTTGTTGCATTTAATGTTGTCCCAGAGGTCTCTTAGGCTATCTTCATTTCTTTTCATTCTGTTTTCTTTATTCTGTTCCACAGCAGTGAATTCCACCATTCTCTCTTCCAGGTCACTTATCCGTTCTTCTGCCTCAGTTATTCTGGTATTGATTCCCTCTAGTGTAGTTTTCATTTCAGTTATTGTATTGTTCATCTCTGTTTGTTTGTTCTTTAATTCTTCTACGTCTTTGCTAAACATGTCTTACATCTTCTCGATATTTGCCTCCATTCTTCTTCTGAGGTCCTGGATCATCTTCACTGTCATTATTCTGAATTCTTTTTCTGGAAGGTTGCCTATCTCCACTTCATTTAGTTGTTTTTCTGGGGTTTTATCTTGTTCCTTCATCTGGTACATAGCCCTCTGCCTTTTCATCTTGTCTATCTTTCTGTGAATATGGTTTTTGTTCCACAGGCTGCAGGATTGTAGTTCTTCTTGCTTCTGCTGTCTGCCTTCTGGTGAATGAGGCTATCTAAGAGGATTGTGCAAGCTTCCTGATGGGAGGGACTGGTGGTGGGTAGAGCTGGGTGTTGCTCTGGTGGGCAGAGCTCAGTAAAACTTTAATCCACTTGTCTGCTGATTGGTGGGGCTGGGTTCCCTCTCTGTTGGTTATTTGGCCTGAGGCGGCCCAACGCTGGAGCGTACCCCGGCTCTTTGCTGGGGCTAATGGAGGACTCTGGGAAGGCCCACGCCTAGGAATACTTCCCAGAACTTCTGCTGCCAGTGTCCTTGTCCTCACGGTGAGACACAGCCACCCCCGCCTCTGCAGGAGAACCCCCAACACTAGCAGGTAAGTCTGGTTCAGTCTCCTATGGGGTCACTGCTCCTTCCCCTGGGTCCTGATGCATGTACTACTTTGTGTGTGCCCTCCAAGAGTGGAGTGTCTGTTTCCCCCAGTCCTGTCGAAGTCCTGCAATCAAATCCCACTAGCCTTCAAAGTCTGATTCTCTAGGAATTCCTCCTCCCATTGCCGAACCCCCAGGTTGGGAAGCCTGACGTGGGGCTCAGAACCTTCACTCCAGTGGGTGGACTTCTGTGATACAAGTGTTCTCCAGTTTGTGAGTCACCCACCCAGCAGTTATGGGATTTGATTTTATTGTGATTGTGCCCCTCCTACCATCTTGTTGTGACTTCTCCTTTGTCTTTGGATGTGGGGTACCTTTTTTGGTGAGTTCCAGTGTCTTCCTGTCGATGATTGTTCAGCAGTTAGTTGTGATTCCAGTGTTCTCGCGAGAGGGAGTGCAGAATTTCCTTCCTTTTTGAGGCTGCACATTTTCCACCATATGCATATACCACATTTTGCTTATCCATTCATTTGTTGTGGACACTGGGTTGTTTCCAACTTTTGGCTACAGTGAATGATGCAGCTATGAACGTGGATGTATAGATATTTCAGTTCTTCCAGGTACATACCCAGAAATGGAATTGCTGGATCATATGGTAATTCTATGTTTAATATTTTGAGGAGCTGCCATACTGTTTTCCTATTCTTATTATTTTTACCAGATAAGAGAGCTGAGGCACCAGGTACATTGCCTGCCCCTAGTGATGCTGGTTGACTGAATGAGTAACTTGCCTAAGGCCCCACAGCTAGAGGTGGGGGAGTGAGGTCAGAACAAATTCAAACCCAGGGGCCAACCCAGGGGCCAAAGGCTCTTTATCTCCAGGCTATTCCCATTTCCTGAGAGGGCCTGGCTCTCATCAGTCCTGGGAGGAGTCTCACCCTCCCTTCTCCCTTCCCTCCTTTTGGGGCAGAATCTGAGGATACAGCCCTTAGGGAGCCCCCCAACCCTTTGCAGCAATTAGTTCCAAAGTTGCCAGTGATAACTGTGACTCTTAGGAAAAGAAAGGGGCAGGCAGGTCCAGCCTCAGTCACCCACGTTCAGGAGAAAAAGAGCAGCTTGGGCTGCTCATGACTAATGAAAACTTGGGGCCTTCGCCCCATGCCCACGCCACTCCCCGAGGGCCCAGGCACCCGCTACTGTGTCATCAACCCAATCACGCTAGAGATTACTCCTCCTTAGCTGATCCTGCACACCCAGCAGACAGGGTTAGCGTTTGTACCTGACCTCCACGGTGCCTGGTATGTGGTGAGCACTCTGATTCTGGGATATTTGAACCTACAGGGCCTCCTGTATGATGGGCCCAGGGCAAAGAACTTTACCCATGTTCTCTGACTTGACTCTGTGAGCTAGGGACTGTTAGTGTCTCCATTTGACAGATGAAGATACTATGGCTCAGAGAGCGAGCGACCTGTTTGCTGTTGCAGCCAATCCTCTGCAGTGCTGGGATAGGCAGCAGGGGGCTGCTCACCACAGACTCATACAGGAGAGGGGAAATCCATGGCCGCTCCAGGCTCGTTAGGTTTGGGAGGTCTCACTTGAAGCCCCCACTTGAATCCCTAGATTAGGCAGGAGGAAAAGAGGGGTGATTCCAAACCTGGTGGACCCCTGTGCCCTGCTTGTCCACCTTCCCCTCTTTGCAGGGTTCTGTGAGCTCCGGAGGTGGAAAGGGCTCTCCTTTGTTGCGAACAGGGCTGTGTGGTCAGGACACCAGCCCAGCCCTCCATCCTCCTGGACTCCACATGCTCCCGTGACCCGGGGAGCCCTGACTGCTCAAGACAATGACATCACTCTGTTCTCTCAGGACGCAGGCCTGTGGCATTTCTGAGGCCCGATATTTCACAGGCCTGGGGAGCCCCACTAAGTCCGCCATCACTCCAGACACAGTTCTCTGCCCCAGCATGGGGGTGTTGGTAGCAGCTGAGCCTGTCCTCAGGGCCCGTCTAAACCACAAGCCACCACGATGGTCATTAGAGAAATGATATTCCTTCTAAAATTACTTCCTGCTGGTGAGTACTTGCATACACAGAGCATGTCAAAGACCAGGTGTTAGGACTATTGATTTTCCATAAGTTACGTGGTGGTGGTTTGCCCCAAAGGACCTCTGAGAGACATCAGGATTGATAAAGATTATGTTTGCACTTGGTAGCTTTTTTTTCTTTACATGCAGACAATTCAAGCTGCACGGTGAGGTCAGTACCCTTCACAGGGGCTTGGAACCTGGGACCGCCCTTGTCCTCTAGAGGCGATTCCTTGCATCGTTCCTTTGCACACTACCAGCTTGGACACGTTGTATGTTGGAGCACACAGGCCTGAAGTCAGCCAGGCCCAGGGTCAAATCCCCTACTTTATTGATCTCTTAATGTTCCCTCTGTTCACTGCGTCCCAGCCACACTGCCCTCCTGTCTTAACATCAGGAAGTCAAGTTGTTCTGCCCCAGGTCCTTTGCACAGGTGGTCCCCTCTGCCGAGAGCCTCCACCCCCACCCCAGAGCTGACCATACTGGCTCATCTCTCCTGCCTTTTACCTTGCTTTATTGCCTTCCCCACACTTATCACTCCTGCAAATGATCTTGATTATGTGTTCTTTACCGCTCTCCAACTCACCCCCTTTACCTGAGAGCTCCCTTCTGTACCACCAGAGCAAGACCTGCCATGCAGCTACCTGTAAATACGTGTAGTTACCATGGGGCAAGTGACCTGACCTCTCTAAGCCTCTGTTTCTTCATGTGTTCAGTGGGCATAATTACTCATGAGGGCTACATTAAAAGAGATATACCATACACATGGGGGGTGGCATAGAGCAGGCACATCACAAATGGTGAATCGCTAATGTCCTTCACTTGAGTTCCTTGAGAGCAAAGAGCACATCTGTCTCGTGCTCTGGTAGGTTACAGGCACCGGAGAGTGTTTACCTACCAGTAAACATTGACCGAATCAGCGGGAAGCTGACCATTATTGGTAAGGCTGCTGTTTCTTTGCTCACAGCTTGGCCCTTTGTGGGCCGTATCACCCGTGTCTTGGTTGCCAGAACATCGGAGCGTCTGCCAGATTCACACTTGTCCTCTTACAGGTTTTGATTCTTGGGCTCAGGCGAGTAAGGAGCTTGGTGTAATACTCCAGGAAGCTTGTCCAGGGTAGGAAAGATGGGGTGATGGTCATCACAGGAGTTAAGACCGTGGACCCTGAAGTCTAACTGCCTTGGGTTTAAATCTAGCTTCACTGGTTATTAGCTGTGTGATCTTGGGCAAGTTACTTAACCTGTCTGTGTCTCAGTACCTACATCACAGGGTAGTTATGAGGATTTGACTGTTTACTATAAGTAGTGCTCTTAGAATGGTGCCTGGCACTTAGTACGTGCTATGTTAAGATTGTTATTATTATTATCCCTCTGTTTTCTCTGCTTCCCTGTGTTGTGTCTTCACTCACGTAAGATACAATCATTAAACACCTACAATGCATCCAGAACTGTGCAGGGTACCAGGGAATCAAAGGTGAACCAGTATCCTGGCCCCTGTCCTCAAGGTACTTACAGTCAGGCGGGAGAATACATGATGACAGAGGTGTGGATAGATACCAGGGGACGACAGACCTAAGAAGAATGATCAGGGCTTCCCTGGTGGTGCAGTGGTTTAGAATCCACCTGCCAATGCAAGGGACACAGGTTCGAGCCCTGGTCTGGAAAGATCCCACATGCCATGGAGCAACGAAGCCTGAGAGCCACAACTACTGAGCCCACGCACCACAACTACTGAAGCTTGCGCGCCTAGAGCCCATGCTCTGCAACAAGAGAAGCCCGCGCACTGCAACGAATAGTAGCCCCCGCTCGCCACAACTAGAGAAAGACCGCGCGCAGCAACGATGACCCAGAGCAGCCAAAAATTAAAAAAAAAAAAAAAAAAGAATGATTCCGCTCAGCCGTGCCCCCTCCTGGTTTGGAAAAATAGATTCCTGCCTCAGGGCGCTCACACCTGCCTTGCTGAACATCTCTCTCTGACCCTCTCCTGGGACTAGACTCATCCTGACTTCTCATGGTCAGGGGCCATGGAGACCTGCATCTCTTCCTTCTCTCCCACCCAACCCCTGCTTCATTTCCTCCAGGAAAGGCTGTCGGCTCTTCGGCCACAGGGAACGGGGAGTACAGCCGCCTCCTTGATGCTGGCAGTGGGGCCATCCTGCCACCTTCCAGCCTCAAGGACCCTGGACCACCACTGTCAGCAAGGACAGAGGAACACAAATGTCGGGGAGTGGGGTTGGCGGGTTGGTGGCACACAGATAGGTATAACTGAGGAACCCTCAGCCCCGCCTCAGCTCCTGGGGCTGCCACTTCAGGTAACTCGCCCTGCCTGGTGTGTTCCGAGGAGGTGATGGTTGGGAGCCAGAGCAAGGAGGTTCTTTTCACGTGGGCTGCTCGCTTGTGACAAATGCTCCAGGGCAGAAAACTTACCACCTGGCCTCCGCTGAGCAGGCACGTGCGCAAACGCCGGGACTCCCGGCTCTGCACCACAGCTCTGGTTCCTCAGCTTACCGTGAACTTGGGCAGATTACATCTCTGTCCTGCGCCTGTTTCCTCAACTGCAAAATGGGGACAATGCGGAGGATCAGGTGAGATTATGTGTTGAAACGTTTGGTACTGGGCTTGGCTTTATTATCACTTGTTATGCTGGTGTCATTTATTATTGTCGTCATTTTCCAGGGACATTTAGGTCACACCTACTGCCCATCCCACGTGGAAGCAGGATCTCATGTAAGAAAGGTCCTTTCATTTTCCTAACAAACTATCCTACATACCATTGTCTGCATTTACATTCTAGGGAGGCTGTTGTAGTTTGTAGGGAGGAGAGGCCCCCAGGTTTCCGCAGACGCCGGACACCTGGAGTTGCAGCTGCAGTCGAAGGGAACTGAGGCCTTCTCTCCTGTCCTCCCTCAGGGACCATGTTGTCCTCACACAGAGGCTTGTGTCTCCTGGACGCACACTCGTGGTCCTCACTAGCCCTGGCTTCTCTGTCCTTCTGCTGACATGTGGCCCGTGACTGTGGTGACCCAGCCCCAGATCTGCCTTGTGGCCTTCACCTCGTGTCTTTGCCCAGCCAGTGCAGTCTCTCAGTGTTCTACTGATCTCGGAGGGACAGCAGTGAACCGTGGCTTGAAGCGAGATCTTAGTTCCCTGCCCAGGAATTGGACCTGGGTAGCCTGGATGAAAACCAGGAATCCTAGCCACTAGTCCCCCAGGGTCTACAGGCTAGAAGCAAAGTTCCCCTGGCTCTCCCCCCTACCCTTTGAAAGCAAAAATATTTCAAGGAGGCAAAAACTGTAAAAACAGGTGCAAAGTTTATCATTAGAG
This sequence comes from Tursiops truncatus, assembly GCF_011762595.2. NCBI lineage: Eukaryota > Metazoa > Chordata > Mammalia > Artiodactyla > Delphinidae > Tursiops > Tursiops truncatus. Next base: position 32,864,480 of record NC_047035.1, on the reverse strand, counting down.
ACACGGTACAACAAGGGGGAGAGCACACAGAGAAACAGTTTATTTATCTAAGACTGAAGCAAGGCAGAAATACACACCCGGAGAGAAAGAGAAAGGGTATGGGCGTCGTCCTCCTCTATAGAGGTGATTTAAATCCCTTATACAGGACAGTCCTTCCAGGTCTTTGTTTACCTTTGGCCAATTATCTAGTTTCTTTTTTCACACCTGACCTGCCCTAGGGCCCTCCCCAGCGTGCCTGCGCAACTTTTTGCTAAGATGGATCCCACCGCAGAGGCCCCTGGGGGTATGTCCACAGATTATTAGGGGGTGGCGCCCCTCCCTTTTTGACCCCCAAGGAGCCTTCCTGCGCATGTGCAGACAGGGAAGTTTTCCTTGACCTCAGGAGTGGTCATCTTATCTCTTTACTTCAGCAGAGCTCAGCTTCTGCCACTAGCTTTGCCCTTAGAGTGTCTGGGGGGAGAACAAAGCTTCACTTTTACTCCACTTGACAAACACCAGCTGTGCAGCCCAGGGGCCCATCTACCTCCTACCTTACTACCTCCTGAGAGAGCCTCTGATCGGCCCAGCCCCTCCCTCTGAGCCCGGCCACAGAGGTTGAATGTCACTAGCCAAGGCCTAGATGGGCCACCTTTGGGTCAGTGTCCACACTGGCCAGATGGCTGTGGCAAAGCAACCAGAGTGGTGGGGCGCAGATCACATAGATTACGGCAGCTGGGGCTATGGGGATGCGGTGGGCGGTGGGCCCCTTAAGAAGGAGGCGGGCAAGGGAACTCTCTGGAGGGATATTAACGTTGTATTTCTCGGCGAGGATTTGGATGGCACAGGTGTATGCATTATCAAAATTCATCTAAAGGTACACTTAAGATTTGTGCATTTTACATCCACACACAAAACCTTAAACATGTTTTGAACTCTAGTTAATGATATGCATGCTGAAGTGTTGAGGGGTGATGTATTTCAAAGCTTTCTTTGAAATACATCAAAGAATTAAGGTGGATTGATTGACAGATGGAAGGATGGATGGAGGGATAGATACACGATAAAGCAAACACAGCAAAATGCAATAGAATCGGGGTGGTGGGTACATGACTGTTCACTGTATAATTCCTTCAAGTTTTCAGTACCTTTGAAATTTTTTACAATAAAATGTAAAAGTTTTAATAAAAAAGCAAGGGAGTGTGAGTGGGCAGGTGCTGCCTGACACGATTTGTTCTTCCTCCAGTTAGAAACACAGGACACTAGCGCCCCGGGCCTGCTACAGAAGGCTGAGCATCTCTTGTCCAGCCCCTAACTGCTGTCAAAAGCTGAAATGAGTTGATGAATAATTGAGAGAGTCTCCAGGATATGTGGGTCGCTCACCACTCCTGGTTTTCCAGATCAGGTCCCACATCAAGCTAGGTCCCCAGGAAGTGGCATAGCTGGTCCCCAGGAAGTGGCATAGCTGGTGCAGTTTTGCTTGCTGTTGACAAGTCTTTTCAGAATTACAACTCTGCGTCACACCCTCACTTTTATAGACCCCCTCTCAGCATCTTTTGTACCATCAGCACTGGCATCATTGTTGTATTTCCACTGTGTGAGAATCCCCAAGATAAAATCCCCTCAGGTCTGGTTGCTATTGTAGACCCAGCTCAGTAGGCCTCTCCTAGATGCTCAGTAAGTGTTTACTGGCTAAATGGAAGACTGAGTGAGTTGCAGAATTCAGTGGAGGAAAGAAGCATCTCTCTCTTGACCGATGGATAGCTTTCTTTAAGCAAAGACTGAGAACTAAGCGTCGCACAGTGCTTCCCTTTTGGTGTGGCTAGAAATTCAATATAGCAATTATTACTGCTCCTGTAGCCTGGGGTCCCTCACCAGGAGTGGGAAAGCTACCCACTCCCTCTCTTTTACGACTCTGGATTTTTTTGTCTTCTCGTATCTGACGTTACAGGGAATACATAACAAATAAATGAACAAAGTCAAGTCCAATTCTTTCATTTTGCTGTTGAGGAAAACAATTCAGAGAGGTTAAGCGACTTGCCTGAAGGTGAACAGCAGCCTCCTGGACAGCAGAGCCAACACAGATCCAGCCTTTCCTGCTTCCACAGTTCTTTCTCCTGGATCACACTGCCTCTTGTATTCAGATCGGAGGCGAAACTACAGCTTGGAAATGATGCCACTGCCTCTAAAATGAGATACACTAGCCGAAAATCCTAACTGTGTAGGGTCCAAACCAGCAGAAAACTCTCCACTTGATCCTCTTCTGGGTATTGAGTGACTACTTCTCAGGACGCCCAGAAAGCTCTCCAGAACACCAGGAGCTCTGCATTGTCCCTGAAGTCTCCTGAGTCCTGGAAGACTGTGGTGCTGAGAAGCCAAAACGTTTCTTGGAATCAGTGACCCTGCACGTCCAGAGCAAACTAGCACAGGTGTCTGCCACTGCCTCCATCAGGTCCCCACACCCTGCTTCCCAGCTGCACCGGGAGGGAGGGCCAGTCAGATCTGAAGAAAGGACCTGGCAGGCCACCTGGTAGCCTGATTTACAAGGAAGAATTGAAGGATGGAGAGACCATCCCTTGTTTAAAGCCACACGAGGGCTGGGATGCAGGCCTCCAGGCATCCCAGCCACAACTCTTCCCACCATATCACGCTGCCTCTTCACAAAGCCACGGAACAGTTGTCCTGCATTAGGGTGAACCAGAAGGCAGTTGGAACGGGTTGACAACCGACTTCACAGAAGCCTCGGATACAGTTGTTGGTGGATGAATTTAGTGGAGATGCTACCAAATTGGACCAGCACCAACATGTCAGGCCCAGGAGACCACAGCACTCCTACCAGTAACCCCAGCACCAGTGCATCCCCAAGACCCAGCGTGGCTGGTGGCATTGACTTTATTCCTGCATTGAGTGAGCACCTAGCCTGGCCTAGTGAATTGTGGTCCCAGGCCTCACTAGTTTCCCACCTGGAATCACTTGGAGATAATGAGATTTGTGGGCTTTTCACGGGGTACATCCTCAAGGACCAGAAGGCTCCAGCAGGTTTCCATCAACCCAGAACTCAATGGGTTGGAAAATAGTCTCCACAGCCTCAGAAACTCAAAAACTCAAGCCAGGGTCTGGAAAAGTCAGCACCTAGAGAGAGAGGGAGTGTGTACGTGACCCAGGCTCATGTTTGGGTCTGACGACGACGTGGCTTTTTTCTCGGCCAGTGGATAGAGGTCATTAATTATTTTCCCTCTGGGGCCTCTGAGGGAGGCCTTGGAGAGGCTTAGTGGCTAAGCCCACCTGGAAGTCATCACTTTGATGGGATCGCCATTTTGGAGTCTTTGGTCTTAAGTTAGCATGACAGAGTTCAGTCGTAGGCGAATGTACTGCTGGGTTACCTGGGAGGCTGGGAACCAGCTGCTTCAGGTGATCAAAACCTCCGAAGGCTTTACTTTGCTAGAAGGCTCACCGTCTGCACTTCTCTGTTGCTGGTCTCAAGCCTAAGGCCTAGGAGGGCCTTGTTGGCCCACTTAAGTCCCGTGGTTGCCCTTTGGTGGGAAGAAGTTGGATGTCTCCAAAGGGGCCTGAAAGGACCCCTCTGGCTTCCGTGGTAATGTTGGGGAGTGGGGTGGGAGGAGATGCTTGGATTTACCTTCTCACTGAGGTTGCCCTCAGAGACAAGAGGCATTTCTCTAAAAGGAAACCAGGGTGCTCCTCAGAAGGGGAAATAGATGCTGGGCTTCCCAAAACAAAGGCTGTCTCCATGCCCAACGTAGAAATTGTTCTACAATTTATTTTTGTTAATTAATTTAATATGAACATGTGGTTTGTTGGTCATTGTCAGTGATGTAACCTGTAAGATTCTTAAAAGCGAGAGGCAGTGCCACAATGCTTTATTGCTACGTACCCATACGTGCATCTGTGTCCACAGAACTCACATTTGTAGACACTTTGACCCACACCATCTCGCCTGATCTTTGCAAGATCCCTGGGAAGCAGTTTTACCGGATTCGGCGCTCCCAGGAGAATGCCCCTTTGCTTCAGGAAACCAACATCTTGGACGGCTTTGCAGGCAAACAGGAAGGTGGGGGAAGAGAAAATTGTCTCAAGACATGAGAAATGAACCCAGGCCGCCTGCACTGGGAACAGCTCTGCAGGGGAGGACTCCCAGAATCATCTGTCCTTGGTGCCTCCCCAGAGGAGCGGAGACATCGGCCTGGGCTTTACCCTTTGGTTTCACTGTTGATGATTTTAAGATGACAGAAGCAAATGAAAAAGTTATAAAAATAGTAGGGCTCTCATTGGCCCCCAGATGCTGCGGTGGAGAGTGATTGAAAGATTCACATTAAGAATGTGGCCCCTGAGAGCACCTTCCTTCGCTCAGACCCGCGGAGGAAACTTCCCTGCACACTTTACCTCTGGTCTGGGAACAGAATCTCAGCCCCGGTGGTAATGGTCCCAGAAAATTACCAGCCCTTGGAAATGAGGACGGAGAATGAAAATGCTATTTCAGCCCTATCTGGAAAGAATTAAATGCACAAACCCTCCATCCCAGTTCCATTATTGATGACAGTTAAACTGTGTTACAGACGCATACATCAGCTGGGAAGGCACCCCACACACAGCTCTCGGAACCCACGGAGCTCCTGGGACACTTGTGATTCTCGGAGGAGGCCCCTGTGCCCACAGGGAGGGAGAGAGGGGCTTCCAGACCCCAATTCTCAACTTCAGTGGCCTTTACCTTAGGGTTAAATCATAAGGGAGATTCTTTTTGGAAGGGCTGGTCTTTGCTTTTTTTCTACAAGACTTAATATTTTAAACATTTACATAGATCAATACCTTGTAGTAACCTATAATGGAAAAGAACCTGAGAAAGAATATATATATGTATATATAAAACTGAATCACTTTGCTATACACCAGAAACTAACACAATATTGTAAATCAAATATACTTCAATAGAAAAATTATAGTCACTATAAATATTTAAAATGCAGAATGAATTCAAGAAAATAAAAATCACCTAAAATTCTGTCAACAATTTTTTTTATATAGAAATGTTTGAAGTTGGTCCCCAAAAATCTCTTGGAAGGACCCGACTCGACTTCCCATGTCTCTACAGGGGGTGATCCCAGGTAGGCCAGTTGTGTTGGTGAGGATACAACCCAGCGAGACCAGGGCCTGTCCCCACCTCTCCTGCTCTTGGTCAGGGCGGTGGGAGGGGGTTTTCCTCCCACAGACATATGCCAGGCCCTGACCTTGACTCTGGCCTGCCAGGCCTGTGGTCACAGACCACAGGGCACAGAAGCTCGGGCAGGAAAGTGAGTACATGCCGCAGCAGGACAAACCCTCACCTCTGCCACGATGAGCAAAAGTGATATGGAACAGAAAGCCCGGTGCCCCGGGCTTCAGTCTCCCTTCACTAGCTGTGCAATCCCCCCTTGAATCTCTCCATTTCTCAATCTGTAGAAACGCAATTATAATACACACGGGCTTAGATGAGATAGTGCACGTGAAACTGCTTTACAGACTGTCCAATGCCGTAAAAGCATAGGGAACCACAGTCGTCACTGTAGTGGGTATGGTAAGTGGAACCCCACAGGAACTGCTAACTTGAGAGGGGTTTGGATGCCCCTCCTGGGCACAGATCAGGTGGCATCTTGCTGTGTCCCTCTTTTAAGACAGGAACCTGGGGTGGGAGAGGGGACCTGTGGATGGCTTTGTCTCAGCCTCAACGCTAGCTTAATAATAGTGCTATTTGTGGAGCAGTAACTCTATGCCCAGCACCGGCCTAAGCGTTTTACACACATGATCTTGTTTTCTTCTTCCAGCATCCCTGTGGGATAGTTACTGGGGCACAGAGAGGTTAAGTAACTTGCCCAAGGCTACACAGCTAGTCAGGGGCAGAACCGGGACCCCCACATAACTTGTCTCATTCTTAAGTTAGTGCTCTTAGCCCGTTGGCCAGACCACCTCTTTGTTTCCCATTATGACCTGTACCCTGGGATGGAGGGAAAAGGTGGGTCAGCTGCTTGATGGCATTGCTCGTGATGGGCCCTGCTCCTCCTGGGAGAGGAGACCGAAGCCGAGGCAGGCAGGGCAGGGAGTGGAAGCACCATTCCAGAGCCCAGGGGAGCGTAACTGACTGCCCCTCAGCTGTCTCCTGTCCCCCGTCTCCTTCCACACCCTTCATCGGTCTTATGGCCACAGAAGTCCTTCTTTGTGCCTAACTTGGCCAGCCTCCTGGCCCAGCCTAGACCCAGCTGCTCTTCTGCTCTCTGGGGAGATGGAGAATTATTCCATCGTACCCACAATAATCTTCTACCAAACTCACAGATCTAAGTAAAGCCCCTCCTTCCTTTGGTCTTTAGCGTAGTGAGGTTGGCTTCCCATCACCCATCTGGTTTGCAGGCCCTGTGGAGAGGCTGGCAGATGCCTCCTGGGGACAGTGACTGTAGTTCCCGGCTCCCCTCCAGGGTGAGGACAGGGTTGGCCCACTGGGCAGCCTTGTCCCAATGTCGAATCACAGTGTTGGGACCACAAGACATTTGGTTAATCTTCCTCTACAAGTGCAATGCTTCCTTAATGATCTACAATGAGAAATCTACCTGTAGGTGATAAGAAAATTAGATAGAAGACAAGCGCCTCCACTTACTAAGCCCTAAGTGTGTGTCGTGAACTCGTGCTGATCACTTTATACATATTATGTAATCCTTTCAACCCCCAAGCTGGTCCTCTTCTTTTTTTCAACCCATTTTACAGATGAGGAAGCTGAGACTCAATAGAAGTTAAGTATCTTGTCACTGATTGGATGGCCAAATTTGTGGAAGAGCTGGGATTAAACTCGTTCTGTTTCGCCGTAAAGACTGGGCTCCGGACGCCTCAGCACACTGTCCCACCGCCTTGCAAAGAAACCCAGGCACTTAAGTACATATTAGGAATAGCATTGACTTCTCCCTACTCTCTCCATTCCTTCATATCTAAACCAGATAGAAAAGAGATTTCTTTATGGCTGCTCTGTAGGGTTTAGCACTTTCCTTTCAGACTATTTCTTAGACAGGCTTGGCTCTTTATTCTCTGAACATTTCAAAATACAATTGGACGAACACAAGCTATTTGAGTCAATTAGATGGTGGTTTCTCCCCTCTGTAGCGTTTACTGAGTACTTAATGTAGGTCAAGAACTTTGTATTAATTATTTTTATTTAGTTCTCATAATAACCTGAGTTAGGTGGTGTCATCGTGAGGTATTGCAGTCAGGTGGTTAAGCACTCGGCCCTTGAAATCAGCCTACCTGCTCTTCTGCTTGCTAGCTGTGTGAGCTGGTGTGACCATGGGCAAGTCACTTAACCTCTCTGTGCCCAGTTTCCTCATTTGGAGTAATGCCTGGCATTATAGTAAGCATTAGTTATTACAGACCCACTTTACGGTGTGGACATTGGAAGGAAGTAGCTTGCTCAGCTGAACTGGGAGAGCTGACATTTTAACCCAACGAGTCTAATAATGCCAAGACCCTTGCACTTAACCACTACCACTCCTTAGTAGCCCCAATTCTTTCGCTTTTTTTAAAAATTAATTTTTAGGGCTTCCCTGGTGGCGCAGTGGTTGAGAGTCCGCCTGCCGATGCAGGGGATGCAGGTTCATTCCCCCGTCCGGGAGGATCCCACATGCCGTGGAGCGGCTGGGCCCGTGAGCCATGGCCGCTGAACCTGTGTGTCCGGAGCCTGTGCCCCGCAACGGGAGAGGCCACAGCAGTGAGAGGCGCGCATACCGCAAAAATAAAAAAAAATTAATGTTTACTGGAGTAGAGTTGATTTACAACGTTGTGTTAGTTTCAGATGTACAGCGAAGTGAATCAGTTATACATATACATATGCCTCCACTCTTTTTTATATTCTTTTCCCACATAGGTCATTACAGAGTATTGAGTAGAGTTCCCTGTGCTATACAGTAGGTCCTTATTAGTTATCTATTTTATATATAGTAGTGTGTATATGTCAATCCCAATCTCCCAATTTATCCCCCTCCTTACCCCCTTGGTAACCATAAGTTTGTTGTCTACATCTGTGACTCTATTTCTCCTTCACTTTTTAAAGCGACTTTAATGAGGCATAATTTACACACCATAAATTACATTCTTTTTTTTTTTTTTTTCCGGCTGCACTGCGTAACTTGTGGGATCTTAGCTCTCCGACCAGGGATTGAACCCACGCCCTTGACAGTGAAAGCACAGAGTCCTAATCACTGGACTGCCAGGGAACTCCCCAGATTCATTCATTTTAAGTGCACAATTCCATGACTTTTATTAAATTTATAGAGTTGCGCAGCCATCACCATAAGCAAGTATAGAGCATTCCTGTCATCCCAGAAAGAGCCCTCCTGCCCATTTACAGTCACTTCCCCTTCCCAGTCCCAGCCCTAGGCAACCACTCATCTACTCTCTTTCTCTATGGAGTTGCCTTATCTGGACATTTCCTAGAAATGGAATCATACAATATATGGTCATGTGTCTGGCTTCTTTCACTTAGCATGATATTTTTGAGGTTCATCCAGGTTGCAGTTTGCTTATCGGTAGTTTGTTGCATTTTACTGATGATTAGTGTTCCATTGTATGGATAGACCACATTTTGTTTATCCATTTACCAGTTGATAAACATTTAGATTATTTCCAACATTTGACTATTATGAATACCTTTTATTTTATTTATTTTATTTTTTTATTTTTAAATTTATTTTATTTTTTTATTTTTGGCTGTGTTGGGTCTTTGTTGCTGTGCGCGGGCTTTCTCTAGTTGCAGCGAGCAGGGGCTACTCTTCTTGGCTGTGTGCGGGCTTCTCATTGCGGTGGCTTCTCTTGTTGCGGAGCACAGGCTGTAGGCGCACAGGCTTCAGTAGTTGTGGCACGCAGGCTCTGTAGTTGTGGCTCGCGGGCTCTAGAACGCAGGCTCAGTAGTTGTGGCGCACGGGCTTAGTTGCTCCGCGGAATGTGGGATCTTCCCGGACTAGGGCTCGAACCCATGTCCCCTGCATTGGCAGGCAGATTCTTAACCACTGAGCCACCAGGGAAGCCCCTTTTATTTTATTTTACTAATTAATTTATTTATTTTTGGCTGCATTGGGTCTTTGTTGCTGTGTGCGGGCTTTCTCTAGTTGCAGCGAGCGGGGGCTACTCTTCGTTGCGGTGCGTGGGCTTCTCATTGCTGTGGCTTCTCTTGTTGCGGAGCACAGTCTCTAGGCGCGCGGGCTTCAGTAGTTGTGGCTCACGGGCTCTAGAGCGCAGGCTCAATAGTTGTGGCGCACGGGCTTAGTTGCTCCGCAGCATGTGGGATCTTCCCGGACCAGGGCTTAAACCCGTGTCCCCTGCATTGCCAGGCGGATTCCCAACCACTGCACCATCAGGGAAGTCCCATGAATACCTTTTACATTTTTGATAATTTACTGTGAAAAATTCTCAAACATACAGTGTACCCCCACAGACTCATCTGCGAGCTTCAGCGTTTAGCGTTAACATCCACCGTCGTTGCTTCATCTAGATCCCTCCCAGACAACATATCATTGCACTCCTTAACTTCTTCCTTTAAGCATATAAATTTTTATTTAACTTTAATAAGTTATATATTCATAAGATTCTAAGACCAAAGAGTATAAAAAGGTATACAGTGAAACGTTTCATTCTGGAAAGTTCTATGTCCCATCTGCTCAGTTTTCACTCAGTGCCCTCCAACTTCTGTTATTTTCATGTATTCTTCCAGAGTGCATATGTAAGAAAATAGGAATATATAGTCTTTGCCCGCGTTTTACATAAATGGTAGCATGTTTACTATAATACTGTTTTGTACTTTGATGCCTTTAACTTAATAATATAGCTTAAAAATCTTTCCAGGGCTTCCCTGGTGGCACAGTGGTTGAGAGTCCGCCTGCCGATGCAGGGGACACGGGTTCGTGCCCCGGTCCGGGAAGATCCCACATGCCACGGAGCGGCTGGGCCCGTGAGCCATGGCCGCTGAGCCTGCATGTCCGGAACCTGTGCTCCGCAACGGGAGAGGCCACAACAGTGAGAGGCCCGCATACCACAAAAAACCCCCAAAACTTTCCACATCAGAACATAGTTTCCTTATTCTTTTATCTTTATTTTTACAGCTTATACTATTCCATTGTATGGATGTACCATAGCTTAGTCAAACAGCCACCTACTGGTGGACATTTGGGCTGTTCCCAGTTTTTTACTATTATAGGCAATGCTGTGGTCCATAAACTTGTATATACATCAATTCTCACTTACACAGAATATCTGTAGGATACATTTCCTAAAATTGAATTGCTGGGCCAGACAGTATATGCATTTGTAGCATTTGTGGTTTTCGTTGGTTCGTCCTGTTTAGCAGTTGTACCATTTTATACCCACCAGCAATCTATGCAAGTATTTGATTCCCCATTGCCTCGCCAATAGTGTGAGCTATCCAGGTTTTTAACCTTACATAATAGTTCTGTTTGTCAGCTCTTGCCTCATTTTCTTTCTTTCTTGCCCTTCTTATTTTGCTTTAGTTTATACATTTTTACGTTAAGAATTTTTGAATGAGTTATTGACTGACCACCTTGAGTCAGTTTTTAAGGCTTTTCTTGGCAACAGTTCTTTGAGATATAATTCACACACCATACAATTCATCCGTTTAAAGTATACCCTTTGATGGTTTTCAGTCTGTAGCTCATTTTTAACGCTCATCTCTGACCTTTTATAAAAGCTTTTTTTTCTAATTACAGAAGTAATACATGTTCCATTCAGAAAACTTGGAAAGACAAAAATCAAAGAAAAAAAGAAAACATAGTGCCATCACCTAAAGATATGCATTGTTAACAGTTTTTTTAATTTTATTGAAGTATAGTTGATTTACAATGTTGTGTTTAATTTCTGCTGTACAGCAAAGTGACTCAGTTATACATATATATTCTTTTTCATATTCTTTTCCATTATGGTTTATCACAGGATATTGAATATAGTTCCCTGTGCTATACAGTAGGACCTTGTTGTTTACCCATCCTATATATAATAGTTTGCATCTGCTAATTCCAAACCCCAGTCCTTCTGTCCGCCAGCACTCCTGCCCCCTGCCGGCAACCACAAGTCTGTTCTCTATGTCTGTATGTCTGTTTTTGTTTCATAGATATGTTCCTTTGTGTCATATTTTAGATTCCACATATAAGTGATATCATATGGTATTTGTCTTTCTCTTTCTGGCTTACTTCATTTAGTATGATAATCTCTAGATCCATCCATGTTGCTGCAAATGGCATTATTTCATCTTTTTAATGGCTGAATAATATTCCACTTTACATACACACACACACACACATATATATATATAAATGGGCAATGTATATATGCATATATGTAAATGTCAATGGACATTTAGGTTGTTTCCTTGTCTTGGCTGTTGTAATAGTGCTGCTATGAACATAGGGATGTATGTCTCCTTTTGAATTAGACTTTTGTCTATATGCCCAGGAGTGGGATTGCTGAATCATACAGCAACTCTAGTTTTAGTTTTTTGAGGAACTGCCATGCTGTTTTCCATTGTTAACATTTTTTTAAACAAGAATGATACTTAATATATATACTGTGCTGGGGTTTGCTTTTATCTTTCTCAGTTCTTTTGTCTCTCAATTATGTCTTCAACATTCTAGGTCTGCTAATCAACATAATTATCATTGATGATGATAACAGTAGCAATAATAACCACAGTACTCCCCACTTACTGTGAGATTGCAGTGCGCCGGGCACTTGTGTGTTGCATACTCTATGGGCTTAATCTCAGTTAATCCTGGAAATAATTTTATGGCATTGGTACTATGCTCATCACATTTTACAGCTGAAAAAAACTGAGGCTCAGAGGTTAAGTAATCTTTTTTTTTTTTTGCGGTACGCGGGCCTCTCAGTGTTGCGGCCTCTCCCGTTGCAGAGCACAGGCTCCGGACGCACAGGCACAGTGGCCACGGCTCACGGATCCAGCCTCTCCGCGGCGTGTGGGATCTTCCCAGACCGGGGCACGAACCTGTGTCCCCTGCATCGGCAGGCGGACTCTCAACCACTGCACCACCAGGGAAGCCCAGAGGTTAAGTAATTTGCCTAATATTAAACAGTAAGAGAAGGAGCTGAGGCTTGAACTCTTATCTGTGTGACTTCAAAACCCCTGGTCACTAAACTATACTTCAGATTAAAGACGTTCAGGATTGGTTCAAATAAACGGCTTCTCTTGAGACCAATCAGGAGGACCCAGGGGTTACAGCGCCCTTGTCAAGAGCAACCGTGGGGCCTGCCAACACACTCTGTTCGGAGTGGAGTTGTCTCAGGTCCAGTGCCCTTTTTTCTCCTGGCTGTGTGTGGTCCCCTCTCTGCCCCTTGAAGTCCCCCTCCCTCCTTCACCTTTCAGAAAGGGGGTGGAAGGGGTAGGTGGGTATTGCTGGAGACATGGCCTACATCACAAGAAGAGTGGGGACCCCTCTGGCACAAGCTCTTTATAGCTCTCCCCACCCCAACCTGTTGGTGGAGAATTGTGGAACAACTGCAAGAGCACTGGGCGCTGCTCCTCACAAACACCCGCCCGTCCCCCACTCACTTCCCACGTCCCCCCACCATGTTCCAGCCTCTCAGACACTTTAGGGGTATCTTCCCCTGGGTTCACCAAGCCAGATAGCCAGCGGGGGGCTTGCGGCTGCTTAGCGAGAACAGCAGGCTGGCTGCTTGGTTGCCATGGCAACAGCTGTTGTGAGTAAGTGGTCGCTGTGGCAGAAGATTTAATTTAATAAACTAAATTTGGGGGCCCAGTGGGAAGGTCTGGTACAGGCTTTACTGGGTACCTTCTGTGGCGCTGGGGCTGTAGCAGGGCATGTGTCGGAGGAGGGCTTTTGTCCTGCAGAGGTAGGCCCGGTGATGAGAACTACATCCTGTGTCCTCAGAGATCCTGAGACTCGGCTCTAGACGTCACCCATGAGCGGCCGGCTGAGGCCTTGCACCGCTGCTTGCAGCTCAGAGGTATCAGAGCAGCCCTACCGCTGGGAACAACTGGAAAATCTGGACAGAGTGTGCAGACCTTCTGCGCGAGGTCGAGACTGAGGTGGACAGGGCAGGTGTCCACCGCTAGGGATCCATCTCGGTGTGTGCAGTGGCCCTGGGGAAGCAGAATGCTGTTTCTGGGTCTCCGTGCTGTGATTTAAATAACAAACTGGAAAGTCTATGCTTCCGTTCTTTCTTGATCTACTTCAATCAGGTTTTTGTCCCTACTATTCCTTTGAAATGCTCTTGTCAAGGTCACCAATGACCTCCACATGACTAGATCCCGTCATTAAATCTGGGTCCTCATCCTTCTTTTCTATCAGCTGCTTTTGACACTGTCGGTCACTCTCTCTTTTCCTCGTCACTCTCGGCTTCTGAGAGACCGCACTCGGCCGGCCATTCCCTCCCCTCTCTGTGCTGGGGCTTCCTCCTCCCTGACCCTTAAACTTTGGAGGGCTAGGACTCAGGGCTTGGTCCTCTTGTTTGTTCTGTCTTCTCTGGCTCCCTAAGGAATCTCACCTAGATTCTTAGGTTCCCAGGAAACAGGCTCTGAGACAGAGATTTGCGTGGAGCCGGTTCACTGGGAGTGCCTGGGGATGAACACCTGTGAGGGACTGAGGGATGCTGGGGGCGCAGAGGGAGAAGTTGCACCAGTGATGCCATTGCAACAAAGGCTCCAGCCAACAGGGCTGGGATCCAGGGAGCGCCAGGCACCGCGCTTTGCGGAATTATCTCAGTGAATTCTCATAAAGCCCTTGTGGAGCAGATTTTGTCAGTGTCCCCATTCTGCAGGTGCAGAGGTTGAGGCTAGGTAAAGCTATCCAACGTGCCCCCTATGAGGAGCTGGGACTCAGACCCAGTCTGGCTGCCTCTCAGAACCCTACACAGAGCCTCTGAAAACCATACTGAACCTACTGTATAGCACAGGGAACTCTATTCAATACTCTGTAATGGCCTACATGGGAAAAGAATCTAAAAAAGGGGGGATATATGTATATGTATAACTGATCCACTTTGCTGTACAGCAGAAACTTACACAACATTGTAAATCAACTATACTCCAATAAAAATATTTTTAAAAATTAAAAAAATAGGGGCTTCCCTGCTGGCGCAGTGGTTGAGAGTCCGCCTGCCGATGCAGGGGACGCGGGTTCGTGTCCCGGTCCGGGAAGATCCCACATGCCGCGGAGCGGCTGGGCCGGTGAGCCATGGCTGCTGGACCTGCGCGTCCGGAGCCTGTGCTCTGCAACTGGAGAGGCCACAACAGTGAGAGGCCCGCATACCACAAAAAAAAAAAAAAAAAATTAAAAAAATAGAACTACAAAATAATAAGCATATTGAGTAAAACTCTTGGGCCAGGTCCCTTGGAGGTCCTGCCAGAGTCTACAGCCCTGCCACTTACTCCCCTCACCACTGGCATCCTAGGATGAACCCCCGCAGGGCTCCCAGGGCCTGTTCCCAAAGCCTGTCACCTTCCTGAGGAGAGGGGACACATCCCTCCGGGGCTCTGGGGCAGGACCTGAGGCCCACAGAGCTGTGGGAGTCTCCTGTTTCATTTAAAGATGTATGAGAAGTTTGTACCTACTTCTTGTGTAACAGAAAAATAGCTAGCTCCCAGATCTTTCAACAAAAGGAAGATGCTCTGTGATTATCTCATGTCTTTGGCTGGATAACCTCATATTCTTGAGGTTCATGGGCCTTCCTTTGATAAGCACCGACGTCCCCCTTTACTTAATAGACGTGGGCTCTGAGAATGAGGGCAGGTGGGCAGATTCTCCCTTCCCCCCACCCGGTCCTGGAGCAACTACACTCCTCCCCCCATCCATCTTTTCTTTCCTCCCTGATCAGTCACGGTGACTCACACTGCCCTGCGCTGGCTGCCGAGAAGCTCCAGCTTCTCTCTGTGTGGCTGTCAGGGTGAGGGTGGTAGAGGTGGTGCCAGAGGGGCCTCCCCTGGGTTCCGTCCCTAAGACACCAAGGTGGCCATGTTTCAGGGTCTGATGGAGCTGTTTGCGGTTGATGAAAGAATTCTATCAGCTCCAGAGCAAAATGAAGGGATGAAGACCTGCCCAGCTGGTGGCGTTCAGCACACATGTGTGCAAACTGCAGGGAGGGACGTTTCTTAGGGTGCTGCCGTATGTCACAAATGGTTCAGAAATTTGCACACAAAAGAAGTCCATGCCGAAACAAGCAAATCTCTAACCTTTGGGGTGAACCCCTCTGCCTTCTTAAAGAGCTTTTAGGGCTTCCCTGGTGGCACAGTGGTTGAGAGTCCGTCTGCCGATGCAGGGGACGCGGGTTCGTGCCCCGGTCCGGGAAGATCCCACATGCCGCGGAGCGGCTGGGCCCGTGAGCCATGGCCGCTGAGCCTGCGCGTCCGGAGCCTGTGCTCCGCAACGGGAGAGGCCACAACAGTGAGAGGCCCGCATACCGCAAAAAAAAAAAAAAAGAGCTTTTATATTTAAACATTTAAAGTAGACGTGCATGTGCCACATCTGCGCATGCACACACACACGTGTGTCCTGATGCACACAGCATGCCCACGTCCTCACAAAAGCTTGTGCCCATGTATATACATAAGCATACCTGTGCAACCCACCAGCATACCCGTGCAGACAGACATACGCACCCCTGTACTCATACAAACATGCAGACTCAGAATGGAAGCCCTGACCGGAGTCTGCGTAGAGCGAAGCCATTCTCTCCTTTGCTGTCCCTGGGGTCACCAGGGATCGAGGGGACATTATCTGATCTCTCGGAAAACCATTCTTGCCTTTGCGCACTCAGAGCCCAGGGTGATGTTTGAAGCCTGCAGGAGAAACTTTGCATGTAGATTTGGGGGATGGCCATTGAGGCATCTGCAGAATGTTCACAGCATCCATTGTGGGGCTGGAGGGAAAGAGGGGTAGGCTGGCTTTAGATGCGACCCCTTGGATTTCACTGACTTTTGAAGTCCTGGGTGTCAGTTTGGGGCCCATGAGAGGAGGGCTGAGGACTAGGCTCTTGGTGGGTGGTGGCAGGTGGAGGTGGAGGGGGGCCTGGTCTGGTGTGGAGTCCCTGGGACAGGGCAGAGAAGGAGTGGCTTCCCAGTGGCAGAAGCCAAGAGCATCGGTTGGTCCATCCCTGAGAAGGCCAATTAGCAGTGCTTCGTTTTAGGGCCGTGGGCTGTGCCCCTAACTGGTCCAACTGGAGGATGCCAGAAGGACTGGAGCTTGGCAGACTCCTCCAATGGAATAAGAGCTGCTCAGGACGGGGGTGGTGGTGGTGGTGGTGGTGGTGGTGTGAGGGGGCTTCCCCCTGAGAACCAGGGGACTCTGACAGTCCCGTTCGTGCTCCCTCATCTCATTCATAGCCTCAGATGAAGTACCTCTATTTTCTGGGCCTCGTTTTCTCTGGGGACAGCTCTTTGCTCACGTGACTTCATTTAATCCTCCTGGGAGCCTGAGGTAGAGGCAGGAATTGTGCCCATTTTATAGCAAGAACGTCAGGTCAGACAGTTCATGAGGGGTGGAACCAAGAATTAAAGCCCATATTCTTTCTTCTTTAAAAAGGATTGTTAGATTTTCAAAAGTCACAAAAGCAACATATGCCTGTTTTTTGGGGTTTTTTTTTTTTGCGGTACAGGGGTCTCTCACTGTTGTGGCCTCTCCCGTTGCGGAGCACAGGCTCCGGACGCGCAGGCTCAGCGGCCATGGCTCACGGGCCCAGCCGCTCAGCGGCCATGGCTCACGGGCCCAGCCGCTCCGTGGCATGTGGGATCTTCCCGGATCGGGGCACGAATCCGCGTCCCCTGCATCGGCAGGCGGACTCTCAACCACTGCGCCACCAGGGAAGCCCAACATATGCCTGTTTTAACACGTGCAGTGATACAGAGCTCTCTAAAGAAAAAGCTAAAACTCTCTCTTCCTGCCCCTTTTCCCCATCCCACTTCAATCCCATCTCCCTGAGCTAAATATTAACAGCCTACTATGGAATTTCCTATTCTTTTCTCTATGTTCATAGAAGTGCATATACACATATACATAGCTAGCTTTCTCTCCCTTGCTCTCTTTACACAGAAAATGGAACCTTATAAATGATTCCTCAACTTGCTTTTCCTCTTAAAATATTGGGGACATCTCTTCAGAACAGTGTGCTTAGATGTACCTCTTCCTTGGAATGGCCTTAACACAATTGTTTACCCATTCCCCACTAATCGGCATTCAGGGTGTTTCAAATCTTTGCCAGTATACACAATGCTATAATAAACACTCTTATACATAGGACTTTGCACTCATGCCTTTATTTCTGTTGCATAAAGTTCCCAAACTAGGATTACCGGTCAAAGTTTTGTATATTTTAAATTTAAACACACCTTGCCAAATTATTTTCCCCCAGGTGGTGGAAATGAGTACCTCCGCTAGCTGTGTTTCCTGCAGCCTTATCAGCACTGGATGTTATTATTCTGTTTTCACTTTCGCCCATCTGATAGATGAAAATGGCATCTTATTTTATTTTGATTTTTTACCTATCAGTTGTTTCATATGTTCATCGGCAATTTGTATTTCCCCTTTAATGAGTTGTCCATATCCTTTGCCCAGTGATTTGGGTTGTCTTTTTCATATTTCAGAGATTAATTTTTATCTGTCAAATGTGGAATAAATAATGAGTTATTAATTCAGAGGATATTATTTGTCTTCTAAATTTAATAGTATTTCTGCCATAGGAAAATTGTTAATTTTTGTAAAGTCCAATCTATTTACTTTTTCCTTAATGGCTTATGGGCTTCCTGCCTTTCTTAAGGATCTTCCTCAATGTTCAGTGATTCTAAATTTTATTATAATATTTTTATTGTTTTAAAAATATTTATATTTAAAATTCATCTGGAATTTATTTTAGTACCTGTTATGAAGTGAGGACCTAATTTTGTTTTCTTCCATATGAGTAGCCAGTTATGTCAACACTATTTATGCCAAGCTATCTTCCTTATTGAATTAGAATGCTCATATGTCACATACTGAGATCTCATATTTCTAGATCACATTTTGTTCCACTGATCTGTTTTGTCTTTTCCTCAGCCATTACCATATTGTTTTGATTATAGTAGCTTTAGAGTTAGTTTTTTTTTTAATTTTTATTTATTTATTTATTTATGGCTGTGTTGGTTCTTTGTTGCTGCGGGCAGGCTTTCTCTAGTTGCGGCTAGTGGAGATTACACTTCCCCACTAGCAGTTGCAGTGCACGGGCTTCTCATTGTGGTGGCTTCTCTTGTTGTGCAGCACAGGCTCCAGGGGTGCAGGCTTCAGTAGTTGTGGCTCGTGGGCTCTAGAGCGCAGGCTCAGTAGCTGTGGCACACAGGTTTAGTTGCTCCGTGGCATGTGGGATCTTCCTGGACCAGGGCTCAAACCCATGTCCCCTGCATTGGCAGGTGGATTCTTAACCACTGCACCACCAGGGAAGTCCTAGAGTTCATTTTAATAACTGGCAAGGCAAATCTCTTCCATTGTTATTTGCCTTCTTTTGGGGGTATGGGGCAGGGGAGAGGTCTATTCTAGAGAGCCCAGGGCTCTTTTCAGATGTTCTTCCAGATGAACTTTAAGATCTTTCTGTCAAGATGAAAACAAAGAGATAAAGCAACTGGTGTTCACACTGGAAGGACATCCGTTTTAGTCTTAACATGAGCTTCCAAGCCCAGGCTCCTGCCGCTGTACAGGGCTGTCATAGGCACTTGCTGGTCTTGTGATCCTCTGAGTACATAAGAATGAGGTGAAAAAGATAAAGGTGGCTTTAGCCCGAGCTTGGAACTTGCCCTATGCAGAATATTGTTGTGTTTTTCCCTAGGAAAAGAAACATAAATTTGTGTTATGTTCATAGGGTTTGGTGATTATGTTTTGGTTTAAAATGTATAGTGGATTGGAGATAACTTTGTGTCGGTTACCACGCTCCAAAAAAATACCCTGTTCATTCCTCCTTGGGTATGTAGGTTAAGTTTGTTTGTTTGTTTTTTAAGAGATGCCAAGATGTAGAGCTGCTAGATAGGAGGGTGTGCACGTTTAACAGTCCAATAGCTACTACTAAATTACCCCGCCCTCCGTGGGGCTGTCCTCCCAGGCTCCCAGCCCTCTCCCACACCTTGTCAACCCTTGTCAAGGTTTTTAAGGGCCATAAAAGAGATTGGTTCATGTTACTTAAGTCCCTGCTTAAGAGCTATTGAAAGGAGTGGGCGGCCAACTTGGAGTTGACACAGTACTCTGTATTCCACTCCCACACCCTCTCCCTGCCCCACGCAGCCATCCCAGGCACAGATCATACAAAGCAAGAAGTACCAGCTTTGGATCTCCCTGTGGTTCTTCCTGTCAACTCCAATGTTTTTCAACAGCACTCAGGGTGCAAAAAGCTCTTCCTCTGCATCTTTCTCTCTCTCTCTCTCTCATACACACACACACACACACACACACACACACACACACACACACACACACACACAGCTTAAAAGTGCTTGCTGTGTGATGGTGCCCTGGGAATGCTGCGCTAGATTCTATCCCTGGCTCTGTTGCTTTTTTCAAAGTCTATATTTAACCAGTTTGGCCCTGAAGGGAATTAACCAAGTCAGGGCTCCAGTGAGTGCCAGAGGCTTGGGATTACACCAGAGGTTCTGACCTGGAGTCTGAGAATGGACCTCAGGGAGTTTGTGAGCCTCAGAAACCGCCTGCAGCGGCATTTGGGTTCATGTGTGCTTTTTTTTCTTAGGCGAGTCCATAGCTTTAAATAGGATCTCAGAGCAGGTGTGAGACCACTGCCCGACCCCCGCAGAAAAAGGTTAAGAACAACTGCCACAGGGACAGAGTAAGTAGCTTTATGAGCAAGCAGAATAAAAGAATGGCATTCTAGAATCTAAGGAGGGATTCTTAACAAGAAGGACTGAGAGGGGGGACTGTATGCAGAATTTTCTGTGAAAATACCTTCTGAGTCTAGGACAGAGAGACTTCATTAGATCCCCAAAGAGTTCATAACTCCCAAATTGAAGAATCTCAGACATAGAGGCTTAATGATGTTAAAGTACTAATGGCATCTGAGAGGCTAGATATTTCTAATAGCAATTTTTTCAAAATAAACGCATTTAGTTCATCATAGAAAATCTGAAAAAGTCTTCTAGAAATCTTCTAAAAATCACCTATAATCCCAACATCCAGAGATAATAATTAAAAAAAAAAAAAAGGATTCTTGGGAATTCTCCGGCAGTCCAGTGGTTAGGACTCTGCACTCCCACTGCAGGGGTCATGGGTTCGATCCCTGGTCAGGGAACTAAGATCCCCTGTGCCTCGCAGCCAAAAAAAGGATTCTTCCAGAGTGTCTGTATCTTTCTCTCACACTCTCCCATTCTCTCTCTCCACATATGTGTGTGTGTATATGCAAACCTAGAATCGTACTGATTTTTTAACATGAATTTTTCTACTTATTATTTTATAGCGCTGTCTCCTGTTGTTAAATAGTTTTCTAAAACAGTGTTTTTCAACCTTCTTTTAGCAATGGAACCCTTATTTTCAAACCAAATCTTATGCAAAGGCTAAAATATAAAATAAATAAAAGATGTGATGTTCTAGCTAAAACATAGGGAGAGAAGAAACACAATTTGAAAGCCCCTGCTCTAAAAATACAAGTTTTAATGGCTACATAGTGTTCTATTATATGAACGTGTAGGGTGGCCAGATTTAGCAAATAAAAATACCAGATGTCCAGGTAAATTGGAATTTCAGGTAAACAATGAATAATCTTTTAGTATAACTATGTTCCAATTTAAATTTCAGATAAACAACAAATATACTTTTTTAGAATAAGTATATCCCATGCAATATTTGGGATATACTAAAACATTTTAGAAATTCTTATTTAACTGGGCAACCTGTATTTTACATGGCAACCTTATCATGTGCCGTAGTTTACCTAACTAAGATCCCATGGTCGGACATTTAGATTATTTCCAATGTTTTACTAGTATCAAAAATATTGAGCGGTATATCTTGTACTCATATCTTTATATATTTATTAGTTTATAACACCTTAGGATCAGAATTACTATACCAAAGCCTGTAAACATTTTAAAGTCTTTCAATACATTTGCCAAGTTGTTTCCCCCAAAGGAATGTACTCTCGAGGGCTGTGTATGCAAGCACCTGTTCTAGGAGGGGTTAAACATGCGTCAATCCATTATTAGTGGCGTATGTTAGGTGGTCATTCTGCCCCTGCAAGACCCTGAGACATTAAGGTTCAAAGCTGGCAAATTTGATCCATGGGCTCTGGGATTAGCCAAAGGGGGCTGGTTAGCTCAATAGCAACTGGGTGCTTGGGGTCAGGGGTCCAAGTTGATAAGCAATAGGGTAGAGATGTACAGGCCTATAAAAGGAGAAGGTGTCACCAGGATAGACTTCACCCACAAGAAGTAAAGGAAGCTGCAAAGAGCTAGGCCCATTGTAAGGCATTATTTTAAGTAAGCAGCCTTGCGTTCCCTAAAGACAACCATTCCAAGCAGGGGAAAGGCTACAGAGGAAAAAATCTCAAAGGAGTTTTTTCTACTTGAAAAATAAAAATTACCTAAACATAGTAATAACCGAAAGGATGGAAAATCACTCATAATCTCCCCAGCCTAACAAATCGCTGTTTTTATTTTTTGATATGCCTTTCTTGTCAAGCTCCATAATTTTTACATAACTGCAATCACAGAGTATATACAATTTTTATCTTGCTCTTTCCTCCCATTATTTTTTAAATTTATTTATTTTATTTAGTTTTATTTTTGGCTGCGTTGGGTCTTCGTTGCTGCGCACAGGCTTTCTCTAGTTTCAGTGAGCGGGGGCTACTCTTCATTGCGGTGCGCCGGGCTTCTCATTGCGGTGGCTTCCCTTGTTGCGGAGCACAGGCTCTAGGCACACGGGCTTCAGTAGTTGCAGCACGCAGGCTCAGTAGTTGTGGCTCGCGGGCTCTAGAGCACAGGCTCATAGTTGTGGCACATGGGCTTAGTTGCTCCGTGGCATGCGGGATCTTCCTGCACCAGGGCTCGAACCCATGTTCCCTGCATTGGCAGGCGGATTCTTAACGACTGCGCCACCAGGGAAGCCCCTTTCCTCCCATTATTGTGCAAGTAATTTTCTGTGCTGCTACACAGGTTTCATAGCTAATATTGCTAATGTTATTTTTTCTTGATTTCACAAGTAATAATTATTCATTAAGACAAATTAGAACATCTAGATAAAAATGGAATCACAATGCACATATTAATTTGTAGCCTGTTGTTTTTTTTCACTTAACTGTGTATGGCGAACATCTTCCCATGTTAAAAAAATACATTTCTACATCTTTTAAGATAGTTGCAATGTATACTGTTGGTGGGGGGGTGTACCAAAACTTATTGAACCAATTCCCTGTTACTGGAAGTCTATGGGATTTTCCTCCACCATCTTTTGCTATTGTAAATGGAATCCATTTTTAATCATTTCCTTAGGACAGATTTCTAAAATTAAATCATATGTGCACATCTTTTTCAGACTCTTGATACACACTGGTAAGTTTACCTCTAGAAGATTTGTACCAGTTTATACTCCCTCTAATAACATGAGAGTGTATTTATTTCCCCCAGCCTATGACAGTTATAGTAAAAGGTTGCCAAATATTCTTTTTAGTTGATGGAACATAATTTACTTAATCTTTTCTCTGCTGTTGACATTGGATTGTTTCCAAATTTTCATTCTTATAAATAAGACTGTCATGAACATCTTTATGCCAGTATTTGTCTATAAT
This sequence comes from Tursiops truncatus, assembly GCF_011762595.2. Taxonomy (NCBI): domain Eukaryota; kingdom Metazoa; phylum Chordata; class Mammalia; order Artiodactyla; family Delphinidae; genus Tursiops; species Tursiops truncatus. Next base: position 32,841,695 of record NC_047035.1, on the reverse strand, counting down.
TAATTATGTGGTTAAAATAAGAATCCTAGATGAGAAGGCATATTTACACGTCACTCCCTTCTTCCAAAGGTTAAATTTAAATCTTCTGGGTATGTGGGAGATTTGGGGCCCATTTGGTACCCTGCCATGACTAAGGGAAGATAATGGACAGAATAAAATAGAAAAGGCCATGTGCCAAAAGATATAGCACTAAAAATGTACTGCCAGACTGTTTTCCAAAAGGGTACTAATTTAATAACCATTCTGTTGACTTAAAAATTAATATAATCCTCAAAGATATTAGTCAAGGGAGAAAAGCACTGTCTGCCATTTACCCACCGTAATGTCATTTCCTGCAAATGACTCAAACCACAATAAAACACACATTTCTGTCCCTCCTGGGCCCAAAGCTAGCATGTCCATCTGCCTAGCTCCTGCACGTGGCAGAAGCCACAGTGGGGGTCTCAGGTTCACCCGCTTCCTGCAGCTCCCCCATTCTAGAGGTCCTTTGTATTCTTACTTCCTGTTCAAACCCAAGGCCCCAGAAGGAGCAAGTACCATTTTGGTGACACTTAATCAGAGCTGCTGACCATTCCTCCAGCTCCCTCGGAACCTGGATCTCTGGGGAATAATGTACACACCTTCCTAATGTGACAAACACCCCCCCTGAGCACCTACCATGTATCAAGGTCACCTTAGAAGACGCTCTTGGCTCTCTAGAGGGCCTCCGTGATCTGCAATAAATATGTCTTGAAAATGATGAGGTGAATGGATGTAGTTATAGTTCATTTAATGTTCAAGATGGAAGAGGCCTCAGAGGCCATCTTGTTCAACCCCCCTCCTTTTATACAATCATTTAGTGAGGGCCTCCCATGGCCCGGATGTGATGTATCTTACTGAATACGCTTGACACCTCTGGGTGGTAAGTATCATCACCTCCTTTCTGCAGGTGAGGAAACTGCTATGCTCAGAGGTTAACCCAGGCGCTGCAGAATGGCTTGTGGGCTAGCTAGCCTGAGGGGCTCCACCGACAGCCCTTCGAAGCCCTCCTTGGCCCGCCCACCCCTTTCAACCAAGTTACTAAGTTAAGCACTCAACACCAGGCACTTTTAAAAGGTTGCAAAAGCTTAAAATGGACAAAATGAAAAGGAAATGACACCAGTCGCCCGTGAACCTCCCCACCAACCTCTTCAGAGTGTACTTCTCTGGTCGGTACCTGAGATGAGGTTAATGGCCCCTGGTCAGGATTTGCCCTGCACCCCATTTTCAGTTGTTAGATTCACGCTTTGGGGAGAAATCAGGAGAAACCCAGCTGGCTCTCAAGCATTACCTGAATGATGGATTCACCTGCAACAACACCCCTATCCCTGCTCTCCCCCGACCTTACATATTCTCTCTTCATCTGGCTCTTGATTTGTATCCTTTGTAATAAACTGGTAACCTAGCGAGTTCTCTGAGCTGCTCTAGCAAATTAATTGAACCCAGTGAGGGGGTTGTGGGAACCTCTGGTTTTAAGCCAGTAGGTCAGAAGCACAGGTAACAATGTGGGCTTGCAGTTGGCATCTGAAGTGGAAGGCAGTCTTGTGGGACTGAGCCCTCAACCTGTGGAATCTGATACTACCTCTAGGTAGATAGTGTCAGGATTGAGTTGAATTATTGGACACCCAGCTGGTGTCCAAGAATTGCTTGTTGGTGGTTTGGGGGAAACCCCAGCACACCTTGGATTTGGGTCCCAGAACCCTTTATCTGTCTTTATTACAGGAGTCTCAGCTAAGAATTCAGAAGGGCAGAAGGAAGATTATTTTTCCTCCCTGAAACTTCCCTTCCCGTCCTCTCCATCTGGTGCTTCTGCCCCTGGTTGTTACTTCTGCCCCCAAATGTTACAGCTGAGGAAGGGCTTACTTTCCATCAATTTATTTATATCTGAGATTCACTTTGAAGATGCTAATGTTGGTGATGACAGTAATTAGCTCAACTCTTCTGGGTAGAGAGGAATTAAGCTTCATCTGGTTTTTAAAAATAATTTTATTGTAAAAGAATAAGTACTTATTTACAAAAAAATTCAGATTTGTATAAACAGAAAGGTAAAATTCTTTAGTCTTCCAGCCCACTCCTGTGCCGCCTGCTGGAGGTGACCACTGTTTAGCAGTTTGCCGTGTATTTTTGCAAACAAATCTATGCATTTAGATATGCATGTTTTTATGAACTCTTTATAGGAAATGAATCACAATATTCATACATAACTTATTCCTTCTAACATTTGTTCAGAATTCTACTGTAAGGATAAACTGTAATTTATTTAATCAGTTCTCTACTGATGGGCATTTAAATTATTTCCAGCATTTTAAATAAATACTACTGTAATTAAGATACTTGTATATTTAAAATTCTCATGTGAGTTTAATTATAGAGTGAATATCTAGAAATGTAAGGTGATCATATAATCTATCACGTAAACTAAGGCAGATTCTAATTCAGAGGGGCTCCTGAGAGCACAGGTATATACTGAGACTGTCTCAGGAAAACCAGGTATGTGTTTATACAAAATTGAAACTTCTACCGAGTCAAAAAGTAGCATTTAAAATGCTGATGTTGTCAGGCTTGGTCATACCAATTTATAATCCACCAACATATAAGGGCTTCTGTTTCTTCAAACTTTCAAAATACTGAGCATTGTAGTAATAATTATTTGCGAATTTACCAAATTAGTAAGAAATTGTATCATTTTAACTTGCATTTATATAATAATCAGTGATGTTGAACATCTGTCATTTATTATTGGCCATTTGTATGTCATATATAGATTTTTTAATATTTATTTATTTATTTGGCTGCGTTGGGTCTTCGTTGCTGCGCGCGGGCTTTCTCTAGTTATGGCGAGCAGGGGCTACTCTTCACTGCGGTGCACGGGCTTCTCATTGCGGTGGCTTCTCTTGTTGTGGAGCACGGGCTCTAGGCGTGTGGGCTTCTGTAGTTGTGGCACTAGGGCTCAGTAGTTGTGGCTCGCGGGCTCTAGAGCACAGGCTCAGTAGTTGTGGCGCACGGACTTAGTTGCTCCGTGGCATGTGGGATCTTCCCAGACCAGGGATCGAACCTGTGTCCCCTGCATGGGCAGTCGGATTCCTAACCACTGTGCCACCAAGGAAGTCACAGTATGTCATATTTCTATGAACTACTTGTTCATATCCTTTATGGCTACATTTCTGTTTTTAATTTATAAGAAATTGAGCCCTGGAAATTAGGTGGCATCTTTTTTTATTAATTGAAGTATAGTTGATTTACAATGTTGTGTTAACTTCTGCTGTACAGCAAAGCAGCTCAGTTATACGTAGATATACATTCTTTTTTATGTTCTTTTCCATTGTGGTTTATCTTAGTACATTGAAGATAGTTCCCTGTGCTATACAGTAGGACCTTGTTGTCCATCCATTCTATATGTAATAGTTTGCATCTACTAACCCCAAACTCCCAGTTCATCCCTCCCCCACTCACCCCCACTTGGCAACCACAAATCTGTTCTCTATGTCTGTGAGTCTATTTCTGTTTCATAGATAGGTTCATTTGTGTCATATTTTAGATTCCACATATAATTGATATCATGTGGTATTTGTCTTTCTCTATCTGACTTACTTCACTTAGTAGGATAATCTCTAGGTCCATCCACGTTGTGCAAATGGCATTATTTCATTCTTTTTTATGGCTGAGTAATATTCCACTGTATATATATACCACATCTTCTTTATTCATTCATCTGTTGATAGACATTTAGGTTGTTTCCATGTCTTGGCTATTGTGAACAGAGCTGCTATGAACATAGGGGTGCATATATCTTTTTCTTTTTTAATTTTTTGAAAATTTATTTTTTGGCTGTGTTGGGTCTTCGTTGCTGCGTGCGGGCTTTCTCTAGTTGCGGCGAGCAGGGGCTACTCTTTGTTTGGGTGAACAGACTTCTCATTGCGGTGGCTTCCCTTGTTGCAGAGCATGGGCACTAGGCGTACAGGCTCAGTAGTTGTGGTGCACAGGCTTAGTGATTCCGTGGCATGTGGGATCTTCCCAGACCAGGGCTTGAACCCGTGTCCCCTGCATTGGCAGGAGGATTCTTAACCACTGTGCCACCAGGGAAGTCCCAGGGGTGCATATATCTTTTGGAATTATAGTTTTTCTGGATATATGCCCAGGAGTGGGATTACTGAGTCATACAGTAGTTCTATTTTTAGTTTTCTGAGGAACCTCCGTAATGGCTATGCCAACTTACATTCCCACCAACAGTGTAAAGAGGGTTCCCCTTTCTCCACACCCTCTCCAGCATTTGTTGTTTGTAGTTTGTCTACATTCTTTTGAATTCTTGGTTCTTATTGATTCATAAGAGCTCTTTGTATATTAAAGAAGTTAGTTCTTTGTTTGGCATATATTTGGCTAATATGCTTTTTTCCCAATGTGATATTTGTATCTTGACTTTCTGGTGTTTTTAGTCATAAAATCTTTAAGTCTTTATGTAGTTTTTAAAATAACATTTGAATTTCATGTCCAAGATTGTCAAAAAGCAAGAATAAAAAGTAAACAGTTTTTTCTTTATACTTCTTAGTTTCTTTTTTAAATTAAAATTTTGGGGCCACCTAGAATTAACTTTGGTTTAAGAAATGAATTCAGCTTTATTTGTTTCCATGTTGTCTAGTCACTTTTCCTAGCATCATTCACTGAATAGCGCATCATTCCCTTCCCCCTGCCATTTGAATTGCAACTATATCTTATGCCAACACTTCATATTTACATGAGGTCTATTTCTGATCTCTCCATTTTCTTCTATTGACCTGTTTGGTTTTATGCCAGTAGTATCTTGCTACATAGAGCCTGCAGTCTTTGCTGTGTCTTAATATCTGTAGGTCTATTTCTCTATCTTTATTTTTTTTCAGATTTTCCCTGATTGTTCACTCATGTTTAAGCGCTCCCAGCTGAATCCTTCCTGTCCCCACCACCGCCCCTCCCACTGCCAACACAGTTGTTTTTTGTTATTTAAACAGATTACACTGAGTTTGTAGATTAAGTCAGGGAGGAGTCATACCTTAACATCACTAAAACTTTTTCAAGAATGAGCTATGTCTTCCCTTTAAGATTCTGTTTAGCTACAGGCTGGCCATCAAGGAAAACGTGGATGAGTATATATAATACGTGGCTCATTTAGATTACGTGACAACGCGTGACGTAGTTGTTTGTTGTTGCTCATTAACAACGTATGGTTCGGTGCATTGTGCAAAACTGCAGTGAATGTGGTACATAAGATCACACTTCCATGGATCCCAGCACATGCATCTGTGATACGCTGTGCTCAGATGATCTGTGTCTCTGATTTCTCATTGAATAAAACTGCATCTTTAGCATATCCCAGAAGAAGTCATCAAAAGGGCTCTATTGGTTAAAAAATATTAGTATTATCCCTGTTTCCAGATTTTTACGGCCACTTTGTATATTGTACCTAGATAAAATGCTGGGCTGCAGGGGAGGTGAGAGTCCAGAGCATGGTCCTGTGGAGGGGACAAGTTGTACCTGTCCCAGCGGTGGCCCTTGAAGAAAGTTGCCCACGAGGCAGGCTGCTTTTTCCAGTTCCCCTTCCCAGCCTCCTTTTTCTTTATGTTTAACCTGATTTTAAAAGTCTGCCTTGTTAAAGAAGATGTGGCACGTATATACAATGGAATATTACTCAGCCATAAAAAGAAATGAAATTGAGTTATTTGTAGTGAGGTGGATGGACCTAGAGTCTGTCATACAGAGTGAAGTAAGTCAGAAAGAGAAAAACAAATACCGTATGCTAACACATATATATGGAATCTAAAAAAGAAAAATGGTCATGAAGAACCTAGGGGCAAGACGGGAATAAAGATGCAGACCTACTAGAGAATGGACTTGAGGATATGGGAAGGGGGAAGGGTAAGCTGGGACAAAGTGAGAGAGTGGCATGGACATATATACACTACCAAATATAAAATAGATAGCTAGTGGGAAGCAGCCACATAGCACAGGGAGATCAGCTCCGTGCTTTGTGACCACCTAGAGGGGTGGGATAGGGAGGGTGGGAGGGAGGGAGACGCAAGAGGGAGGAGATATGGGGATATATGTATATGTATAGCTGATTCACTTTGTTATAAAGCAGAAACTAACACACCATTGTAAAGCAATTATACTCCAATAAAGACGTTAAAAAAAGAAAAAGTCTGCCTTGGGAATTCCCTGGCGGTCCAGTTGTTAGGACTCTGCGCTTTCACTGCTGAGGGCCTGGGTTCAATCCCTGGTCAGGAAACTAAGAACCCACAAGCCGCACGGTGTGACCAGAAAAAAAAAAAAAAAGTCTGCCTCTGTCATGCTTTATCCCATTGATGGGTCTAACCTAATTGTTTAATTACATTAGTCATGAACCACAGGTAAAGTACTTCTTAACGTGACCCACAATGCCAATAACGTACTGCATCAGCCACTACACAGATTTGGCTCTCTGTTCTGAAAAGTGTTACAAACTGAGGTGCTCAGCCCATGATCAGGGCCTTGCTGAGTGCTAATGGGTTGAATTTTATCCTGGCCCAGCTGGTCCCGACCTCAGTGTTGAGACGGGAGGCTATTGCCGCCTTCAAAATCGTCGTACTCTTTATGTTCTATGTGTTACCTGGCCCATTATTGCTTTTATTTTTTCAGTTAATATCTGACAGGTTCAAGTTCAATAGATTCTGAATATGAAACACCAGAAGTGCAACGATAACTTACGAACATTGACATATTACACCTGTGTGACTAGAGCAGAACGGGGTGGTGACCCCCACCGTATGTTGGCCAAGAGGGTGTGTGTTGGGCCTGGGGAGCCCTGAGAGCTGTCGCGGCAGTTCTTTCCGCTGACATCCTTTCTCTCAGCTGCAGAGCGTGGCAGTGTTGTTTGGGGGATTGAGAACGATCCAGCAGACAAGAACCTGAAGGGGAATCAACTTTGTCCCCCTTTTGATGTGACTGCAGCTCAAGGTCACCAGGACCCTGGAGGCATCCCTGACTGGAAAGACCAAGCAGGGCCTGGGCTGACCTGAGGAGATCTGGTTATGTGCTGTTTTGGTCTGAGTAATACAAACTCTTACGCTTTCCGTTTTTCTGTCTTCTTTCTAGCCGTAAGCAGAGAAGTGTTTCCATGCTCATGTTAGGCCAAGAGATGACAGCACTGGGCAGGTCCCCATCAGAGTCATGAACTGATGCTTTGAACCCTGAGCCCAGGAGGGAGGCCGCCTCTGGCCTGCACTTGTCAGGGCCTGGCTGTGGAGCTGAGGGACTCAGAGTTGGAAGTGGGCTGCCAAGCACATCTGGCCCAGAGTAGTCTGAAGGCACACAGAGGTAGCTTTGTGTTTAGGCTTTCCAGACGGACCGCCTCAATTCTAGTCCCAGCCCAGCCACTCAGCAGCTGTGTGACCTTGGGCTTGTTGTTTTACCTCTCTGGGCCTCAGTTTCCAGCTCTGTAAAACAAGGGTAAGAAGAGCACCTATTTGGCAATAAGACTACTTGAAGATAGAAATAAGCACCTCGTATAGCATCCAGCTTATGGTAGGCCCTCAGTGAGCAGACAGTATCGGTTCAGATTAGAAGAGGCCTAATATTTCCTCATGTTCTGCGGCAGCTGTGGCTGGGAGGGTCAGGCAGAGATCTAGGACCCTTCACAGACCCAGGAATGCTCTACTCAAGCTGGGTAAACTGATAAGCAGGTGGAAACTGAGCTATCACACCACGTATTCCTAGCATGGACCACCTTCAGAATCCCTCCATCCCTACATGGCCTCTGGGCTGGGTAGAGAGTGGGAAATGAGACTCAGAGAGCTTGACTGGGCCTGGAAGCTTCCTGGATCTGAACACAGGTGGTCTGGAACAGTGGGCCTGATGCCTTGTCCCAGCCTTAAATAGAGGATCCTAGTTGGCTCAGATATCTAAGAGGATGGGAAACGTGCCCTCTCTCTTTCTTGGTGAGATCACCATAGCCACTAGAACTCCTTCTTGGTGAGACCACTGGTATCATAAAGCTGTGCAGTCATTAGCACCCTGGAGAAGTCAGGTCATGGTGGGAAATCTAACTGGAAGTTCAAGGTGGGCCTCCCAGGCAGCCCCTACCTTGTGCTCCTTGGTATGAAATTGAGCTAGAACCTCCCAGGCCTGTGAGCATAAGTGTTGCAAGGTGGGATTTCTATAGTAGCCTTGGGGGCTCTAGCTGAGTTGCAGCTGGCTCTGCTGATGGTGAAGCTCTGGGTCAGTACAAATAGAGGCCAGAAAACCAGACTCACGGTGAGGCTCCTGGGAAGGGGTCAGGGGAGATGGCCTAGGTCCCTCCTCGTTCTTGGTCTTGTGATTTTAGCAGCCCATGACTAGCCGTCGCTCACCACCCTGCATCCATTCGAAGCAGCTGCTCAGCCTTGGTAGCACATTGGAACACCTGGAGAGCTTTAAGAACCCCCTGATGCTTGTGACCCACCCCTAGAGGTTCTGATTTAATTAGTCTTGGGTGGGGCTTGGACGTCAGGATGTTAAAAATCTTCCCACGTGATTCTGATGTACAGCCAGGGTTGAGAGTCACTGCTAAAAAGACAGGCAAGCTAATGATAATTAATATATAATTTATGTGCCAGTTACCATGCTAAATATATTATCTATATTATCTCCTTTAATCCTCACCCTAATCCCCATTTTCCAGATGAAGAAGCATGCTCAGAAAGGGTAGGTGACTTTCCAAGGCCAGAGAGCAATAAGCACTGACATTTTATCCCAGGGCCATGGGATTTCAAAGCCCAGGCTGGTAACCCCTATGACAACTACTTTTTTTTTTTTTTTTTTTGGCGGTACGCGGGCCTCTCACTGTTGTGGCCTCTCCCGTTGCGGAGCACAGGCTCCGGATGCACAGGCTCAGCGGCCATGGCTCACGGGTCCAGCCGCTCCGCGGCATGTGGGATCTTCCCGGACCGGGGCACGAACCCGTGTTCCCTGCATCGGCAGGCAGACTCTCAACCACTGCGCCACCAGGGAAGCCCTATGACAACTACTTTTGAGGCAATGTGTAAAGGAAGATGGGGACATATCTGGGGCAGGCCCTTGGTAACCTTAGGTGAGTTCCGCCTGTGCCCAAGCTGAGGTTGCCAGCCTGGTGCCGCCCCTGGCATCTTGTCTGGTTGAGCAGGGGCACTGGCTGTCCAAGAGGGGTTGGCTGCTTCCGCAGAACCCAGCAGCTTGCGGGGAGACCCAGGGGACCCACCTTTTCACACGGGAGAGGTGGAACCCAAGCCTGTGCTCTCCGAGATGGTGACTCATGCTCTGTTTCCCAGCTCTCCTGATGAATGGCAGTCTTTCAACTTGGGACACAGCATCAGATGAAATTTTTGTCCTAGGGGAGTCGGGAGTGGTTGGGAATCACATTTTGTTCGCCAGGTGTTTGGCGTTTAAAGCAGACTCAGAAAAAAAAAGTCAGGAGTCATCCATAAAATAGGACCAGAGCCTTTTTATTTGCAGTTTCAGTGACTTTAGTGAAAGGCAAACAGCAGGTACCTGTTTCACTGGCAATAAAAGGAAATTGGGCAGCAGTCATTTAAAAGGGGTTCGAGTTGTTTAAATCTGAAATTTAGGGGTACATGTGCGTATAGGTTCAAAGAAAGTTTACAAGGCTTGGAGATTTGGGTTGAACTGTTTTTGATGAAAATGACTTGGAAAATATTGTCCTTTCTTATTTTCGACCTTCCCCTTGGCTGTTGGTTTCCTAAATTTAGCAGTCAAGAAGAAATAAGCAAATCTAGCTGGAAAAAAACTGATACAAGTCAGGCAGGTTTCATAGTTTAATCGGAGTGATTGACTGAAGATAAAAGTCTCTAAGATGAGAAATAATTCTTCCCATTTTATAAAGCAGAGTCATTATTTCAGCTTAAAAAATTTCAGATGTGATTGACCTTATTGGACATGGAAGTGCTGGATTTGACACTTCCTGAAAAGACAGACTGGTGATGGTTAGGAGGCAGCTGCCTAAACGTCACCAAGAATTCTCGGCAGGAGGCTGGAGGGCTGTGGGAGCCTCCTCAGGCTGGCACTCACCATCTTCCCAATGCTTGTTCCTCACCATGGCAACCCAAGGACCTCTTAAGTCGTTGTCCAGATGGAACCCCTCCTGCCCCCTGCCCTTCCCAAAGCCTGGCCACAGCCCTGCCTGCTGGACAAGGCTAGGAATGCCTCACCCGGCTCTGGGCTCAAGTCCCTGGGCCAGATGCCAGAGAACAGCCTGAAAATCTTGGCATGGATGGCTTTCACCCACACTGTGTCATTGCCATTGGTGGCTCATTTGTGGGGTTTGGTTTTGGTTTTTGTTTCTTACTTCTGGAGAATGGCTTGCTTTTCATTGAAAGGACCGAAGGACTGACATCTCAGAACTTTTGGTTATGAGAGAAGAACAGCCAACTCAAACTAGTTCAAGAGAAAAAAAAAGGACAGATAGGTAGGTAAATAGTTAGATAGACAGATATAGAGAGATAGAAAAGCCCCAAAGTGAACTTGGATCAGATATAATTGGCTCCAGGGACGCCAAACAATATCATTAGAGCTCTTTCTTTCCATCTCTTGGCTCTGATTCTTTCTTCTTGGTTTCATTCTCCAGACAAGATTTCTCCATGTGAGGGGCAGGAAGACGCTCGCCTCCCAAGCTGACCAGTGCTGACAAAAAGAGCTCAGTTTACAGAAAAGTCTCAGGGTGGATTCTGATTGGCCCCGATTGAGTCAAATGACCGTTCCTGAACCAGTCCCCTGCGTCTGGGAGTGCAGTGACAAGATCACCCTAGCCGGGGTCTTGTGCCCACCCATGGTGGTGATTGAGGTGTTGGTGGGATGGGAAGACAGTGATTAACAGCCTTGCCAGGAGCATGTGAGTGAGGAGGTCCCTAAGACGAGCAAAACCACCCTCACCTTCTTGGTCCACTTCAACTCCAAGCGTGTGTGAGCTGAGTGTGGGGAGCGGGGGAGGGGGGCAGGGGGGCCGGGAGATGCTTGTCGGCATAACAACTCATCACTCACATACTCATTAGCCATTGTTTTCCAGTCGCATGGGGCACTGTTCTGGGCTTTGGGGTCCAGCATTAAACAAAACAGACAATCCCTGCCCTGGTGAAGCTTATATTCTTGTAGGAAGAAGGAGTCAAAAAGATAACATTAATAACAAAAGTGCACATCGAACATCCGATGATGCTACGTGCTATAAGGAAAACCAAAGCAGGCGGGAGGATGGGGAAGGCGAGGGTGGGGCTGAGGCCACAGTTTCACAGATGGTGGCTGGGGAAGGCTCACAGAGGAGCCAGGTTTGAGCAGAGCCCTGCAGGGGGTGAAGGAGGGAGCCATGCAGACAACTGGGAGAAAAGCCTCCCAGAAAGGAAGCAGAAGGAATAAAGGGGCTAAGGAGAAGGTGCTGGCAGGCTCAAGGAACCTCAGGAGGCCAGTGTGGCTGGAGCAGAGCTAGGCAGGGGGCAACAGTAGAAGCTGAGTCCAGCGAGGTGACAGGGCATCCGCTCCTGGGCCGCTGTGAGCTCTGGGACTTGTGCCCTGAGGGAGAGTGAAAGCCACCGGAGGTCACGTGTGGTGTCAGAGGATCCCATTTGTCCACTGTGGTTTTCTCCCCACTTGATTGTAAGTAAGGTGAGAGCAGGGACACTGTCTAGGTATCCATTCCTTCATTCACTCCGTATTCATTCCTTTTTTCAGTAAACATCTGCTCAATACCTACTATGTGCCAGGTGCTAGGAGCTCACTATCTAGTGGAAAAGAAAGAGAAGTAAAGCACAGATGTCAGTGCCATGTGGTATAAGAATTCCACAGACAGCCCCAAATGCCCTCACCCCCTCCAGAAAGGACAGCAGTGCGAGTCCTCCTATCCAGTGGCTCCGACTGGCTCCAAGCCCAGGATCTCGGGTCTCTCAGGCTGATCCAGATATATCTCCTTATGGTCCCGCAGCCTAGAGCCAACCGATATGCTTAGTAAGCAGTGTGGCTGGGAGAACAGGATCACACAACACACTTCCCCTTTGGAAGAGGGGAGCAGGGAGGCGGCATTCACTGGCCACCAGTGCCTGGTGCCTGCGCCATCACCGGACTCCTGCCCCAGCCGGGGTGGGGTGGGCGAGGTTCCATGGCCAGTTCTCCAGCTACCCGTGATCTGAGTTTGAGAGTGGAGGTTTCTTCATGATCCTCCATGGCCATGCCTGGCATGGGATGGGGGAGGAAAGGGGAGTGACCTAGATTCCTAGATTTCTCTTCTGGGGGCCATACTTTTTGTTTATTTTCATCCTCCCAGCTTCTTGCACAGTGTCTGCACAAACTAGACTTTCAGTAAATAATCTGTTGATTTAACACTAGTGGCATGTGCATAGGACACTGCCTGTGAGACCCAGGGCGGGGGTCTGCTTCAGGCTGTGGAGCATGGGGGAGGGCACTAGGGGCGACCCCTGGATTTGTCACCTGGAGGACCAGCAGGGTGGGACTGCCCACCTCTGCAACAGGCAGCACAGAAGAAGCAGCTGCTTTGGGGATGGATGAAGAATTCATTTTGAGGCATTGAGTTAGAGGTAGCCACTGGGACACCCAAAGGCCTGGAAGTCTCAGAATCAAAGACCAGGGCCAAAGGGAAAGGAGAGTTCAAGAACTGGAGGGAAATGAGCTGTGGTGTGGGTGTGTGGATAGATATCGGGTAGAAGAGCTCAGGGCAGTGACTGGGGTGAGGCCAGAGAGGGACTGGATAGAGGGGTCACATCCTATCCTGCCTCGGTATCGCCTCCACTCCGCTGCCGCAGGGCCAACTGATGTTTCAGCTCTAAACCCCGGGGATGCTGGGTCAACGTGAAAGCAGAGCTGAGACCTCTGGGAGGGAGCAGACCCTTGTGCCCTTCTTCACAAGGTGTGTCACAGGTGAAGGGTCTAACCTCGGAGGAGGGTTGGACCATCAGAGGCTACAGGTCTGAGGGAGGGAGAAGCAGACGCATCTTTGAGGATGTCTAGCTCAGTTTTGAGTTCCTGAGAGGAACTTCTCTAGAGATGCTCTTCCACAGCCTTCTCTGTGGCCCTGAAGAGGCTTTGAATGAGGCGCAGGAAGGCAGCAGGCTGGGGATGGGGACAGTGTCAGAACCATTTCTTCTCCTTCCTGGCACATAGGTGGTGCTCAGCGGAGTTTTGCTGAATGAATGGGTGGATGAATGAATGAGCAAGTGGAGTCAAGCCTCTGTAAACAAGTGAATGAATGATCAGGTGATCCTTGGAACTTGCAGGAGGGTGTCCTAGTGTCCGGTAGCTGGTGGCTCTCGATCAATGTTTACTGGGCAATGGATGAGTGTCGGTTGAGAGCTAGGAGGTTTCCTGACCCACAGCGTGGCCATAAGTCCTAAATAAATAAGCATGGTTATTTCTCTCAGTTGACTGGCGGGGTTAATTCATTGGCACACTCTCCCTTTGGGAGCTTCTGCAATTTTTTTTCTTATTTTAGCTCCTCCACCATCAGCTGGAGGCCGCTTTCCATTTGCCTGATCCCGGGCTAGGTGGACGTGGGGGGCAGAGTTAGCACCCACTCTTTTCTCTGGTGGGAAGGGCACAAAGGAACCCTCATCCTCACTCTCACAGTTAACAGCGTGGGTCCTTCTAGCAATCCAGGATTCAAGCCAGAACCTTCTTCCTCTCTCTCTCCTCCCCACTCCCTCCTTCCTTCACTCCTTCTCTCTATTTTTTTTTAGATGTCCTTACCTTTTTTTTTGTTAATTTTTGAATTTTATTTTATTTATTTTTTTATACAGCAGGTTCTTATTAGTTATCCATTTTATACACATTAGTGTATATATGTCAACCCTAATCTCCCAATTCATCCCACCACCAACACCCCCTGCCACTTTCCCCCCTCAGTGTCCATACTTATGTTCTCTGCATCTGTGTCTCAATTTCTGCCCTGCAAACCGGTTCATCTGTACCATTTTTCTAGGTTCCACATATATGCGTTAATATACGATAGTTGTTTTTCTCTTTCTGACTTACTTCACTCTGTATGACAGTCTCTAGATCCATCCACATCTCTACAAATGACCCAGTTTTGTCCCTTTTTATGGCTGAGTAATATTCCATTGTATATATGTACCACATCTTCTTTATCCATTCGTCTGTCAATGGGCATTTAGGTTGCTTCCATGACCTGGCTATTGTAAATAGTGCTGCAATGAACATTGGGGTGCATGTGTCTTTTTGAATTATGGTTTTCTCTGGGTATATGCCCAGTAGTGGGATTGCTGGGTCATATGGTAATTCTATTTTCAGTTTTTTCAGGAACCTCCATACTGTTCTCCACAGTGGCTGTATCAAATTACATTCCCACCAACAGTGCAAGAGGGTTCCCTTTTCTCCACACCCTCTCCAGCATTTGTTGTTTGTAGATTGTCTGATGATGCCCATTCTAAATGGTGTGAAGTGATACCTCAGTGTAGTTTTGATTTGCATTTCTCTAATAATTAGTGATGTTGAGCAGCTTTTCATGTGCTTCTTGGCCATCTGTATGTCTTCTTTGGAGAAATGTCTATTTAGGTCTTCTGCCCATTTTTGGATTCAGTTGTCTGTTTTGTTAATATGAGCTGCATGAGCTGTTTATATATTTTGGAGATTAATCCTTTGTCCATTGATTTGTTTGCAAATATTTTCTCCCATTCTGAGGGTTGTCTTCTCGTCTTGTTTGTAGTTTCTTTTGCTTTGCAAAAGCTTTTAAGTTTCATTAGGTCCCATTTGTTTATTTTTGTTTCCATTACTCTAGGAGCTGGGTCAAAAAAGATCTTGCTGGGATTTATGTCAAAAAGTGTTCTTCCTATGTTTTCCTCTAAGAGTTTTATAGTGTCCCGTCTTACATTTAGGTCTCTAATCCATTTTGAGTTTATTTTTCTGTATGGTGTTAGGGAGTGTTCTAATTTCATTCTTTTACATGTAGCTGTCCAGTTTTCCCAGCACCACTTATTGAAGAGAGTGTCTTTTCTCCATTGTATATCCTTGCCTTCTTTGTCATAGATTAGTTGACCGTAGATGTGTATGTTTATCTCTGGGCTTTCTATCCTGTTCCATTGACCTATATTTCTGCTTTTGTGCCAGTACCATATTGTCTTGATTACTATAGCTTTGTAGTATAGTCTGAAGTCAGGGAGTCTGATTCCTCCAGCTCCGTTTTTTTCCCTCAAGACTGCTTTGGCTATTTGGGGTCTTTTGTGTCTCCATACAAATTTCAAGATTTTTTGTTCTAGTTCTGTAAAAAATGCCATTGGTGGGCTTCCCTGGTGGTGAGTGGTTGAGAGTCTGCCTGCCGATACAGGGGATACGGGTTCGTGCCCTGGTCCGGGAAGATCCCACATGCCGCAGAGCAGCTGGGCCCGTGAGCCATGCTGCTGAGCCTGCGCATCCAGAGCCTGTGCTCCGCAATGGGAGAGGCCACAACAGTGAGAGGCCCACGTACCACAAAAAAAAAAAAAAAAAAAAAAAAAAAAAAAATGCCATTGGTAATTTGATAGGGATTGCATTGAATCTGTAGATTGCTTTCGGTAGTATAGTCATTTTCCCGGTATTGATTCTTCCTATCCAAGAACATGGTATATCTCTCCATCTGTTTGTATCATCTTTAATTTCTTTCATCAGTGTCTTATAGTTTTCTGCATACAGGTCTTTTATCTCCCTAAGTAAGTTTACTCCTAGGTATTTTATTCTTTTTGTTGCAATGCTAAATGGGAGTTTTTCCTTAATTTCTCTTTCAGATTTTTCATCATTAGTGTATAGGAATGCAAGAGATTTCTGTGCATTAATATTGTATCCTGCAACTTTACCAGATTCATTGATTAGCTCTAGTAGTTTTCTGGTGGCATCTTTAGGATTCTCTATGCATAGTATCATGTCATCTGCCAACAGTGACAGTTTAACTTCTTCTTTTCCAATTTGTATTCCTTTTATTTCGTTTTCTTCTCTGATTGCCGTGGCTAGGTCTTCCAAAACTATGTTGAATAATAGTGGTGAGAGTGGACATCCTTGTCTTGTTCCTGATCTTAGAGGAAATGCTTTCAGTTTTTCACCATTGAGAATAATGTTTGTCTTATACGGCCTTTATTATGTTGAGGTAGGTTCCCTGTATGCCCACTTTCTAGAGAATTTTTATCATAACTGGGTGTTGAATTTTGTCAAAACCTTTTTCTGCATCTATGGAGATGATCATATGGTTTTTCTTCTTCAATTTGTTAATATGGTGTATTACTTTGATTGATTTGCATCTATAGAAGAATCCTTGCATCCCTGGGATAAATCCCACTTGATCATGGTGTATGATCCTTTTAATGTGTTGTTGGATTCTGTTTGCTAGTATTTTGTTGAGGATTTTTGCATATATATTAATCAGTGATATTGGTCTGTGACTGTCTTTTTCTCTAGTATCTTTGTCCGGTTTTGGTATCAGGGTGATGGTGGCTTCATAGAATGAGTTTGGGAGTGTTCCTTCCTCTGCAATTTTTTGGAAGAGTTTGAGAAGGATGGGTGTTAGCTCTTCTCTAAATGTTTGATAGAATTCACCTGTGAAGCCATCTGGTCCTGGACTTTTGTTTGTTGGAAGATTTTAAATCACAGTTTTAATTTCATTACTTGTGATTGGTCTGTTCATATCTTCTATTTCTTCCTGGTTCAGTCTTGGAAGGTTATACCTTTCTGAAAATTTGCCCATTTCTTCCAGGTTGCCCATTTTATTGTCATCGAGTTGCTTGTAATAATCTCTTAGGATGCTTTGTAGTTCTGTGGTGTCTGTTGTAACTTCTCCTTTTTCATTTCTAATTTTCTTGATTTGAGTGCTCTCCCTCTTTTTCTTGATGAGTCTGGCTAATGGTTTATCAATTTTGTTTATCTTCTCAAAGAACCACCTTTTAGTTTTATTGATCTTTGCTATTGTTTTCTTTGTTTCTATTTCATTTATATCTGCTCTGATATTTATGATTTCTTTCCTTATGTTAACTTTGGGTTTTGTTTGTTTTTCTTTCTCTAGTTCCTTTAGGTGTAAGGTTAGATTGTTTATTTGATATTTTTCTTGTTTCTTGAGGTAGGCTTGTCTTGCTATAAACCTCCCTCTTAGAACTGCTTTTGCTGCATCCCATAGGTTTTGGATCATCCTGTTTTCATTGTCATTGGTTTCTAGGTATTTTTGGATTTCCTCTTTGATTTCTTCAGTGATCTCTTGGTTATTTAGTAACGTATTGTTTAGCCTCCATGTGTTTCTTTTTTTTACTTTTTTTTCCCTGTAATTGATTTCTAATCACATAGCATTGTGGTCAGAAAAGATGCTTGATATGATTTCAATTTTGTTAAATTTACTGAGGCTTGATTTGTGACCCAAGATGTGATCTATCCTGGAGAATGTTCCATGTGCAGTTGAGAAGAAAGTGTAATCTGCTGTTTTTGGATGGAATGTCCTATAAATATCAATTAAATCTATCTGATCTATTGTGTCATTTAAAGCTTGTGTTTCCCTATTGATTTTCTGTTTGGATGATCTGTCCATTGGTGTAAGTGAGGTGTTAAAGGTCCCCCACTATTATTCTGTTACTGTCGATTTCCTCTTTTATAGATGTTAGCAGTTGCCTTATGTATTGAGGTGCTCCTATGTTGGGTGCATATAGATTTATAATTGTTATATCTTCTTCTTGGATTGATCCCTTGTTCATTATGTAGTGTCCTTCCTTATCTCTTGTAACATTCTTTATTTTAAAGTCTGTTTTACCTGATATGAGTATTGCTACTCCAGCTTTCTTTTGATTTCCATCTGCATGGAATATCTTTTTCCATCTCCTCACTTTCAGTCTGTATGTGTCCCTAGGTCTGAAGTGGGTCTCTTGTAGACAGCATATATATGGGTGTTGTTTTTGTATCCATTCAGGGAGCCTCAGTCTTTTGGTTGGAGCACTTAATCCATTCACTTTTAAGGTTATTATTGATATGTATGTGTCTATGACCATTTTCTTAATTGTTATGGGGTTTTTTTTGTAGGTCCTTTTCTTCTCTTGTGTTTCCTACTTAGAGAAGTTCCTTTAGCATTTGTTGTAGAGCTGGTTTTGTGGTGCTGAATTCTCTTAGCTTTTGCTTGTCTGTAAAACTTTTGATTTTTCCGTAGAATCTGAATGAGATCCTTGCTGGGTAGAGCAATCTTGGTTGTAGGTTCTTCCCTTTCATCACTTTAAATATGTCATGCCATTCCCTTCTGGCTTGTAGAGTTTCTGCTGAGAAATCAGCTGTTAACCTTATGGGAGTTCCCTTGTATGTTATTTGTTGTTTTTCTCTTGCTGTTTTCAATAATTTTTCTTTGTCTTTAATTTTTGCCAATTTGATTACTATGTGTCTCGGCATGTTTCACCTTGGGTTTATCCTGTCTGGGACTCTTCTGTGCTTCCTGGACTTGGGTGGCTATTTCCTTTCCCATGTTAGAGAAGTTTTCGACTATAATCTCTTCAAATATTTTCTCAGGTCCTATCTCTCTCTCTTCTCCTTCTGGGACCCCTATAATGCAAATGTTGTTGCGTTTAATGTTGTCCCAGAGATCTCTTAGGCTGTCTTCATTTCTTTTCATTGTTTTCTCTTTATTCTGTTCCGTGGCCGTGAATTCCACCATTCTCTCTTCCAGGTCACTTATCCGTTCTTCTGCCTCAGTTATTCTGCTGTTGATTCCCTCTAGTGTGTTTTTCATTTCAGTTATTGTATTGTTCATCTCTGTTTGTTTGTTCTTTAATTCTTCTAGGTCTTTGTTAAACATGTCTTACATCTTCTCCATATTTGCCTCCATTCTTCTTCTGAGGTCCTGGATCATCTTCACTGTCATTATTCTGAATTCTTTTTCTGGAAGGTTGCCTATCTCCACTTCACTTAGTTGTTTTTCTGGGGTTGTATCTTGTTCCTTCATCTGGTACATAGCCCTCTGCCTTTTCATCTTGTCTATCTTTCTGTGAATGTGGTTTTTGTTCCACAGGCTGCAGGATTGTAGTTCTTCTTGCTTCTGCTGTCTGCCCTCTGGTGGATGAGACTATCTAAGAGGCTTGTGCAAGTTTTCTGATGCGAGGGACTGGTGGTGGGTAGAGCTGGCTGTTGCTCTGGTTGGCAGAGCTCAGTAAAACTTTAATCCATTTATTTGCTGATGGGTGGGGCTTGTTTCCCTCCCTGTTGGTTGTTTGGCCTGAGGCCACCCAACACTGGAGCCTACCTGGCTCTTTGGTGGGGCTAATGGCAGACTCTGGGAGGGCTCACGCCAAGGAGTACTTCCCAGAACTTCTGCTGCCAGTGTCCTTGTCCTCACAGTGAGACACAGCCACACCCCGCCTCTGCAGGAGACCCTCCTACACTAGCAGGTAGGTCTGGTTCAGTCTCCTATGGGGTCACTGCTCCTTCCCCTGGGTCCCAATGGGCACACTACTTTGTGTGTGCCCTCCAAGAGAGGAGCCTCTGTTTCCCCCAGTCCTGTTGAAGTCCTGCAATCAAGTCCCGCTAGGCTTCAAAGTCTGATTCTCTAGGAATTCCTCCTCCTGTTGCCGGACCCCCAGGTTGGGAAGCCTGACGTGGGGCTCAGAACCTTCACTCCAGTGGGTGGACTTCTGTGGTATAAGTGTTCTCCAGTTTGTGAGTCACCCACCCAGCAGTTATGGGATTTGATTTTATTGTGATTGCGCCCCTCCTGCTGTCTCATTGTGGCTTCTCCTTTGTCTTTGCATGTGGGGTGTCTTTTCTGGTGAGTTCCAGTGTCTTCCTGTCGATGATTGTTCAGCACTTAGTTGTGATTCTGGTGCTCTCGCATGAGGGAGTGAGAGCATGTCCTTCTACTCCACCATCTTGAACCAATCCCCTCCTTCCACTCATTCTCTCTTTCCTGCAATGGATTGCGAGTCTGTGGGGACCCATCTGTCCAGTCCCCGGCATGGCACCAAATAAGAATATCACAGTGCGGCAGTGCAGCTGTTGTCACCATCCTGAGTATGTGTGTGACACAGGGCTGGGCCCAGTACACATGAGGAAACCTCCCTCACTGGCTGTGACCTCAGGGAGCTCAGGGACTGGTTCCTAGGAGGCATGAACACTACAGAGAGGCAGCCCTAGGAGACAGGCACTCCCTGGAACCTTTGCATTCCTGTCCCATGAGGCTGGGAGCTAGGCTCTCAGGGGAATGTGGAGGCCCTGGGCTGCTGGTGGATCACCCAACACATCCATGTCCTCTCCACAGGTCGAGCTGTCTTCTTGGGACTGTCCCTCTAGAGACTAGGCCTGTGATGGAGTTCTCATGCAGGGATTCTGTGCCTAGACAACTCTCACCCGCCTTCCTGCTGCCCCTGTGGGCCCACAGCTGCTGCCCGGGCTGCTGGTCCAGTGGAAGGGGCGGAGTCGAGATGCACTCACCGTGGATGATATTTCCAGGCAACATCCGGCTGGCAGTGTGTTTCAGATAATGAGATGTCAGCATCCATCCACTCACCCATGCGTCTCAGATGTATCTTTCCCCAGTGACTTTCATGGGGGGACTTTGGGAGCACAAAGCAGGGTGTGGCTAAGAGGAGGGAGGCTGGGCCATGGCATCTGTCATCCATCACTCCCCAGCACTTAAAACCAGGCTGCCCGGGAGGTCTGACGTGAGCTATTTCAGCAGCAAACACAAGTCCCAGAGAAGATGCGTCACTGCCCGTGCATTTGCATCCTAGCAGCTCTGGCATTAGCCTGTGAGGGCCCACCTGACCTCACAGGTGGTTCTCTGGGCAGCATCTCGTCCCAGCGTTGGATGTTTTACTGATCAGGCACCTCCTTCATGCCTAGCCCAGTGTCAGGCCCAGGTTTATCCCTAGGAGACTGTCATTCTGCAGGTTGCTTGGTGACCTCTCAGGACACCTCATCTTGGGGGTCAGGTGCCCTCCAGGTGTCACCATCTCCATATCCAGCGAAGAGCCCTGGTCAAGAGTGTGGGCTTCAGAGTCAGAACAACCATTTTGACTCCAGAAACCTGTGACTCACTAGCTCTGACCTTGAGCTTTTTTATTAATAAGTTTATTTTTTAAGAGCAGTTTTAGGTGCACAAAATTCAGCGGGAGGTACGGAGAGTTCCCATGTACTCCCTGCCCCCACACGTGGGGGTACCGTCACGAGCCTCAGTTTCCTCATCGGTGCAATGGGGGAAATAACGATCTCCTGCTCACAGGTACAAATGAGGTAATGCAGTTGGGTCCTACCGCGTCGTAAGTGCTTACCACACAGTGGCTACTTTATCCTCTTGCCTGTGGCCCCTCTGATGCTGACCTTTGTCTCAGGTGACAGGAACACCCTCGAAAGGCTTTGATGAGAAGGCGTACCTGGCAGCCAAGCAGCTGAAGCCTGGAGAGGACCCCTACAGACAGCATGCCTTCAACCAGCTGGAGAGCGACAAGCTGAGCCCTGACCGGCCCATCCGGGACACGCGCCATTACAGGTGTGGCCTCCATTGTGCCGGTGGAGAAAGAAAGGTGGAGGGAAGGGCCAGCACCAGTTGGCTTTTCTTTCAGTCATGTGGATTTAAGAAATGAGGAAGATTTCCTCAGACTCGGTCCAGCTCTTGAGACATTCAAACCC
This sequence comes from Tursiops truncatus, assembly GCF_011762595.2. Lineage (NCBI taxonomy): Eukaryota > Metazoa > Chordata > Mammalia > Artiodactyla > Delphinidae > Tursiops > Tursiops truncatus. The sequence goes on along the minus strand of NC_047035.1, from coordinate 32,820,077 downwards.
TTACCATCTGTCGTTTTCCTGACTCATCTTTATTTCATTGACCTCCTGAGAGCCTGAGAGGTCCAAGGAGACTTCCCAGCGAGGCCAGAGAGGCCCCTATATACCTCAGGCTGGAATCCCAGCAAGAGTGACCTGCCAGGGGACCACGGGGAGGTCTGAAGGGGGTAGGCTAGCCTGGCGTTCTTGGTGCCCGTCTGGTGATGTCTGAGGTGAAGGGGGGCCGCCAGCCCTGCCTGCACTGTGCAAACAGTAGAGTGCTGTGCGCCGCCCCACTGGTATCCCTGTCCTTCCTCTCTTCCTGCCCCACTGCTGCCACTTCCTCGGCAACTCCCAGAAATGCTCGGCAGTCTTTTGCTTTTTGTTCTCCCAGAGTGGTAGGTGGGAGAGGCCCTAGACCAGGATCAAGGACACCTTCCATGCTGATCCCAGCTCGGACTCTGCTCCGTGTGAGCGGGCAAGTCATCAGCCCCCTCCCTCGTTCAGGCCCTTGTAGTGTCCCGTCTGGAGGATACGAGTCTCCACCTTCAATCTCTCCTCTTGCCATAATGAAAAAACAGTCACCGCTGGAATAGTCAGAGAGCAATTGTAATAAAGAAGATTGCCATGAAAACTAGCACTGCGGCTGCCTTCCCGCTGCGGCCCCAGGAGCACCAATAAATGCATTCACAGAAGCAGTCGCAGAACCGACAAGGATGAAGCCTGGCAGGGATGGATCATTTTAATTCCCTTTTCTGAGCATGGGGAAGCCAATGGGCCCAAAATGTGGTGTCTGGAGAAGGCAGAGCGCAGAGCTGCTGGGCGAGGGAGTGAGGTAGGGGGAAGTGGTTTGGTGTCTCCTCAGAGACTCGGTTTCCCCTAGGTGTCCCAGGGCCCGTGGGAAGAGTGGGACTGCTCCCCTGCCTGGTGTCACCACGTGGCTGTTAACGGTGTCAGCGAGAGGGAGGAATTCACGGGAGGGCAGGATGGGAACGATTCCTCTCCAGATCCCACCAGATGTCAGGAGCTGCTACATCCGAAGGAAGAAGCTACAGCGTGTCAGAGACAAAGAGAGGCCATTTTCCTTCTTCTCCCCTCCACCATTCTGTCTCTCTTGGCTGCCCCATCGGGCAGGGAGTTCTGTCTGTTGGTCCAGGGCTTGATCCTGGGGCCTGTGTGGTGCCTATACACGTCGATCCCTCCTCAACACTTCAGTGACTGTGGGGCTCCGAGTGCTCTAGGTCTTTTGTAAAGAGCATCCAGGCCTGGGAAGGTCCCCCAACCCGTGCTTCCCTCCAAGGACTCCAGGCTGGGCGGCCTGAGTGGGGTGAGCATGGGTGTGGAGGCCCAGGGCCCACGCCTGGCTTCAGGGCGCAGCAGGCCGGCCAAAGAGAAGCTTAAGCCTGCCCTGAGATCACTCTCCCAGCTGCCTTCTGACCTCTCTGCTCTCTTCTCAGTTGCCCATCCGTGTCCTATTCGTCGGACTTGCCGGCCACCAGCATCATCATCACCTTCCACAACGAAGCCCGCTCTACCCTCCTGCGCACAGTGAAAAGGTAAGCCCCACCTTGGACCTTTCATCTCCGCGGTGCTGTTCCCCCAGGCCTCGGGGATCTGCTGGGCCCTGGCAGGGGAGGACACTGAGACTGGGTGCTGTGGCCAGACAGCGTGAAGACCAGCGGGCACTGGCAGGGGGGGTTCTGCCCTTCTGAGAGGCTGAGGCTGGTGCATCAGGGTCAGGGAGACCCAAGAAGTCCAACTGTTAGCGAGATGCACAAACACAAGGTCAGGTTCCCAGGACTCGGGCAGAAATGCAGGGGTCAGGAGCCCAGGGCGATGGGGATGGACTTGAGGCCTCAGGTGGATGGATGCCAGCCCAGTAGGCACCTGTCAGCGATTCAGAGAGCGGTGCTCCTCCTGTTCTCCTAAGCTTGGCCCCGTGGTCAAGTCTGACTTCTACTCACCTCATTTCTTAATGAACTTAGATAAGAATAGGATTCGGGGGCTTCCCTCGTGGCGCAGTGGTTGAGAGTCCGCCTGCCGATACAGGGGACATGGGTTCGTGCCCCGGTCCGGGAAGATCCCACATGCCGCAGAGTGGCTGCGCCCATGAGCCATGGCCGCTGAGCCTGCGCGTCCAGAGCCTGTGCTCCGCAACGGGAGGGGCCACAACAGTGAGAGGCCCGCGTACTGCAAAAAAAAAAAAAAAAAAAAAAAGAATAGGATTCGGAATGGAGTACCCAGGGATTAAAGAAGTTTAGGTTTCCTTCACCAGGGCGTAAAGGAGGAGGAGGGATGGTGGGAGGGAAAGAGTTGGCAGGGGAGCTTTCTGAGAACATCCCTCCCGACCCATCAGGCCAGAAGGAGCCTCGCTAGCTTTCCAAGCAGACAGCTTCGGGGCCAGCGGGTGTTGTCCTCAGGTGGGCTTGTTAAGGCCAGGTAGCCAGGGCAACTAAGGTCCTGCCTCAACAGCTAAACTAGGGCAGTCCCTACCCCCTATCTGGGGTGGGTCCCAAGTATCTGAGGGTCCAGGCAGCAGGGTCGGCAGGGTCTTGGAGGAGCCTGAGGAACACACTGCCCCTCAGCCATTGACCAGGGCCCGGAAGGTTTGCTAGAAGCTGCCCGTGGCCAGTGTGCTGGCTTCCGAGGTGGGCGGTGGGGGAACCCACGGCAGGAAGAAGGTGGCCCCTAAATCTGGGCTCCTCTGTCCCCGTCACTCCTCCAGCGTCCTGAACAGAACTCCTGCCAGCCTGATCCAGGAGATCATTCTAGTGGATGACTTCAGTTCAGATCGTAAGTGTGCACCTTCTTTTTTTGCACCCCTTCACACCCCATTTCCCCGGAATGCCAAGGGAAGCGCTCTTGAGGTTGTTCTGGCCATCACAGGCTGACCTCTGCTCCCCACAGGGATCTTCAGTCTTTTCTAGGTGCCCTCCCTGGCTCTGCTCCCTGGTGCAAAAGGAGTGGTGTTGCTTTGATGGGACACCAGTGAGATGACATTAAAAAAAAAATTAAACTGCATCAGCAGCAGCCTTCATTACCACAACTGCCGTGTGCAGAATATTGTCCCCACAATCTAGCGCCGAGGCTGTTGGACCGGTGACAGTGCTGGCGCTCTCTGGTGCCCCCTGGCGGGTAATGCCACAAGTACAGGCAGTCCTCAGTCTGGCCGGGGAGTGGAGGACAGGGCAATCCTTTGGCCAGTGGAGATGGCCACTCTTCTCCATGCCTCGCCTTCCCCTGGGCCTGGTCTGGAGAAGCTCCTGGGAGGTTCCAGTAGTGGTCGAACCACATGTGGTCTGACGTCAATATCTGAATGAGCTTGCTTCCTTCTCTCCACCCTCAGCTGAAGACTGTCTTCTCCTGACCAGGATCACCAAGGTCAAATGCCTGCGCAACGACCGGCGGGAAGGTAAGTTCTTGGACCCTAGGTGCCACCTCAGAGCTCTTTTGATCTAGACTTCTGCACCTCCCCGCTCCCTTTTGGGGCCATGTCATACCAAGCCAGCGTGGTCCTGCTGCCTTCCTGGTGGCCAGGACCAAGGTCTGGGGAAAGACCCTCTTGCTATCTTGGGTCAGCCCCTATCACAGTATGACTTCCGGCTGCCTTCGTTGTCTCTCGTGAGAAATGGGAATAATAATAGTACCCTTTCTGTCCTGCACAGTTGTTTTAAGGATTAAATGCTTTGAGAAAACCACAGGGCAGTATAAAGCAGATGTGACCTCACTTCCAATCAAGAGGTGTTTTGGAGCACCGACTACAGCATAGGATTGTACACGGCACTCTAGGGGACACAAAAGAAGTATAAATGTGGTCCCTGCCCTCGGAGAGCTTATTATGGAGCTGAGGCTGGTTATAATTATATGGGGTAGAAAGGAGATGGAGGAGAGGGGAATGATCGGAGAGGGTGCCTGGATTGGGTGAAGGGGTTGTGAGACAGATGAATAGGGCACAAGGGAGGGCGTTCCAGGCCCAGGGACTCTGCAAGCAAAGGCATCAGTCCGGCCTGGGTACAGGAAGTACTAACAGTCTCTCCCTACGTTTCCTGCATTCTCACCCTGTAGCATTCACTCTGCCCACATTCTCATGTTCAGTCCTCATAACAGCCCATCATTCTGTTTTGAAATAAAGAAACTGGGGTTTAGGAAGGTTCAGTAATTTGCCTGGAGTGATGAATAAAGGAACCAGGATTCCACCCCGGGGCAGGGGGCCCACCCAGAGCCCAGCCTCTTAACCTCCCTCTACTTAGTCTCCCTTCCTGGGAGAATTGGGCCTGGTCAGCACGAGGAATGAGTGGGGTGAGGATAGATGATGGGAGGGGGGCATTTAGACTTGATAAAGCAGAGAACAGGGAGCCACTGAAGGTGAGAGAGGGAGAGAGACAGAAAAAGAGAGAGAGAGAGAGAGAGGAAGGAAGGAAGGAAGGAAGGAGGGAGGGAGGAAGGAGGGAGGGAGGGAGGGAGGGAGGAGGGAGGAAGGGAGGGAAGGAAGGAAGGAAGGAAGGAAGGAGGGAGGGAGGGAGGGAGGAAGGAGGGAGGGAGGGAGGGAGGAAGGAGGGAGGGGGGAGGGAGGGAGGGAAGGAAGGAGGGAGGGAGGGAGGAAAGAAAGGAAGGAGGGAGGGAGGGAGGAAGGAGGGAGGGAGGGAGGAAAGAAAGAAAGGAAGGAAGGAAGGAGGGAGGGAGGAAGGAGGGAGGGAGGGAGGAAAGAAAGGAAGGAAGGAAGGAGGGAGGGAGGAAGGAGGGAGGGAGGGAGGAAAGAAAGGAAGGAAGGAAGGAGGGAAGGAAGGAGGGAGGGAGGGAGGAAGGAGGGAGGGAGGGAAGGAAGGAGGGAGGGAGGGAGGAAGGAGGGAGGGAGGGAGGAAGGAGGGAGGGAGGGAGGAAGGAGGGAGGGAGGGAGGAAGGGAGGGAGGGAGGGAGGGAAGGAAGGAGGAGGGAGGGAGGAAAGAAAGGAAGCAGGGAGGGAGGGAGGAAGGGAGGGAGGGAGGAAGGAGGGAGGGAGGGAGGAGGGAGGGAGGGAGGGAGGAAAGAAAGGAAGGAAGGAGGGAAGGAAGGAGGGAGGAAGGGAGGAAGGAGGGAGGGAGGGAGGAAGGAGGGAGGGAGGGAGGAGGGAGGGAGGGAGGAAAGAAAGGAAGGAAGGAAGGAAGGAAGGAAGGAAGGAAGGAAAGAAAGAGATGTGATGGGTGTATTTAAGAAAGTCTAGTCAGGCCGAAGGGACCTTCAAACTGGAATGGAAGAGTCCAGAGAGAGCTCTCTCCCAAGCCCTGGGTTGCAGGTGCCTTTAGGCCTGGGAGTATGCTGTTCCCTGGGGTTTTACCCAACATAGATGTAAATTTATGATTAGGTGCTTTACAGCTCCCTATGGAGTAGAAGGACGGGGCAGTAGAGTGCCGGGCAGAGGTGTGGCCAGGGAAATCTCCCCACACCAGTGGCTGCTCTGTCAGGGGCAGGACCATCTGGGTCTCCTCCCTCCTGATCAGGCAAGTCCCCAGCTCTGACCAGGGTGCTGCCAAAAGTGAGGCCATTTTTTGACAGTTGACGAGCCTTCGACGAGACTGGGGAATGAGGTGGAAGCAGAGTAGAATCTCTGCACATGTCGGTTTCCTGGGCACCACGCACTGTCCCCAAGAGGCAGGGATTATTCTCTCTGAATCTTCTGGATAAGAAAACTAAGGCTCAGAGAGGTTAAATAATATGCTACAGTTAGTGAAGGGGCTGGCATACTAACTCCAGCTTGTCTCAGTCTAGAAGACTCTCTGCATGTCGTAGAGGATAGTGCAGCTGGAGAGGACCACCCTGAGGTTCCTGAGTGGTGGTTTCTGGCTCTCCTTTGGTACCAAACCACACTTTATGGCAACTTCTGTTCACTAAACTCTGACTGTTCATCATTGTGTCCCCAGAGTCCAGTGTCTGGCATGCAGAGGGCACTCAGAGAATAACCTTGGAGTAATGATGGTTGATGGATGGGTGAGAGAAAGAAAAAGAGGGAGGGAAGAAATCAAGAAATACAAAGTAAAGTTAAATCACAATAACTCAGGGAAACCTCAGCCTTAAGGGGCGGAGAGCCCTAAGACTTTGGGGGGACGGATGAGCAAATTGGCTCAGTCCCAGCACCATCCTTTGTCCCTTCCCATTGCAGGGCTGATCCGGTCCCGAGTTCGCGGGGCAGATGTGGCCGCAGCTGCTGTCCTCACCTTTCTGGACAGCCACTGCGAAGTGAACACCGAGTGGCTGCAGCCCATGCTGCAGCGGGTGAAGGAGGTAAGTCTGTCTGTCCCTGGGGGAGCTCTGGACGTGCCCACATGTTCTTGGCATGAGGGGGGATGATGAACGGTCTCTGGAGTTGGGCAGGCAGAGTAGGAAGCCTAAATGGTCTGCTCCCTCCTGAGTAACTTCACCTCATTGAGCTTTCTCATCTGAAAACAGGGATAATTGTAATATTTGTCTGACTGGGTTGTGGTGAGAATTAAATTGGCTGAAAGCCTGGGTGAGCCACAAAGCTCCTACTACGAATGGGTGTTGTTGTTTTCCTCCTGAGGGAGTGATGAGTGAGGGTGAGTCAGGCTGGGAAGCCTGAGAAGGAGGGAGGAGAGGATGGTGTTCTCAAGCGGGGGGGACCCTCCCATGTGCCTGCTGTTCTCTAGAATGGGGAGGATTTGGACATATGGAACATAGGATGAGGTGATTTCAACTCAACCATAAAAGGCAAATAACCCAATTTAAAAATGAGAAAAGGGCTTCCCTGGTGGCACAGTGGTTAAGAATCCACCTGCCAATGCAGAGGACACGGGTGCAAGCCCTTGTCCGGGAAGATCCCACATGCCACGGAGCAACTAAGCCCATGTGCCACAACTTCTGAGCCTGCGCTTTAGAGCTCGCGAGCCACAACCTATGAGCCCGAGTGCCACAACTACTGAAGCCTGGGCGCCTAGAGCCCATGCTCCGCAACAAGAGAAGCCACCGCATTGAGAAGCCCACGCACCGCAATGGAAAATAGACAAATGGTCAACCAGCGCATGAAAAGATGCTCAACGTTAAGTCATTAGGGAAATGCAAGTCAAAACCACAATGAGGTACCACTTGATACCTACAGGATGGTTATAATCAAAAGGATGGACAGTACAAGTGCTGGTGAGGATATAGATAAATAGGAGTCTTTATACATTGCTGGGGAGCGTGTCAAATGGTGCTGTTCTCCACTTTGGAAAACAGTCTGGCACTCCCTCAAAAGTTTAAACATAGAGTTACCATATGACCCAGCAATTCCACTGCTAGGTATATACTCAAGAGAAATGAAACATGCCCCACACAAAAACTTGTGCCTGAGTGTTCAGAGCAGTGTTATTCAGAATAGCTGAAACATGGAAACAGCAAAATGTCTATCAACCGCGAATGGATAAACAGAATGTGATGTATCCATACAGTGGAATACTGTTCAGCCATAAAAAGAATGAAGTAATGATACATGTTACAATATGGATGGACTTTGAAAACCTTATGCTAAGTGAAAGAAGCCAGTAACAAAAGCTGCATATTATATGATTCCATTTATATGAAATGTCCAGAATAAATAGATCCGTAGAAATACAAAGGGGATTAGTGGTTGTCAGGGGCTGGAGGGAGCGGGGTATGGGGAGTGACTGCTGATGGTACAGGGTTTCTTATTGGGGTGCTGAAAATGTTTTGGAATTAGAGAGTGGTGACGGTGCCACAACCTTGTGAATATACTGCAAACCACTGAATTGTACACTTTAAAATGGCGAATTTTATGGTATATCAATTATATCTAATAAAATTGTTATAAAAATGTGAATTAGGGCTTCCCTGGTGGCGCAGTGGTTGAGAGTCCGCCTGCCAATGCAGGGGACATGGGTTCGTGCCCCGGTCCGGGAAGATCCCACATGGCGCGGAGCGGCTGGGCCCATAAGCCATGGCCGCTGAGCCTGCATGTCCAGAGCCTGTGCTCTGCAACGGAAGAGGCCACAAGAGTGAGAGGCCCGCGTACTGCAAAAAAAAAAAAAAAAAAATGTGAATTAAATCTCAATACAAAAAGTCTATAAAAAGCATAAGGTGAGGCCCCCATAGAACACTGTGGGAGACCGTGGATTTTTCTCCCTGATCCGCCATGTCCCACATTTTTGTCGTCCTGAGACGGAGTGTGAACTGAGGGGCAGAGCTGGATTCCAAGTTGCAGACAAGAGGATTTTGAGGGTCAGCACAGAATGCAGAGAGAGGAGGGAGAAGAAGCTCTGTTCCATGTCCCTCCATGGAGGGAGAAAGGAAGAGAACAGACATCCTGCTGATGGAGGGCAATTAAGTTTTGCACGTGGTATATGACAGAATCCACCACCACCACTATCCCCCCACCCCTCACCCCCAGAAAAAAACCTTTAGTAAAGTTGGCATATTACCCACCAATGTTTTGGAGGTGGATTTGTGTCTGGGAGATGATGAAGGGAGCGTGAGTCTGACTTTGAAGTGGATGTGGCATGAGAGGAGTGCCACCCAGGTTACACAGAGCCTGCAGCGTCCCTGCCCTTAAGCTGCCGGTTGTCCAGGTGGGAAGACTCAACCTCAACATGTACAAAGACGGACGACAATTAGTAAAACAACAGCTCACACCAGCAACAGAAGATCCACGTCAGGCAGCATCTGATTCACTGTCCCAGGAATTGTCTGGTCTATAACTGTGAGAGCAGTTTAAAAGAGGAAGAAGTCCTCAGCCTGCAGCAGTCAGGGAGGGCTTTACTGAGGAGGTGAGATCCTGGCAGGGCTCAGCATGATGTGAGAGGAAGAGGCTGGGAGAGCGTCGTGCCCATGAGACCCAAGAGGGACCTTCCGGGAGCCTAGATGTGGTGATGCAGGACAGCTCCTGGGAGCCTAATGTGTCCTGCAGGAGGTGCTGAGTGCCCGATGCCTCGAAGAGAACTTCTTCCCAGAGCAGGCAGTTGGGCCTTTATTCACAGAGTCCCTGGCCTCACGCCATCTCATGTGTCCTCTCCTAGGATCACACCCGCGTGGTGAGCCCCATCATTGATGTCATCAGTCTGGATAATTTCGCCTACCTTGCTGCATCTGCTGACCTTCGGGGAGGTGGGTCCGGCTCCCAGGGGAGGGGCTCTAGACCTGAAAGGAGGCAGGTGAGGGCAGGCAAAAGCCCTGGCTTGGTGCTCTTCTTCCCAACTGTGCCAGAGCGTCTCACACCCCCACCTCCTTTACCTCTAGAAAACGAAAGGGGATTGTGTAGAGCCATGGGGTTGGGGACGAAGGGCCAGGGCTGGCAGTTGCAGGCTCCTGGCACAATCAGGGACAGGGCCAAGCTAGTCTCTGATCTTTCCCTCCCCCCAAACTTTGACACATCCTTCTCAAATACTGCCAGCCCCGGGGACCATTGCCACAAGTCCTGGCAGAATAACATGAAATGACTGCTGTCGTCTTGGGGGTGAGGAAGGGGGAGCCCTCAACTTTGCACGGCTTCCTAACCTGTACGTCTGGAAATGGTCTAGACCTGGCCGAATATGGTAGTTATTAGCCACATTTGGCTACTGAGCTCTTGAAATGTGACCAGTCTGAACTGAGATATGCTGTAAGAAAAAATACACACCAGGTTTTGAAGACTTAGTATGAAAGAATATAAAATATCTCATTAATAATTTTTTGTATTGATTATGAATGTGATCATCAATGATAATGATTGAAATGATGGTATTTTGGATATATTGCATTAAAAATACATTATTCAAATTAATCTCATATGTTCTTCTTACTTTTTGACATGGCTACTGGAAAAATTTAAATTGCATGTGTGCCTTGCGTCTCCGGCTTGCATTGTATTTCTTTTGGGCAGCTCTGGTCTAGACTTTAGAACTGTGCTGTCCAATACAGTAGATAATAGCCACTTCTGGCTATGTAAATATAAATTAATTAAAATTAAGTAAAATTCGAAACTCAGTTCCTAAGCTGCCCTAGCAGCATTTCAGGTGCTCAATAACCACATGTGACTAGTGTCTACCATGTTGGACAGTGCAGATATAGGACATTTCCGTCATTGCAGCAAGTTCTATTGGGCAGGCTGCTCCAGAGAACCTGTTGCCAGGAGCTAATGCGCAGAGTGGATTTCCTATTTGGGGCTCGGATTTCCAATAAATGGACACAGTTGTTAGTTAGATGTTGAGGCTGAGTGGGATTCTGAAGGGAGCCAGGCATTTCTCCTTAGGGAAATCACCTCAGGGCCTTTGCACTTGCTGTTCCCCCGACCTGGAATTCCCTTTCCCTACATGTCTGCATGGATCAGTTCTTCATTCAGGTCTCTACTCAAATGTTACCTCCTCAGAGGGCCTTTCCTGGCTACCCTTACTAGAATAGCATGGGTACCCCTCCTTTCTTTTCTTTTTGTTTTTTAGCACTTTACAACCCCAACTGACATATTATCCATTTACTGATTTATCTTTGTAAGTCTTTGTCTTACCCAGTAGATTGAAACTCCATGAGGACAGGGACCTGTCTCGTTCTGAATGAAGGAATGACTACGTGAATTGCCCAGGGCCCTCTACAAGCTGGGTTCTGATCAAGGGAGACTCTCGGGGGGGGTGGAGTGAGGGGACAAGAGCCCCCGAGCCGCATCCTCACCCTAGTCTGGCCCTTAGGATTTGACTGGAGCCTGCATTTCAAGTGGGAGCAGATCCCTCTGGAGCAGAAGATTGCCCGGACAGACCCCACCAAGCCCATAAGGTCAGGACTGCTGTGGGCTCTGGAGAGACCCCTTCCTTGCCTGAGTCAGGGGCTTTGGAGGCTCTTGGGAGGGCCACTGCAGTTGCCAGGGCTCCTAGGGGTGCACGATCCCAGGGCTAACTCTGTTCTGGGCCCGGGAGAGAGAGAGGCCAGAGGCCAGCAAGCGGGCCAGATATCCGACCCCAGTGACTCTGCAAGTGGGGGATGCTAGGGCAAATGGCCTGGGCCCTGGGGCCGTCTAGAGGGGTTCAGATCTTCCAGCTCACGTGTTGCTTCTTTCCTCTCCTTGTTCCCAGGACGCCTGTCATAGCTGGAGGAATCTTCGTGATTGACAAGTCTTGGTTTAACCACTTGGGAAAGTATGATGCCCAGATGGACATCTGGGGGGGAGAGAATTTTGGTAAGTTGGGAAATAACCACAGTAATAATAATGGGTAACCTGGGTTGCGTGTTTTCTATATGTAAGGCCCTAAGGATGTTACACATATTGACTCCTTAAATCCTCACAATGGATCTCTGAAGTAAGTACTATTATATCTCCATTCTACTGGTAAAGAGACCGAGGCACAGAGAGGTTAAGTAATTTGTCCAGAGCCACACAGCTAGTCAACAAAGAGATTAGGTGGTCAGGGAGAACCTGTGGCCACATGGCTAGACACGTGTATGGAGGAAGCACATGGCTGCTTCCCTACAAGAAAGGCTGGGGGTGGTGTGTGCAGTAGGGGGTGGCAGTAGGGGGTGGCGGTTAAACGTAAGCAATGGGGTCAGATGGCCTGGGTGCAAATCCTGGCCCTACCACCTATAAATTGTTTGGCCCTGGGCAAGTGAAAGCCTCCCTGAGCCTCAGTTTCCCCAAGAGGCTGTTATAAGTACTAAGTGAGATGAGGGGGGTGAAGATACTGGCAGCCATTATTATTATTATGAGGCCATAGGAACCCTTTAGCCC